>NC_137676.1:73728886-73766386 GCF_963989245.1 Nansenia antarctica
TCGTTATTAAGTTGTCTTCAACAAAAAATGTAAATAATAGAGCTACTGTATGTATGTATGTATGAATGTTATGCAAGTGTATTGTCTGTATTTAAGTGTTTAAGATGAAACATCGTTTGAAAGTATGGTATGAGGACCCCAGGAAGAATAGCTACTGCATATTTGCTGTATCTAATGGTGGATCCAAATAAACAAACAAACAAACAAACAAACAAACATGAATAAAGTAATAAAAGCAGCTGTGCAGCTGTGTGACTCACTCCTCCCGGTGACTCGGTGCCCTCCTCTGACGGTCTTCACCTCGCTCCCCTGGAATATGTGGTGACAGAAGGCCTCCACCACCCTCCGGAAGCCTGGGCAGAGCTCCTCCTCGTCCAGGGTCTCCAAGACGGCCATGTTCTCAGGAGTGGTGGGGGTCGGGAACACGAAACACTTACGCGAGGGGAAGAAGTTCTTGATACACTCTCTGGGGAGGTTGTACTCGTTGACCCTTCTGCCAAAACCTACAGGATCCAGTATGTCAGTTAGTAATAATAATAATCATAATCAAAGTGCTCCAATCATTATATAATCATCATTTAATTATTTAGTCATTTAAAGGCAATATTACAAAGATGGGTTTTTAGTCTTGACTTGAACATAATGTGCTGAGGTTGCATCCCTAATGTAAACTGGCAGTTGCATCCCTAATGTAAACTGCCACAATCTGGGTGCATAAAATGAGAATGCAGCCTCACCAAATCTCTTCTTTTGTACATGTGGTACACAGAGAAAACCAGCGTCAGAAGACCTGAGAGCTCTATTGGGCTGATATGCTAGCAGAAGACCTGAGAGCTCTATTGGGCTGATATGCTAGCAGAAGACCTGAGAGCTCTATTGGGCTGATATGCTAGCAGAAGACCTGAGAGCTCTATTGGGCTGATATTATGCTAGCAAAAGACCTGAGAGCTCTATTGGGCTGATATGCTAGCAGAAGACCTGAGAGCTCTATTGGGCTGATATGCTAGCAGAAGACCTGAGAGCTCTATTGGGCTGATATGCTAGCAGAAGACCTGAGAGCTCAATTGGGCTGATATGCTAGCAGAAGACCTGAGAGCTCTATTGGGCTGATATGCTAGCAGAAGACCTGAGAGCTCTATTGGGCTGATATGCTAGCAAAAGACCTGAGAGCTCTAGTGGGCTGATATGCTAGCAGAAGACCTGAGAGCTCTATCGGGCTGATATGCTAGCAAAAGACCTGAGAGCTCTATTGGGCTGATATGCTAGCAGAAGACCTGAGAGCTCTATTGGGCTGATATGCTAGCAAAAGACCTGAGAGCTCTATTGGGCTGATATGCTAGCAAAAGGTCGATTGGCAGGAATGCCCACCGGCTTATGGTAGAGAAAAGAACATTCAATTCACAGGCAACAGCTCTGGTGGACATTCCTGGAGTAAGCATGCATGTACTAATTGCACGCTCATTTTGCAGTATTCTAGAGAAAGCCACTGGATGCTGTTTGTGTATTGGGGTCAGGGGAGGCTGGTGGAGGTAGAAATCGGAGGACGGGATCATTGTAATGCATGGATGTGTTTCATACCATTCCTCGTTACGTTTCTTGCATCACAATGAGCCTGTCCTCGGATTTCTACCTCCATCAGCCTCCCCTGGTTGTGGTAGTGTTATGAGTTTACAGGGTGTGAAAGAAGGTCACCTGTCTTGAGTTCCAGGGCGTGCTCCAGATAACCGTCTGAGTTGATGTCTCTGCCGCCGATGCTGAGCTGCAGGCTGAAGTCTCTCACGGTCCACACGAAGTTAGGGAAGAACCGAACAAACTGGACGTGCCCTTGCCCCTCCTCCTCCTCCTCTTCCTCAGGGGATGAAGCTCGGCTGGAGGCCTTTACCTTGATCTTCTCTGTCAGCTCCGTCACATACCTGGGCTACGTTGAGGACCTTTGGACAGGAGATTCAAGTTCTACAAGCTACAAGGCAACGGTTGTTAAGTCGTGACGTGTTTCCGGGTCCAAAGTTGGCTGAGGCGCTCTCTTCGTAAATGCCGCAGTAATTATAATATTAATTCATTATATTTGTATAGCGCTTTTCCGAGGCTCAAAGACGCTGACAAATATGGGGAAAACGGGAAAGTGCTGCGTCCCTTGTTGTATGAATAGATCCGAGTCTAAAAAACGATTGAACTGTCATTCTACCGCTTTAGTACACTGGTACTATGGTGCAGGGAATTTTTGGTTTGGACCCAGAAATGGCTAAACGTCACATTTGACGTCAGACTTAACAACCGAACAGACCCCTCAGTCCGGCTACACAATTTGGAGAACCTGTTTGAACGTTTTCAAAAGGCACCAAAAGTTATATTCATTTTAGAATGTGGTTGTTATAGGAATTTTTTATAGCAAATGTTTTACTTGCTCCGGGCAAGCGGGCAAGCGGGCAAGCGTTACTGTGGAACCCTGCTGGAGATGAGCTACTGATGATGAGACCAAAGGATACTGCAGTTTCAACACAGCGTCGTTGTCGATGACGCCTCGGCTGTTGTAGACCAGCGTGCTGCTCAGCAGGATGGCCAGGCAGAAGATCCAGCCATCGTCCTTACAGTCTCCCTGGAACACACAGTGATCAAGGCCCATACGGTCAGCTGAGGCTAATCAGCTGATCATTCCAAGAGTAAAAACAAAACACGGTGCAGCAGCTTTCAGTCACTCTGCCAGCGTGCTCCTGGAACAAACTCCCTGAAGAAATCAAACAGGCCCAAAACCCTTAAAATATTTAAATCTAAGCTAAAAACCTTCATGTTCTGCAACAGTTATGATTAAACAAACACTTCTATCAATGTCTTTTTTATTACTATAGTCTTATTAAATGTTTTTATCTATCACTCTTCCTGCTACGACTGGTGGATTGATGATTCACTTGCTTAGTCAAATGTATCGATTGTAAGTCGCTTTGGAATAAGGCGTCTGCTGAATGCCAAACATGTCAATGTAAATGTAAATGTCAGAAAACAAGTGACAAACAAGCATTACCACACTTGCATGCGCGCACTCACACACAGACACACAGACACACACACACACACACACACACACACACACACACACACACACACCTTCACCACGTCCCCCAGCCCCTCTGTGTCCAGCAGCACCAGAGTGACGTCGTCAGGGTGGTTGGGGTGAGGCACACACCACATCCAGATGCCCTTCGTCTTGGCCTCCACGGTGGGCCCCAGGGCAAAACCTACATCAACATTTCAACATTTTCTTTATGGATTCTCATTTATTTATCATTAATTCATACTATTCATTTAAATGATAGGTCTACTGGTGGAAATAATGGTAATACATTATATATATATATATATATATATATATATATATATATATATATATATATATATATATATATATATATATACTGCTCTGCACTGAGGTCCAAAACAGTTTGTTAGTTTCAGATAGTAACAGAAGTTGCTTTAACAAAAAATTTAAGATGTATCTGTTTACATACGGAATACCCTGAAAACAATTAAGTGTTTCTCACTGTTGAATTGAGCTATCTTGTGATCCCAAAGGTAAGGAGAGTGTATGTATGTATCGAGGGCCGAAGAACATAACCTCCTATCTGCAAAAATGTTTAAAATCTTAAAATTAAAATTAAAATTAAAATAAAAATTAAATTAAATTAAAGAAACAAATTTAAAATCTTACAGAATTTTTCAGATAGGAGGTTATGTTCTTCGGCCCTCGGTATGTATGTATGTATGTATGTATATGTATGTATGTATGTATGTATGTATGTATGTATGTATGTATGTATGTATGTATGTATGTATGTATGTATGTATGTATGTATGTATGTATGTATGTATGTATGTATGTATGTATGTATGTATGTATGTATGTATGTATGTATGTATGCATGTATGTATGTATGTATGTATGTATGTATGTATTGTAACGAACCTGTGTGAGGTCCGTTAGCAGCTCCCCCAGGGGAGTTAACTCTCTCCCCTCCCTTATGGCCGGCCAGTTTGTTGAGGAGATAAGACTTGCCGGTGCGGTACAGCCCGACCACGGACACCACGACGACGGGCTGGGTCAGCCCCTCCAGGTAGAGTTTGGCCTCCGGGACGACCCGGAGCTGGCCGTCCGAGTTATCCACGAGGCACATGGGAGAATCCATGTCGATAACGGCCTGGAAACTCTCACCAGTTAATCTGTAGGCCTAATAGGAGATGATACGAAGACAAAATAAACGTGAATTGATCATTGAGTCCTAGGCTATACAATGCAATGGTTTAATCGTCCTTGGGTTTTATGAAAGGCGCTATAGAAATCGTTAATCGAAAGTTATTATTATTATTATTATTATTATTATTATTATTATTATTATTATTATTATTAATGAATATCTGGGTGTTTATCCATGAAAATACATCAGTAGCCTGTCACAAAGCAAATAAGGAAAAATGAAGGTGAATGTTCAACGTCTGCGTCTCTGATCAAATTGTTGTAAACCAAATGTAATTGTCGGCTGCGTCCCCAAGTAGGGAGAAAGTATATTGGACGGACGGTATGGTATACTCACGTCAAAGATGCGTTATTCCTTCTTCTAACAGACTGCCAAAGGCTCCTGGCCTGAGCAGAGAGGACCGTCTCCTCCTGTGGCTGGTGGATAGATGATTCACTCACTTATTAGTCAAATGTTGCCTATCTGTTGTAAGTCGCGTTGGATAAAGGCGTCTGCTAAATGCCAAAAAAGTAAATGTAGTAAACTGAATCGAGGAGATGTGTCCAGATGCTCAGATGGGCAGTATTTATACTAATGCTTCAAAGCTGAAAGTCTGAAGTCTAACTATTGGGGCAATGCCTTGCAGCAGCTTGGCCTACGTCGGCTATCAATCAAATCAATCAAAAACAAACAATCAATCAATCATCTCTTCAACACCACGGCCTATCTGAGTGTTGTTGCTGACCATGTGCGTCCCTTCATGGCCACAATGTACCCAATCAATCAATCAATCAATCTTCTAATGGCTACCTCCAGCATGATAATGCACCATGTCACAAGGCAAGGCGAGTTTATTTGTATAGCACATTTCATACAACAGGGGCAATTCAAAGTGCTTTACATGTAAGGCGATCAACTTGAGTTAATTGAGTCTTTACTTACAAGCGAGTTCGTTTAATCTCAACGAGACGTCCTTGATATAACTTCTAAGATAAAAATGATCCAATCATATATTCGGCACCACTACTGAACTGTTCTTTAAGAGAAGATTTATTCGAGCACATCAGCAAACAATAGCATCAGCAAACAATAGCATTTCATTCCATGGAAAGGGGTCTTATCTAGCTTCACCTCCGCAGGCCAGGATCAGCTAGTCGTCAATAGGTTAACTGCAGAAACTTCACCAGACAAGAGCCCCGTTTCCTCTTGGTGCCTAGTCTTTATACATTTTCCTTAACATTTAGGGATGGGCTGTCCCTCTGGTAGACTTCTTTCGGTGTCCGTGCGTGTGTGCTGTGTGTTATCTTCTTCTTCTGACCCCCCGGTCGTTTGTCATGGTGAGTGTTGAATGAATGAATTAATGAATGAATTAATTAATGGTCTTTATTGTCATTGCTACAGTACAGGTACCAAACAACGAAATTTAGGAGGGGTGGCTCCCCTGGTGTTAGGAAAGAAAAAAAAACACTTTAAAAAAAAAAAAAACAAGAAGGGAAGGAGCTGGTTTACATAAATAAAGGCTATGTACACTATCCACTGTACTATACTGTACAGATAGACGACTAGGGTTGTCATATTGCACAATAGTGTTATTGCACATTTATTTAAAGTGTCGCAGTTTGCAGGCTTGAAATGTACATATTTGTCATGGTGAGAGTGTTGTCATGGTGAGAGTGTTGTCATGGTGAGAGTGTTCGGACACTCTGTCGGCAACGGTATCCTGAGCAGCCTAGCCTTGCGCGACGTTAGACACACACACATTCTAATGTTTTTTAAGAAACCAGTAAGAATATGCACACAGTTATGTTTTTAGGATGCACAGATATTTTGATAGTTATTTTGGGTGTATTCTACGTGCGTTCTAAAGCACTAATTGGCCAGTTAATTGATCTTCAAACACATTCCCTCCTGACCAGGTCAGTAGGCCCTATGTCCTTATCAGGATCATGTCCTTATCAGGATCGCTTGTGTAAACATCACTGTTGCCAGGCCCACAGACTCCCATGACTTGGGATTCGATTAACTAGTTAAAATACACTGGGCCGGTTTCAGAGACAAGGCTTAAGCCTAGTCCTGGACTAAATCACACTTTCAATGTAAAATCTCCATTGAAGATGTTTTTTAGTCTAGGATTAGGCTTAAGCCTTGTCTGTGAAACCGGCCCACTGAGTATAGAAGAATAGACTTATCATTAATGATTAGTTATGATAGTATAAAATGAGTATAGGAAAATAGAATATCATAACAGCAGGTACAAAATGGTTATTAGCACATAGGTAAAAATAAGCAATCTACATATTATTTAAATAAACACACAGTACTTGATTTATCACTTCTAGCTATTTTAATACAAATCCCTAACACATTCATTATTGAAAAAATACAGCAAGAGGAGCATAGGAAGAAAATAAAAATGACAATGATTAAACGAAAATATAAGAAGTAAATAGTAAAACATTCAACCTATCAGTGTGTTGGTTTCAAACAAAGAGGGATATATTTCCAAATATAACATTTTAGGAAACGATGGAGCAATTTAGTATCTGATGTCAACTCGTCTGAATCGCATTCACACATTCACCACCAAAGCGACTGTCAACCGAGTCATATTTCATTGGTTGCACAATCAATGGAAACGTACAGATAAATGTAGGCTACACTAGAAAATTACATTTGTGTGCAAAATGTGTGAGTCTCACAAATGGAGGGCTGTTTACCAGACTGATCCAGAGACAGTTTACCAGACTGATCCAGAGACAGTTTACCAGACTGATCCAGAGACAGTTTACCAGAGACAGTTTACCAGACTGATGCAGAGACAGTTTACCAGAGACAGTTTATCAGACTGATCCAGAGACAGTTTACCAGACTGATCCAGAGACAGTTTACCAGACTGATCCAGAGACAGTTTACCAGACTGATCCAGAGACAGTTTACCAGACTGATCCAGAGACAGTTTATCAACGTGTTCAGATACCAGAGACAGTTTATCAGACTGATCCAGAGACAGTTTACCAGACTGATCCAGAGACAGTTTACCAGACTGATCCAGAGACAGTTTACCAGACTGATCCAGAGACAGTTTACCAGACTGATCCAGAGACAGTTTATCAACGTGTTCAGATACCAGAGACAGGATGGTCTGATGGGGAATGTCCCCAACTGTGAGATGGGGTTGCTTATACGCTTCTGTCTGTGTGAGGAGATGTTGTTGTTGGGTTGGAGTTGGTTGTGAGCTGGAGTGAGAGAGAGAATATGCCTGTGTCCTATACGCTGCAACTCTGTAATAAATCTGTTCTCCTGAGGACCCAGAGACCCGTGTTTGAAGTCTATCATTGATCCTGAAGAGCATGTTGTTGAGGGGGCTACTTTACATTGAATGGTTGGAATGACACAAGGCAGAGATGAGAGACATCTTTACCTGAACTAATCATCTCAGCGATCAATATCCTCACCATACTCAATATATCACTATCACTGTCTGGCTAACTAGTAGACGCCATGATTGCAAGATCTCCAAAGTTAGCTAGCTAGTTGCACTGAACCTCCACAAAGTAGCTACGAACCAACATCATAAAACCATCGTTTTATGTTTTTTATATATAAGAAATAGAACATATAGAACCTATAGAAAATGAAGTATATACGGTACAGTTTGTAAAAAATAAAATAAAATGAATCCAACTAAACAACGCCATCTGGTGGCGACAGAAAAATACAACAGACCTCTTACACTGGCTAATAGCTAGCAGTTCAACACGAGGTCATTTGTATTCAAAACGCCTAATACGACAATTCTTACCTGCAGGAATGTGTTCAGCACGATCAATAACATTTGTGGCAGCTACTGGTCGTCTATGAAAATATAAGTATACTTTTTGGTTAGACAAAAAAATTAAATAACGCAATTGTAGTGCCGGAGGAAAAAGGAAAGACGTAGGCAACGTAATGATAACTGTTTAATCAAAATAACAACTTGTACACTCCGTACAGGACCAGGAAATCGATCACCAAAACTCTTGTATCTAAACAGGAAGTTGCAACGTTAATAATCCTCCCCTCTGCCCCTAGTGCCAGAACTGGTTCCCTCCCACTACACAACCAACAGTAAGAGGAGAACATGAACCCATAATGTAGTCACTACACCAGCCCCCCCAGTGTTCACCTCAATATTGGAAATCCTCACGGCGAGGAGGGCGTATGGCCCGGCCCCTACGATCGTAGGTAAAGTCAGGAGGTGCGGGAGGAGGTGTGACATCGCCCATCACGTCCTCCTGCAGGGAAGGACGGGGGGCAGTGACGACCGGGGGCCCGTGAGCTGCGGGGGGTTGTCGGGGTCGGAGGGGGGAATGGCCAGGGCGCTGCAGGGGAGGTAGGACTGGAGGCCGGCCTCTGCGCGGTGGCAGGGCCAAGTCCAGGGGCAGTTCAAGGTCCAAGTGGGCCGGTTTGAGGCGATCAACGGACACACACTCAGGCCTACCCCCCATGTCAACCATGAAGTTCTTGGCTCCGGCCTCGATGACACGGAAAGGCCCGTCATAAGGAGGACGTAGTGGAGTCCTGTGGCCATCATGACGAATGAAAACGAACCTCGCCGAGTGCAGCTCCGGGGGCACCCTCGAAGTAGGGACACCATGCTGCGTAGTCGGGACCGGGACGAAGGTCCTGGCGCTGTCCAGCAGGGAGGCGCGCTGAGCGGCGGCGGACCAGGGCTCCGTTGACTTGGGAATGAAGTCACCGGGGACCCGCAGCGGCTGTCCAAACACCAGCTCAGCGGACGACGACTGGAGGTCCTCCTTAGGCGCTGTCCTGAGCCCCAGCATGACCCACGGCAGCTTGTCAAGCCAGTTGCTGTCCGTGAGGCTGGCTCGAAGGGCGGCCTTCATGGATCGATGGAAACGCTCACAGAGCCCGTTCGCCTGCGGGTGATAGGCGGTTGTGCGGTGGAGCTTGACCCCCAGATTCTCCGCCACCGCTGCCCACAGCTCCGAAGTAAACTGTGAGCCACGGTCAGAGGAGAGATCAGCAGGGGTGCCGTAGCGGGAGACCCACACCGCGATGAACGCCCGGGCCAGGTCGGGGGCTGTCGTTGAGGAGAGCGGAACTGCCTCCGGCCAGCGAGTCGTCCTGTCCACCATGGTAAAGAGATAGGTGTATCCGTGCGAGGGGGGCAGCGGCCCTACCAGGTCCACGTTTACATGATCGAACCTCCGCTCAGGCACAGAGAACTGCTCCAGGGGGGCCTTGACGTGTCGATGCACCTTGGCGCGCTGGCAGGCGATGCACGTGTCTACCCAGGCCCTCACATCCCTCTTGAGCCCATGCCAGACGAATTTCTCTGACACCAGCCGCGAGGACGGTTTCCTACCAGGGTGAGACAAGCCGTGTATCGCCTCGAAGGCGGGGCGCCTCCAGTTGGCGGGGACCACCGGTCGTGGCTGACCCATGGAGACGTCGCACAGGAGCGTGGCCCCTGCGTCACCGAAAACCACCTCTTCTAGGCGCAGTCCTGTGTCCGACAACTTGAGAGCCTGGACGGCGGGGTCGGCGGCCTGGTCTGCAGCCATGCGCGCGTAGTCCAAACCCAGTTGGACCGCACCAACCACCGCCCTGGAGAGACAATCCGCGACCTGGTTGGACTTCCCAGCAACGTGCTGGATGTCTGTGGTGAACTCGGATATGTAGGCGAGCTGGCGCTGTTGGCGGTCGGACCACGGCTCCGCCACCTTGGACATGGCGTGCGTGAGTGGCTTGTGGTCCACGTAGGCCGTAAACTCGCGGCCCTCCAGTAAAAAACGGAAGTGTCTGACAGCAAGCCACAGCCCGAGGAGCTCCCTGTCGAATGTGCTGTACCTTTGCTCTCTGGGAGACAGCTGGCGGCTGAAGAATGCAAGAGGCTGCCAGGCGTCCCCAACCCACTGTTCGTACACCGCTCCCACAGCAAAGTCAGAGGCGTCCGTGGTGAGAGCAGTGGGTGCCGAGGTCGAGGGGTGGGCCAACATGGCAGCGCGGGCCAGGGCCGCCTTGGTGTCCTGAAAGGCTTTGACACGCTCCGCCGTCCAGTCCACCGGCTGCTTCAGAGTCTTGCCCTTCTGGGCATCGTACAGAGGCCGCAGGATGTGAGCGATGTGGTGGAGGAAGCGATAGTAGAAGGTTACCATCCCGATGAACCCCTTGAGCTCGCTGATTGTGCTGGGGCGCGGGAAAGCAGCGACAGCTTCCACCTTCGAGGGGAGGGGGGTCACCCCCTCTGCGGAGACCCGGTGCCCGAGAAAGTCGATGGTGTTCCGTCCGAACTCACACTTCGCCGGATTGACAATCAGCCCATGTTGGCTGAGCCGTGTGAAAAGGGCCCGGAGGTGGGACAGGTGCTCCTCCTCCGTGGTGCTTGCGACGAGGATGTCATCCAAGTAGACGAAGAGGAATGGTAGGTCCCGGAGCACCGAGTGCATGAGGCGTTGGAAGGTCTGCGCCGCGTTCTTCAGGCCGAACGGCATCCGCAGAAACTCGAAGAGTCCAAATGGCGTGATTACGGCCGTCTTAGGGACATCCTCGGGGTGCACCGGCACCTGATGGTACCCCCGTACCAGGTCCACTTTGGAGAAGAAGCGTTTGCCTGCCAGGTTCGCTGAAAAGTCCTGGACATGTGGGACCGGGTAGCGGTCAGGCTTGGACGCGTCGTTGAGGCGGCGGTAGTCCCCACATGGGCGCCACCCGCCGTCTGACTTAGGGACGATGTGCAGGGGAGACGCCCAGGGGCTGCTCGAGCGCCGAACGATGCCCACCTGCTCCATATGCGCAAACTCCGCCCTGGCGATGGCCAGCTTCTCCGGGTTGAGGCGCCTGGCCCTGGCGTGGAGGGGAGGCCCCTCGGTCTCGATGTGGTGCTCCACTCCGTGTTTCACCGTGGGCGCGGAGAAGGTGGGCTTGGTAAGGTCGGGGAATTCGGCGAGCAGCCGAAGGTACTGGTCACTTTCGGCGAGCGTATTGGACCACCCGCTGTAGACCGCCTCCCCCTGCGTACAGGCGAAGGAAGCGAAAGTCTGTGAGTTGACCAGGCGCCTGTTCCCCACGTCCACCAACAGGTTGTGGGCGCACAGAAAATCCGCACCAAGGAGGGGAAATGTGACAGCCGCTATGACAAAATCCCACGAAAAGCATTGTCCTCCGAAGCACACGTCCACCGCCCTAGTGCCATAAGAGCGGATAGGTGTGCCGTCCGCGCCTGCCAACTGCGGACCACGCTCCTCCTTCGCCACATCCGATCTCTCTGCCGGAATGATGCTCCACTGGGCACCTGTGTCACAAAGAAAACTGCGACCAGAGGCGGTGTCTTGTATGAAGAGCAGCCTGTTGGTGACGCCAGCGCTCAGGGCCACTACTGAGTGCCGGCCCCGCCGTTTCCCGTCGGTCCGAAGGTGCAGGGTGAGCGGCACCGTTTGGCCTTGGCGCCAAAAGTGGCGTGGTAGAAACAATGGCCCGCAGCGTTACCCTGCTGGCCAGAAGGTCTGGCGTCAACCTTCGCTCTCCTGCGACGGTCGGGTGGCGGGGCGGCCGCGGGAGCGAGCAGGTCGGGGGACCGTTGAGGCATGGCCAAGACGAACCGGTCCGCCTCCCTGGCCAGGGCGCGGGGCTCCATGATGGCGGTGTTGGCCAGCGCCATCCTAACTTGAGCTGGCAATGTGCGCATGAACAGCTCTGTGAAGAGGATCATGGGGTCTTCTGTACCGAGCAGGTTTAGCATCCTCTCCATGCGCGCAGAAGGCCTCTCGTCACCCAAGTCCGACATGGCAAATAGGCGACGCACCCTCTCCGCAGTGGACAGTTCAAATGTCTCTAGAAGCAGGGCCTTGAGGCGCTCATATTTGTTCGTCGTCGGGGGAGCAGACAAAAAACCTACCACTCGAGCTGCGGTGGAGCTGCCCAACATTGCCACAGCATGGTTGTACCGGTCGTCGTCGTCATCGATGTCACTTTTGTTAAAATGTGCCTCTACAATAGCAAACCATGCAGCAGGCGTTGAGTCCCAGAATTCTGGTAGCTTGAGAGTGGGAGTGTGCGCACCACGCGTTACCCTGACAGGGGATGGTGATGGCTGCCGCTGGTTTGAACGTCTTCCTCTCCCGGACATTTTGCAGGATTGCAATGTTCGCTCGCTGGTTTTTGTACACAATCACGTTAACAAAAATCCACGTCGGGGGTCACCAGTGTAGTGCCGGAGGAAAAAGGAAAGACGTAGGCAACGTAATGATAACTGTTTAATCAAAATAACAACTTGTACACTCCGTACAGGACCAGGAAATCGATCACCAAAACTCTTGTATCTAAACAGGAAGTTGCAACGTTAATAATCCTCCCCTCTGCCCCTAGTGCCAGAACTGGTTCCCTCCCACTACACAACCAACAGTAAGAGGAGAACATGAACCCATAATGTAGTCACTACACCATGTACTTTAGAGATGAGCGGAGCTCCAACGGTTGTTAAGTCGTGACGTGTTTCCGGGTCCAACGTTGGCTGAGGCGCTCTCTTCGAAATGGCGCAGTAATAATAATAATTATTATTATTAATATATATGTATAACATTATACGGGAAAGTGCTGTGTCCCTTGTTGTATGAATAGACAGAGTCTAAAAAACGATTGAACTATCAGCTAAAGACTGTCTTTCTGTGTCCTGTTGATATTGTTGTACTCCTGTTGTCTGTTACTTGTTCTTATTTTCACTTGTTTTGCCTATTTTAAACCTGCTATGACTTTCGCTATTTTATTATGTTTTCATTATGTTTTTTCTTTATTTTCTTCTCTACTATGTAAAGCACTTTGTGACCCTTGGTCTGGGAAAGGTGCTGTACAAATACATGTTACTTACTTACATGAGGCCTCCTTCACAGGCCGGCTGGGGTCTCACCCTAACAACCATGAGACCAGCAACAAGACCAAGACCAAGTTTCACATCATACAACTTCCATGTGAAGCCCCTTTCCCTTTCCACGGCTTGTACGAACACACTGTAACAAGGCAGAACGCCCTTCAAAAGGAAGCAGTGAGCCGGCCCGGTCACAAGCTGTCTAACAGCATCATCACTCCTCACCCGGACCCACTCCTTCCTTTTGGACTAACAGTACTATTAATGCTGTTAATGCTTCACATGGGGTGAACTGAAGACAGGTGGATCACATTTGCACTGGTTTCGGAAAGAAAGCTACACTCTGTGTGTGATTGGCTGGCTTTGCTTGTCCACTCTGTTCTCAACAACGACCATGACGTCTCCATGTAGCCTATTGGAGCATGAGATGTGGATGCTGAGGCATACTGCTGTTTGGTTTCCCACTGGCTGTCGCTGTAGTGTCGAAGCATCGCTTTGGAACACTTTAAAGTCCCATGTAAGAACCCTCTGTGAAAAGTAGATGGCGCCAGATTCCTCAAAATCTTGTAGAATTTCAGTTTTCATATTGGCCCTTGCTTAAAATCGATCGAACGGGCCCGAAATGATTTAAATATATACAGTAGAACAGAGGGGTTGGCTCCCTTGTTAAGGCCATAACATACTACTATTCCTTTGTTGTTTTGTGCAACCAAAAACCACATCTTCTATCTCTCAGGATCCCTGCCACATGAATTCAGCCGTTATGTGACCAATGTAAAGAGGAAGATGAAAAGGAAAGAAGAAAAAAGACTGGAGAGAAAGGAAGTAGCAGCATGAAGCAACTTATGTCTATGTGTAACAAAGATGGAAGGGGAGGGGCTTTGACACCATGTCAAAATATAGTTTCTGTGTCACCTTCCTATGGGCTGTGCCTCAAAAAAATGTCAGTTTTGATCTGCCACAGCAATCGTCACACACACACCCCTGATAGTGAGTTGAAGGTTACGTGGGACGACAAGAAGCATCTTGACTCTAGTAAGTACTCTCCTAATATAACTGTGTCATTTCAATAGCTAATATAATAGTTTGTTTCAGTGCAATGTGCTGCCTAATTGAATGACCTTTTCACCTAAGCAGTTGAATTATAAGAACATGGTTTGAAAAGCAGATCAGTCGGTAGTCGAGGAAGAAATAACTAGACACGGAAATATGCTTTTGGTTTTCTTGCTTAGTTGTCTGGAAGTCCTTCCATTTTTACATAGTGACTCTTGTGTCTGTGGGTTAGGTAGACGACTACTGTCAGTACTCAAGTTGTAAAAGAAAATCAGGGGGGATGGTGGACTTCATCATATGGGGACAATTTTTGCTTCCCCACAGCGTCAGTGACTTCAGCGTCAGTGACTTCAGTGTCAGTGACTTGGTGGTAAAAATGTCATTGCATGTGTGCGTGCCCCCCTCCCTCGCCCACAGTATTTTACTCAATATGCACAAAACTAAATGTTGAAATAGCAGTAATACCACTTCGTTGATAAAATGACATAAGGGATGGAAAGAAAGGGGGGATGGCAGTTTTAGAAGGGGGATGATTTTAACCGTTTTTATTGCAGGGGGGGGGGGTGCCATCCCCCCTCAACTCTAGTGCTCACGACTGTACATAGACTGTACATAGACTGTACATAGACTGTACATAGTGACTCGTGTGTCAGTGGGTTAGGTAGGCTGTGTCTCAGGAGGTAGAGCCACCGTCTAATGATCGCAAGGTTGGCAGATCGGCGGTTCGAGCCCCGGCTGGCCACATGTCGAGGTGTCCTTGGGCAAGACACTGAACCCCAAATTGCTCCCGGTGAGCGGGCCGGCCGGCGCCTTGCATGGTAGCTTGTTCGCCATTGGTGTGTGACTGTGTGTGTGAATGGGTGAATGAGAGGCCGTTGTAAAGCGCTTTGGATAAAGGCGCTACATACTGTAAGTCAGTCCATTTACCATTTAGGCTACTACTGTACATAGTGACTCTTGTGTCTGTGGGTTAGGTAGACTACTTCTGTACTTGGGTAATTACTGTACTGTTAATGAGATGAGATGGTACGCTACATGGCCAAAAGTATGTCGACGCCCGAACATCACACCCATATGTGCTTGTTGAACATCTCATTCTAAAATGATGCGTGTCAATATGGAGTTGTTCTGTTATGAGTTTGTTATGGAGTTGTTGTTTGTTGCTAAAACAACCACCACTCTTCTGGGAATGCTTTCCACTCGATTTTGGAACACGGTTGTGGAGATTAGCTCCCATTCAGCCACAAGAGAATTATTGAGGTCGGGCAACTGATGTTGGGCGAGAAGGACTGGCTCGCAGTCGGTGTTGTAATTGATCCCAAAGGTGTTGGATGGGGTTGAGGTCAGAGCTCTGTGTGCAGGCCAATCAAGTTCTTCCACACCAAACTGGGCAAGCCATGTCATTATGGACCTCGCTTTGTTCACGGGGACATTGTCATGCTGAAACTGGAAAGGGCCTTCCCCAAAATGTTGCCACAAAGATGGAAGCGTACCCTTCTCTAGAATCTCATTGTATTCTGTAGCATTACGATATCCCTTCACTGGAACTAAGGGGCCTAGCCCAAACCATGAAAACAGCCCCAGGCCATAATTGTGTCCACGTTATCTTTCGCTATGTAGTGTATATAGCAATGTACAGTTAGTGATGTTGAAGTTGATGGTTGTACTGTGTAGATATTTTGTCAATCAGCTACTTTACCTGGGTGAAAGCACATTGGATAATTTATTACCCATAAGCCACCTGGATTACTACTATTTACTACTTACTTACTATGAGGGAAAGTTAATATGAACTACTTAAAAAAATAAAAAAATAAGCAGCAACAAGCTATGCTTGTAAAAGATGATTTCATCTCCCTGCTCTCTCTATTATCTCTATTATTATTCTATTAGTAAATGCGTCTTTTCATATGTCTGCATTGGGTTTTACTGTATCAATGTAGTTTTAATCCACATTACTTGTTGTTTGTGTTGGTCATTCAGTTCCTCTCAGAAAAGGGGAAGTATCTAAACCGGCCACCCAAAAATACTTGTTGGTCATGAATGTGATGTGGGGAAACTTGAAACCACGCAAAGCACCCGATACATATGACCATGTAAGGCTGTAATACAGGCAGGTCACTGGGGTGGTGCCTAATGGATGCCCCATACAGCATAATGAAGCCTTCACACAACCTTTATAAGTCCCTTGTCTTCGTGCACTATTTGAACCTGAAGTGTTGTGCTCAGATCACAGTTCAGAATAACATACTACACGTGACAAAGAGATAAAATTAAGAACAATTAATCTAATTCATAATTAATCAAATGAATACTCAAATTAAAAGCAGAATTCGGGCACAATTTGGGGCTGTCCATCTTAAGAGGGTGTACTGTAACCTTAGATGCCTCACAAACCATTTTATAGACCAGCAGAGTTTGGGCAAATAGGTCTATGACAAAGCCCCGGATGTAAAGGCGTGTTACATATCATCTCTTATTATGGTATGGTTTGCTTATAACTTATTTGTGAAGCGTCTATGTAGGCCACACAGTATTTCAGAAAGCTTGAGTGTGCCTTTGTAAGACACTATACAGCGTCCTGTCAGTCGTGGGGCTTGTGAGATGACCAGAAGTCCCACACAAGAATTTATAATTTATTTATTTGACCTTTATTTAACCAGATAAAATCAGTTGAGAACAAATTCTCATTTTCAATGTTGAAGAGGCCCCGGCAAGAATAAAAACAAACATATAAGCAGAAATACTCGACAGAGAACAATACATACAACACATGAGAACAGCAAAGACAGTGAAGATGTATTAAATACATGTCGTTGTTTGGTACCTGTACTATAGCAATGACAATAAAGACCATTCATTCATTCATTAATTCGAAGATACATAAATAAATAAAAAAACAAAGTCAACTAACCTATGTGTGAAAAGAGAGCGGGGTGTGTGTGTGTGTGTGTGTGTGTGTGTGTGTGTGTGTGTGTGTGTGGGGAGGGGGTGCAATCAGCAGAAACAACAGTCAACTACCTGACCTGCTGAAGTTAGTGTTAGGGTTAGGGTTAGGGTTACCTGCTGAAGTTAGTGTTAGGGTTAGGGTTACCTGCTGAAGTTAGTGTTAGGGTTAGGGTTAGGGTTACCTGCTGAAGTTAGGGTTAGGGTTAGGGTTAGGGTTACCTGCTGAAGTTAGTGTTAGGGTTACCTGCTGAAGTTAGGGTTAGGGTTAGGGTTAGGGTTACCTGCTGAAGTTAGTGTTAGGATTAGGGTTAGGGTTACCTGCTGAAGTTAGTGTTAGGGTTAGGGTTAGGGTTACCTGCTGAAGTTAGGGTTAGGGTTAGGGTTAGGGTTACCTGCTGAAGTATTTTTGAAAATGGTAATGGTAATGTTGACCGATTGCTTAGGAAAATACCTATTGAATATCAGTATTTAGTGGGATAGCTGTTGAGAATTGCATGGCGGCCATATACAGTATACATGCTATTCATTCTGATGGTGTCAGAGACTTCATATAATCAACAGTAAACATGAGCTGCTTGCTCTGCTTCTAACAACCCCCACCAGGATATGGATCAGGATGTGTCTCTCAAAGTCTGTCTGCTTCTGCTGGTCGGTCTTCATGGTGGTAAGTTACCTAATTGAAGTCCTTTAGTCGTCACAATTATATGAAATAATTGTCACAATCTGCATCCAGTGTGTATTGACTATAGATGATCTTCATAGGCTACCACCAGTGATGTTTAATCAACCTAATCACGTCCTATGAGGTTAAAGAATAACAGAGCTATAAGTACTGAACTGTGTGTGTGTGTGTGTGTTGTGTGTGTGTGTGTATGTGTGTGTGTGTGTGTGTGTGTGTCTCCCCAGTCCTGTCCGAGGAGGTGTGCATCAAACGAGTCATCAGCTCCTGCAGTGACTGCATCAGATCTGGACCCTACTGTGTGTGGTGCAAAAAACTGGTGAGGAGATACACTGTGTGTGTGTGTGTGTGTGTGTGTGTGTGCGTGTGCGTGCGTGTGTGCGTGCGTGCGTGCGTGCGTGTGTGTGTGTGTATCTGTGCATGCAGATATGTGTGTGTGCGTGTGTATGTGTGTGTGTGTGTGCATGCTGCATGCATGTGTGTGTCTGTGTGTGTGGGTGTGTGTGTGTGTGTCTAGAGCTAGGTGTGAATGCTAACTCCGCTTTGAGTGTGTGTGTGTGTGTGTGTGTGTGTGTGTGTCTAGAGCTAGGTGTGAATGCTAACTCCACTTTGTGTGTGTGTGTGTGTGTGTGTGTGTGTCTAGAGCTAGGTGTGAATGCTAACTCCACTTTGTGTGTGTGTGTGTGTGTGTGTGTGTGTGTGTGCGTGTGCGTGCCTACGTGTGTGTGTGTGTGTATCTGTGCATGCATCTGTGTGTGTGTGTGTGTGTGTCTAGAGCTAGGTGTGAATGCTAACTCCGCTTTGTGTGTGTGCGCTTCCATTGCTGTGTGGGTGTGCTGGAGGTGTCAGCGGTTAGCAGTGTACCACACCAGAGCTCAGAATACTGTCAGCATACTGGTACTGAGCCTCACTATGTGTGTGTGTGTGTGTGTGTGTGTGTACTGAGCCTCACTATGTGTGTGTGTGTATGTGTGTGTGTGTGTGTGTGTGTGTGTGTGTGTGTGTGTGTGTGTGTGTGTGTGTGTGTATGTGTGTGTGTGTGTGTGTGTGTGTGTGTGCTGAGCCTCACTATGTGTGTGTGTGTCCTGGCACCTCTGACTACACGGGCCTATTTATTTTAATATGTAGGTTAGGGTTTGATTATCTATCTGTAGATGTTGAACGTGCTATGTCCATGTATGAAGTGTCAGCTGCAACTCATTTTAATTTAATTTAATTTTGCCATTTAGCAGACGCTTTTAATCCAAAGCGACTTACAATTACGAATTACAGGGACATCATTCCCCCTGGAGTAACTGAGGGCTAAGTGCCTTACTCAAGGGCACACTAGTAGTGTCCAACTCACTATCCACTAGACCAGGCCACCACTACCCCTAAGCAACTGCATCTACTGCTACGGATGAAGAAATATGTGACACATTCTAATGCTTTGGTCCTCATGTCATGTATCTGAAGTAATGATCAGACTTTTCTTTTCGAAAAATGTGAACACATTTCCTCGCTAGTCAACTAACACAGCTTGTTTTGTGAGCCTGCTAACAATGTAAAGTAGTGTTCTAGTTAACTAGGTAACAATGTAAAGTAGTGTTCTAGTTAACTAGGTAGCAGTGGGGATTGCTCACCCAATCCATTACGTTGTTGCAGTATTTTGGCTTGACTAGCGAGTGTGTGTTGTGATTCTCAACAACAACGTTGAAACGTAGTTCCGTGTTTCAAAAGAAAAGTCAGAACATTTCGATTGGTTGCCGACATGCGGACCAAATGATCAGACTGTGTCACATATTGTACAATTTGAAGTCACAAGTTAATATTAATAATCCTCGTGGATAGTTTGGTGACAGAGTCAGAGAGGGGTAGAGAGAGGAGGGGGGAGAGAGGGGTAGAGAAAGAGAGAAAGAGATAGAGAATGAGGGAGAGAGAGAGAAGTAGAGAAGGAGAGAGAGGGGGAGAGACAGAGACAGAGAGGTAGAAATAGAGAGAGGGAGAGAGAGACAGAGAGAGAGACACAGAGAGAGAGGTAGAGAGAGAGAGAGACAGCGAGAGAGAGGTAGAGAGAGAGAGAGAGAGAGAGAGAGACAGAGAGAGACACAGAGAGACAGAGACACAGAGAGAGAGAGGTAGAGATAGAGAGGTACCCTGCACAGAGTTTGGTGACCGAGATCTTCTGTAGGGGAGTCCACACGTGCAGTGAAACCCTTCTGTCTGGTACCTGACCAAGGAAACCTTGGCACATAGCATAACAAGTACACTTTCACCAAAAAAACAAGTTAGCAATCACAAATCTATTTTCAGGTCCAAAACATACTATTCACTGTTGTTGAGTGTGGCCTTCGTTCAGTGGAGAGACAGTACAGGGGGGGCACTGGAGAGACAGTACAGGGGGGGCAGTCGAAGTCTTAGGAGGGGAAAAGCAGGTGTCTTAGGAGACACAGTGCTGGGGGTAGTCATGTCTCAGCGGGAGCAGGAACCCTCAGCATTATTTAATAATAATGATTATGATGATTATGATTATGATGATTATGATTATTATGATTAATAATAATAACGCCTCTGTTATTATTATTATTATGATTATTATGATTATGATTATTATGATTATTATTATTATTAACACCTCTGTTCCCCGTACTCTAAGAACTTCACCAACCCGGGGGAACAGGAAGCGGCTCGCTGTGACACCAGGAAGAATCTGAAGGACCGGGGCTGCATGGAGGCAGACATCATATCTCCCAAAAACACCTTTGAACTGGTGCGCAACCGGCCTCTGTCCCGCGCCGCCACCCAGGGCGCCGTTCAGCTGCAGCCTCAGGAGGTCCGGCTGAAGCTCCGCCCAGGTCAGTGGGATCAAGAGACCACAAGTGGAAGGTCTCAAAGGAACACGGCATTGGTTTGAAAAGAGCCACATTTCAATGTCGGCTGAAGTCAATATGTGATCGAATGGGGAACAGGGGAACTTATTAGCTAACGAGGGTAACTCTGGGTGATACAGAGAGCTCTATGTACATGTGAGGTGGTGTGGCCTATCTTTACCTGATCAGAATACTGTCAACATGTATTTTGTTTGTTTTACATTTACATTTTAGGCATTTAGCAGACGCCATATTCCAAAGCGACTTACAATCAATACATTTGAATACCAAGCATGTGAATCAGCAATCCACCATTCGTTGCAGGAAGAGTAATCTAGCTCGGGCCCGGGGCCACTGATAGAAGGAAAAACCTTCTCCCTATTATCGCCTTCTACTAAAACTTTATTTTTTTTAATTATTTTTTTACTGGAGAAACTGAGAAACAGTGCATGGGGGGCAATAGAAGTTCTTAGGGACACAGTAGAGGGGAAAGCGGGTGTCTTTAGGAGACGTAGTGGTGAGGGTCAGAAGATGTCTCAGGAGGAGCAGTTAAGATGTAACCTGAAGAGATGGAGGTCTTTTTACCCTCTGGTAGCACCTCTGTGTTTTTGTTTGTTTGTTTGTTTGTTTGTTTTCTGTGTTTCTTTTGTTTTGTTTTGCTTGTGTGTGTGTCTTCGGTTGTTTTTTTTTTTGTTGTTAGCTTGTGTGTGTCTGTCTTTCTTGGTGGATGTTGTGTTGTCGCTGTGCTCCTTGTTCTACTCTCAAGAAAAACAATACATATGTTTTAAAAATGGGGTTATTATGATCGAATGACCCTAAAATAAAAAGCGAACGGTCTGTAGTTTAATCATGATACCACTTCTTGACTTCTTGTCTGTGTTCATCTTTGTTGATGTTGACGTTAAAAACATACAGTATTTGTTGTTCACTTTCAGGACTGTCGCGAGAGTTCACCGTCTCGTTTCGGAGGGTGGAAGGCTACCCTGTTGACCTGTACTACCTGATGGACCTCTCCTACTCCATGGAGGACGACCTGAGGAACATCAAGGCGCTGGGGACCGACCTGTTTGCAGCTCTCAAACGTATCACGACCGAAGGCAGAATAGGTAATGATAATAATGATGATAATAATGATCATAATAATAATAATAATAATAATAATAATAATAATAATAATAATAACAAGAATGATAATAATAATAATAATGATAATAATAATAATAATAATAATAATAATAATAATAATAATAATATTGATGATACTACTACTACTACTACTACTGAATGAATGAATGAATGAATGAATGAATGAATGAATGGACTTTATTGTCATTGCTACAGTACAGGTACCAAACAACGAAATTTAGGAGGGGTGGCTCCCCTGGTGTTAGGAAAGGAAAAAAAAAAAAAAACTTTTAGAAAAAAAATCACAAGAAGGGAAGGAACTGGTTTACATAAATAAAGGCTATGTACACTATCCACTGTACTATACTGTACAGACAGACGACTAGGGTTGTCATATTGCACAATAGTATTATTCCACATTTATTTAAAGTGTCGCAGTTTGCAGGCTTGAAATGTACATGTTTGTGCCTCAGCACTACACCTGATTTTTTTTTCTTCAGTCCAGCAGCTGCCATCAATCCGTCCAGACTGTCCAGGGCCCAGACTAGTACTACTACTATTAATAATAATAATAATAATAATAATAATAATAATAATAACAAGAATGATAATAATAATAATAATAATAATGATAATAATAATAATAATATTGATGATAATACTACTACTACTATTAATAATAATAATAATAATAATCATAATAATGATAATAATAATAATGATAATATTGATGATAATAATACTACTACTACTATGAATAATAATAATAATAATAATAATAATAATAATAATAATAATGATAATTCATTGTATTTATATAGCGCTTTTCAGGGGATCAAAGACGCTGACAATATGGGGAAAACAGAAAACACAGAAACAACAAGCAACAGATAACATGAGCACATAGAACACAGAGTTAACCAACAGGCACAGGGAACAATTAACACAGCAATGTCCAGGGGGGTAGGGGGGTGGCAGGGTTAGGGGAGCTGGTTAGAGGTAGGGGAGGTTGTATGCGTGTCCAGGGGCGGAGGGTTAGGGGAGCTGGTTAGGGGTATGGGAGGTTGTATGCGTGTCCAGGGGGGGAGGGTTAGGGGAGCTGGTTAGGGGTATGGGAGGTTGTATGCATGTGCAGGGTTAGGGGAGCTGGTTAGGGGTAGGGGAGGTTGTATGCGTGTCCAGGGGGGGGGGGGGGGCAGGGTTAAGGGTAGGGGAGGTTGTATGTGTGTCCAGGGGGGGGGGCAGGGTTAGGGGTAGGAGAGGTTGTATGCGTGGGCTACACCATCTTAGATTTCTATCCATTCCAGAGACGGTGTGGATGGTCACCTATTCAATCTCATCCGACTGTCTTTTGTGTCTTTTTCCCTCTTCCTGAACAAGGTTTTGGCTCTTTCGTTGACAAGACTGTGCTGCCCTTCACTAACACCAACCCAGAGAAGCTGAAGAAGCCGTGTGAGGAGAAGGAGAGGTACTGCCAGCCTGCCTTTGGCTACCGACACGTCCTCAGCATGACCAGCGACATAGAAGACTTCAGGGCTGAAGTGAACAAGCAGTTCATCTCTGGGAACTTGGACACCCCTGAGGGAACCCTGGACGCTATTATGCAGGCTGCAGTCTGTGGGGTAAGAGGCTAGGCTAGGCTAGGCTAGGCCCAAAGTCAGGGTAAGAGGCTAGGCTAGGCTAGGCTAGGCTAGGCCCAGAGTCACACCGTAGATGGTGTAAGGCGATCAACTTCTCCAGAATTGATTTAATTGAGTCGTCACTTACAAGCGAGTCCGTTTAATCTCAACGAGACGTCCTTGATATCACTTCTAAGATAAAATGATCCAATCAAATATTCGGCACCACTACTGAACTGTTCTTTAAGAGAATATTTATTCGAGCACATCGGCAAACAATAACATCAGCATACAATAGCATTTCATTCCATGGAAAGATCTCATCTAGCTTCACCTCCGCAGACCAGGATCAGCTGGTTAACTGCAGAAGTTTCACCGGACAAGAGCCACGTTTCGCCTTGGTCCACAGTTTTTATATATTTTTCTTAACAGTTAGGGATGGGCTGTCCCTCTGGTAGGTTTTATGGTAAGCGTCTGTTTTATATCGGAATGTGGCTTTCGACTTCTTTCGGTGTCCGTGCGAGTGTGTTATCCTCTTCTTCTGACCCCCCGGTCGTTTGTCATGGTGAGAGTGTTCGGACACTCTGTCTGCAACGGTATCCTGAGCAGCCTAGCGCGACGTTAGATACACACACATTCTAATGTTTTTTAAGGAACCAGTAAGCATATGCACACAGTTATGTTTTTAGGATGCATAGATATTTTGATAGTTATTTTGGGTGTATTCTACATACGTTCTAAAGCACTAATTGGCCAGTTATTTAATCTTCAAACACATTCCCTCCTGACCAGGGGCCGGATTCACCAAGCGTTTTTAAGAACAACATTTGTTCTTAAGACAAAACTTAAGAAGATTTGGTATTCACGAAGAAAATCTTATCTTAACTTTAGTTTTTTCTTAACTTTCTTCTTAAGATTTTTCCTAAGATAGAATTTAAGAACAAATGAGATTCTCCAAAACAAAGTTCTTAGATTTCTTCTCAAATTTCTTCTTAACTTTAAGAGAAGCTCTCACCTGTCTTAAAGCAGCTAAAGTGAAAGGGAAGTCTTACTTGAACAATTTTGTATTGCATTTTAGATTTTTTGGGGGGGGGATTTGGATTTATTTGATTTTATTAATATTTAGTTTAGCCCTAGACAATGTGTTAACACATTTTGTTAATTCAAGTTGGTCAGAGTATTTTTGTGTGAATGTAGCCTATCACATACAGCATGTTTGAGATATAACTGAAATGGGCCTTTCAGCCTGTGTCACATGTAGGCCTATTCCTAGATTACACCACAATGTACTCAGAAAGTAAATCAAGGAGGCAGTTGTTGTATTTGATGTATACTACTTAATTAATCATTATGAACATGTTATTTAAGTAGGCCAAGTAACTGAAACAATGTCCTTACTATTATTTATTTTATATTCACATTTTAGATGGAAGTTCTTCATAAGTTCAAAAGAGAGAGAGAGAGAGAGAGAGAGAGAGAGAGAGAGAGAGACACACAGGTGTAAAAATCACAGTTCAAAATCTAAGAACTTCTTAAGTGAGAAAACTAAGAACTTCTTAAGACATAGGACAATTCTTAAGAAAAAAATGGTGAATAGCGTTTAAGAACATTCTTAGGAACATCTTATATTTTTTCTTAAGAATTGTCTTAAGAATTATCTTAAGAACACTTTGGTGAATCCGGCCCCAGGTCTGTAAGTCCTATGTCCTTATCAGGATCGCTTGTGTAAACATCACTGTTGCCAGGCCCACAGACTCCCATGACTTGGGATTCGATTAACAAGTTAAAATACAATATTGAAGAATAGACTTATCATTAATCATTAGTTATGATAGTATAAAATGAGTATAGGAAAATAGAATATCATAACAGCAGGTAAAAATGATTGTTAGTACATAGGTAAAAATAAGCAATCAACAGGCGGTTTGAACCACAACACTTTCTCCCAGTCAGGAGCCCCTTCCCCCCATGTCGCTCAAAAGCAGAACCTCTCTTTTATGGTTCTGTGAGACTTCAACTGACCTCAGTCACATATTATTTAAATGAACACACAGTATTTAATACAAATCCCTAACAATGGGGAGAGATGCTGGTCATCAACTGGGGGGGGGGGACTGCATAGGAGTAGCGAATGGGGAAGTGGTTGACTTCTGCAACGGTCATTTGACACAAAATGAATTGTGTCTGTCCTTTTTTTCCCCAACAGTGTTGCTTCAGTTTCATTATGACTACTTGATAACGTTATTTTTTCTATTTTTGTATTATTATTTCAGGGAATAATACAAGGGAGTGGTAACATATAATTTACTTTTTACATAACTGACCTTTTAAAAAAAATGCCGGTCGAGAGAGGACGCTGGCTTGTTCGGCGCTTCTCCGCCTGAAATCTACTAGGTGTAATTGCAGTTTACAGAGTATATTGTCTTACAAAGACACTTAGATTTACACCTAAGCGCCCCAGTATTTTGTTTGTAAGTCGCTTTGGAATAAGGCGTCTGCTAAATGCCAAAAATGCCTAAAATGTAACGTTTTGTCTGGATACTTCACTGTGTCCCACAGGACAGGATCGGCTGGAGGAACAGCAGCACTCGGCTGATCGTGCTGACGACCGACGCCGGCTTCCACATGGCCGGGGACGGCAAGCTGGCCGGCATCCTGGAGCCGCACGACGAGGAGTGCCACATGGTCAACAAGCTGTACTCCAAGAGCAACGAGATGGTATGTGATGGCAGAGCATGGATATCGGCACGGCTGGAACGCAAACTGACCAATAGGGACAATGGACCAAACTGACCAATAGAGACAATGGACCAAACTGACCAATAGAGACAATGGACCAAACTGACCAATAGAGACAATGGACCAAACTGACCAATAGAGACAATGGACCAAACTGACCAATAGAGACAATGGACCAAACTGACCAATAGGGACAATGGACCGGATCTATCCGTTGTATAATATAGTATATGGTATAGTAGTGAACTGTATGCACTCACTGCAGTGTTCGGCCAAGCTCCACCTGCTGCGTTGCGTCAACTCGCCATCGGCGTTGCGTCAACTTCCCGTTGTCCAAGCTCCACCTGCTGCGTTGCGTCAACGTTGCGTCACCGTCAACGTTCTACTCTAGCTCCACTGGCATTTTTTGTATACGGGAGTAATTTCACCCTTGACTGCAATATGTCCACAACAATAACAACATCATACAGAACATTTTCCAATCAGGGTAATATTTTATCTACATATTCCCAAATAGATAGTTGCTAGTTCAGTAGATGTTCAACTAACTGTCAACAACATTTCAACTAACTAACCACTGATCCTAAACCTTGCCCTAACCTTAAATCTAACCCTATCCTTAACCATAAATCTAGTTACATATCAACAGCAACAACTAGCCGCATATAAAAAATAATATTTTTCGACCTCAAGGATCAGCCGTTCGTCGTCCATTCCTGCAACAAGCTTTCAAGCACCTGTGATGATTGACAGCTGACTCGCGTGAATAGCAATTCGCAATAGCTGAGTAGTTGGCTACAAGCATTTTCAATCTGGTATTATCTCTATTAACCGCTGTGGTGATTTAACAGCTGATAAAAAATTTATAATATATATATAATAATATCAAGTGCACTACAAACAGAGCAAAACGATAAAACAACACCAGAAAACAACCAATAGGCTATACAATTATAACCAACAACTACAATTGTAAATATACAATTGGTCTCATTGTGACGTCTGCGTCCACCGTCAAAAATCAAACTTTTTTGAATGTCTACTTTGGACGCAGCCATCGGACGCAACGCAACGCTGACGCAACGCAGCAGGTGGAGCACCTTTCATTGATTACAATGCATTTGATCCCAATTTCGGACGCAACGCACATTAGACGCAACGCTCGATGGCCATGGTGGAGCTTGGCCGTTAGTCGCTTTGGATAAAAGCGTTGGCTAAATAGCATGTATTCTATTAGTCTAGTAGTGAATAGGGTTGGGCGGTATCCACTTTTTGACATCGTTAAACCGTTCCCAAATGTAACCGCGGTATACGGATACGATATTACCGCAGGATTAAAAATCACATTGTAGGGTTTTGAGGGAGCCACCGATTTCAAATGATGAGTTTGTGACAGCGGCCTAGCTCCGGCTGTGTCGCAGGAGTTAGAGTCGGCGTCTAATGATCGTAAGGTTGGCTGATCAGCGGTTCGAGCCCCGACTGGCCACATGTCGAAGTGTCCTTGGGCAAGACACTGAACCCCAAATTGTTCCCAATGAGCAGGCCGGCGCCTTGCATGGCAGCTTGCCGCCATTGGTGTGTGAATGTGTGTGTGAACGGGTGAATGAGAGGCCGTCGTAAAGCGCTTTGGATAAAGGCGCTATGTAAGTGCAGTCCGTTTACCATTCGAGGGAGCCGCCAATTTCAAATGAAGGATTTGTGACAGTGGCTGGTGAAAGGTGGACCGAAGCCCTCGCTCCGGTCTCTCCTTCTGAGAACCTTCTGGAACACTTTCCACGAGCAGAGCTGAACATTTTGCTAAAAAGTAGAAGAAGAAAAAAAACAGAGCTAAAAATACACTGCCGACACTCACCCGAGTACCAAGCACAGAACTGTAATTGCTGTGAATTCTTCTGAGGAGAAGAAGAAGTCACATGACACATTATTTATTATTATTATTAATAATATTAATATTAATAATAATAATATTAATATTAATAATAATAGATTTTATTTAAGGCATTCATTATATACTGTATATGCACACATTGCGCAGCGGGATTTTTTAAATTACAATATTTTCAGATACTGCCATATACGATATTACGGTATTAACCGCCCAACCCTAATAGTGAATGATATCATTGATGAATTGCAGGCATTAATTCAAGGCCAGAAAGAAAATCACATTAAAATGATTATGTCTATGTGAAGGACTACCCGTCTGTCGGCCAAGTGGCGACACAGTTGGCGAAGAACAACATCCAGCCTATCTTTGCTGTGACACAGAACATGGAGCAGGTATACAGGGTAAGTAGACTCGTTTCTTTCTTCATTTCTTCTGTCTGTCTGTCTGTTTGTAACAATTATTATAATACATGTTCATGTCATTCTAAGTATTTATCTTTGATTACAGGAACTAACTAAAATGATTCCCAAGTCTGAAGTGGGAGTGCTGTCAGGCGACTCTAAAAACGTCGTGGAACTGATTGAAAGTGCCTACAATGTAAGTCATGTTCTGTCAAAGTGCCTACAATGTAAGTCATGTTCTGTCAAAGTGCCTACAATGTAAGTCATGTTCTGTCAAAGTGCCTACAATGTAAGTAGTAGTAGTAGTAGTAGTAGTAGTAGTAGTAATAGTAGTAGTAGTAGTAGTAGTAGTAGTAGTAGTAGTAGTAATAGTAGTAGTAGTAGTAATAGTAGTAGTAGTAGTAGTAGTAGTAGTAGTAGTAGTAGTAGCAGTAGTAGTAGTAGTAGTAGTAGTAGTAGTAGTAGTAGTAGTAGTAGTAGTAGTAGTAGTAATAGTAATAGTAGTAGTAGTAGTAGTAGTAGTAGTAGTAGTAGCAGTAGTATGAATGAATGAATGAATGAATGAATGAATGGTCTTTATTGTCATTGATATAGTACAGGTACCAAACAACGAACTTTGGGAGGGGGGGCTCCCCTGGTGCTAGGAAAGAAGAAAAAAAAGAAAAGAAAAAAAAACAAGAAGGGAAAGGAGCTGGTTTACATAAATAAAGGCTATGTACACTATCCACTATACTATACTATACAAATAAAACACTGTGCTGTACTCTATGCTATGCTATACCTATTCTAACATTTCCTATTCTCTGAACCTTATGTACCCTAGGGTTGTCATATTGCACATAGTGTTATTGCACATTCATTTAAAGTGTCGCAGTTTGCAGGCTTGAAATGTACACATTTGTGCCTCAGCACTACACCTGATTTCACTCCAGCAGCTGCCATCAATCCGTCCAGACTGTCCAGGGCCCAGAACCTAGGTCTTTGCTGTGTTCAGGGCCTGAATGGCCCTGGGGTAGAAGCTGAGCTTCAGTCTGTTTGTCCTTGCTAACATGGTCCTGAACCGCCTGTTCGAGGGCAGCCGAGCAAAGTGTTCGTACCCAGGGTGGGATGGGTCTCTGGAGATCTTGGAGGCCTTCCTGAGGCAGCGTGTGTTGTACAGCTCTTCCAGAGAGGGGAGGGGGGCGCCGGTGATCTTCTGGGCCGATCTCACGACTCTCTGTAGCGCATTCCTCTCTGCGGCTGTGCAGCTGGAGAACCAGTTGCAGATGCAGTAGGTGAGGATGCTCTCCACTGCGCAGCGGTAGAAGGCCACCAGCATCTCCTGTCTGATGTGGTCTTTCCTGAGGACTCTCAGGAAGAAGAGCCGCTGTTGTGCCTTCTTGATGATGGCTGCTGTGTTGTTCTTCCAGGACAGGTCATCCTGTATGTGCACCCCCAGGAATCGGAGGGTTGAGACTCTCTCCACGCTCCCTCCGTCGATGAGCAGGGGCTGGACCTCAGATTTTTTCCTCCTGAAGTCCACGATGATTTCCTGGGTCTTTGACTGGTTCAGCAGCAGGTTGTTAACCTTGCACAGCTTGCTCAGCTGCTCTACCTCATCCCTGTACGCCGCCTCGCCCCCCCCCGAGATGCAGCCCACCACGGTGGTGTCGTCTGCAAACTTTACGATGGAGTTGCTGGGGTGGACAGGGGTGAAGTCGTAGGTGTAAAGCTTGTAGAGGATGGGGCTTAGCACGCAGCCCTGGGGGGACCCAGTGCTGAGTCTGAGGGCTGTGGAGGTGTGGGAGCCCACCCGCACCCTCTGGGGGCGGTCGGACAGGAAGTCCTTGATCCATGCACATATAGAGTGTGATAGTCCCAGGTCTAGTAGTTTGGTCACTAGCCTGTCTGGAAGGATGGTGTTGAAGGCAGAGCTGAAGTCCACAAAGAGCAGTCTCGCGTAGCTGTTTCCCCTCTCCAGGTGGGATAGAGTGGAGTGGAGAGTCGTCGCGATGGCGTCCTCTGTGGACCTGTGGGCTCTGTAGGCGAACTGGTATGGATCCAGGTTGGGCGGGAGGCGTGTGACTATGTGGGCCCGGACTAGTTTCTCGAAGCACTTCATGATGATTGGTGTGAGTGCCACCGGGCGGTAGTCGTTTAGGCAGCTCACCGTGCTTTTCTTCGGGACTGGGATGATAGTTGAGGTTTTCAGGCAGGGTGGGATGGTGGCCTGGGACAGGGACTGGTTGAAGATGTTGGTGAAAACCCCGGCCAGCTGGTCGGCGCAGTCCCTCAGCACCCGTCCCAGGACGCCATCCGGCCCTGAGGCTTTCCTGGGGTCCACCGCCTTCAGCACGCGTCTCACTTCATGCTCTGTGAGGGTGAGGCTGCTGAGAGCTGGAGAGAGTGGTGTTTGTGTTGTGGTTACCTCCGTTCGCCCCTCGTCGAACCGGGCGTAGAAGGAGTTCAGCTTTTCCGCCAGCAGGGGGTCGTCCTCCGCGGCTGATTTGATTTAGACATGACAGTACAGTACTAAGGTTGTTTCTGTGCCTACTCAGAGACTCTCCTCCAAAGTCACCGTGACGCATGACGACCTCCCGGACAACGTGAGAGTCACGTACACTCCCAACTGTCCAGGGAAGGGACCGCCAGGGGACAAAGGAGTCTGTGACAATGTGGGCGTGGGAGACGAGGTAAGACCTGAGTCACGTCCCGTTACACATAAAAAAGAAAGATATCGTTAGCCTAGCGTAGCATAATTGCCTAAGTCATGCTTCACTTGTGGTCAGCCGAGCCATCTTTGTATGTAGTGTAAAAAATGTCAAAGAGATGACTTGGGCAGATAGTGATTTTGGAATGTAACAAGCATTCTGATAGGCTGATGTCATAGAGGCAATTACGCCCAGTGAATCAGCAGTGTTCGGAGAGTAGAGTTAGGCAGATTCTCAATCTCAATTCGGGCAAAATATGACATCATAACAATTATGCTATGAGGCTAACGATATGTTAAAATACAAGACAGCATACATGACAACTGTTCAAAATGCACTTAATGGTCTTTAATGATGTTTCAGACAAAGCAGTACTGTACATCATTGTCTTCTTAGGTGTCTTTCAACGTAAAGGTGACAGCTGATGAGTGCATGGAGGAGACGTCATTTCTCATTGGCCCGTTGGGCATCAAAGACAAGTTGAAGGTTGTCGTGTCGACCCGCTGCGAGTGTGAGTGTGACGACCCCATAGACGCCAGTAACCCCCACTGCAGCGGGAAGGGCATGGTCAACTGTGGAATGTGCAGGTAAGTCAGGCGTTTAGCAGCCAGGAACAACATGGCGATGATCTCTGTCAGTGGTGGACTCAGGCTGTTTGAAGGGCAGGGGGGGTCGAAAAGAAAAAAAGGGCACCTACTGCACAACATGGGACCCCATCAGTGCACATGGTCAAGTTTAGACCATTGGAAGGGCAGCCAATAGGGCACATCCACTAATTTTGCCACTCAAAAGGACACTTTAGTGCGATGTTTTTCAACTGTGGGGAGCACATGGTCATGTTTAGATCATTGGAGGGGCACCAATAGGGCACGTCCTCTCATTTCTGCCACTCAAAAGGGCATTTTTGCCACTCAAAAGGGCACTTAAGAGAGACGTTTTTCAACCATGGGGGCACACCAGGAGGGGCGGTCGCCCCCCCTGAGTCCGCCAGTGATCTCTGTACTGCAATGAAGCCCTTAGACAGGGTATCCGCGGTGTCTTGAAAAGTGTTAAACGTTGATAAATACATTTTGGGAAAGTATTAAAAAGTCTTATCACGATTTTATGAGGTCTTGAATTTTGTTGGTATTTTTCTGAATTAGACTCTGTCCAAAGAGTTTGAGTCCTAAAAACTTTTAGTAAAAGTTCGTGAATTTATTAGTTTTATTAAAAAAACAAAGATGAACCGGAAGTTCTGTTGTATGATAGTGGTCTAGTCTATTGCAAACTAAAACTGTTAAGTTAAAGGTGTCACTGATGTAAACGGTTACAGCTCCAAGTGGCGGTGAAGTCTGGAAAAATATTGGCAAGGTCTTTAAAAAGTCTTAGAAAGGCATTGAAATTAACCTCAAGATTCCTGTATATACCCGAGCTCAGTCAACCTGGATTATTGTATGCTTCAAGATCGTAAATGGAGCTAATCGTTCCTTACGGGGCTCACGTTTACGGGCAATTGATTGATTGATTGAAAACTTTATTAGAAGATTTGCAGAAGTAGGTACATGAAAGTACATATTACATACAAGGTCAACTAACAGGATAAAAACCCAAGAAAGCCACTGGCTTATTTCAATTGGGGTCCTTGATTGGGGTCCAACAGATACATAATACCGGAAAATCTGTTTTCCTTGTCCGTTTTTTGGGTTGTACAGCTGAAAAGACGTAAAAGTAAAAAATAATAATAAATAAATACAGTAACATCTTAACAAAAAATAGATTATTATTATTATTATTATTATTATAACCCTAAACCTAAACCTTATTCATAATAATAATAATTATTATAATAATAATAACTTTTTATTTGTTTCGTGCTTTTCCTGCAAACGTTGCAGCTCAAAGTGCTCCAATCATTATAGAATCATAATTTAATTATTTAGTCATTTAAAGGCAATATTAAAAAGATGGGTTTTTAGTCTTGACTTGAACATAATGTGCTGAGGTTGCATCCCTAATGTAAACTGGCAGTGAGACACAATCTGGAGCATAAAATGAGAATGCAGCCTCACCAAATCTCTTCTTTTGTACATGTGGTACACAGAGAAAACCAGCGTCAGAAGACCTGAGAGCTCAATTGGGCTGATATGCTAGCAGAAGACCTGAGAGCTCTATTGGGGCTGATATGCTAGCAGAAGACCTGAGAGCTCTATTGGGCTGATATGCTAGCAGAAGACCTGAGAGCTCTATTGGGCTGATATGCTAGCAGAAGACCTGAGAGCTCTATTGGGCTGATATGCTAGCAGAAGACCTGAGAGCTCTATTGGGCTGATATGCTAGCAGAAGACCTGAGAGCTCTATTGGGCTGATATGCTAGCAGAAGACCTGAGAGCTCTATTGGGCTGATATGCTAGCAGAAGACCTGAGAGCTCTATTGGGCTGATATGCTAGCAGAAGACCTGAGAGCTCTATTGGGCTGATATGCTAGCAGAAGACCTGAGAGCTCTATTGGGCTGATATGCTAGCAGAAGACCTGAGAGCTCTATTGGGCTGATATGCTAGCAGAAGACCTAAGAGCTCTATTGGGCTGATATGCTAGCAGAAGACCTGAGAGCTCTATTTAATTGGGCTGATATGCTAGCAGAAGGTCTCTTAGTATGTCTTTATTTATTACCCACCTCGATACACTCCGTGTTGTACACAGAGAAAAACATTATTAATACCAGCAACAATATCCTTTCGCCTCCTTTCTCTGCGCAGCTGCAACAAAGACTACGTGGGGCAGAAGTGTGAGTGCTCCATCCAGGAGAAGGACGAGAGCTCTCTGAGGCTGGAGTGCCGACGGAACAACGGCACAGAGTGTGAGGGGCGGGGGGACTGCGTGTGTGGCCGGTGCCAGTGCCACACCATGGAGGGCGGCAGCCCCTACTACGGCACCCACTGCGAGTGTGACGACGAGCACTGCGAGAAGTTCCAGAACAAACTGTGTGGAGGTAAGAGTCCCGTGTTTTTGTTTTTTTATGAAGGTTATACTTACTTTTCTGAGTGGGGTAAGTCCCACTCTTATCCGTTTTATCGATTAGAGACAAGGAAAATGTCAGCAGGGAATGTGGGCCAGATCCGCAATGTATGAAAGTATTGTTGTCTGAGTTTATTTAATGGTTATTTTTTGAGTGGGGCCAGTCCCACTCTTATAGTTATTGCCAAGGCCATGGAGCTAGACCAACTGGACCACCCCAGACGATGGAAATAACTTAACTAACCCCCAAAAAGCGACTTCTGGACTGTTACATTTACATTTTTGGCATTTAGCAGACGCCTTATTCCAAAGCGACTTACAATCAAGCTCAGGCCAGGGGCCACTGGCAGTTGTCGTAAAAAAGTATTTTTATTATTTTAAAAAATAAATAATTATAGACACTGGAGAGACAGTACAAGGGGGGCAGTAGAGTCTTATAGACACTGGAGAGACAGTACAAGGGGGGCCGTAGAGTCTTAGGAGGCATAGTATAGGGGGAAAAGCAGGTGTCTCAGGAGACGTAGTGCTGGGGGGTGGTGATGTCTCAGGGGGGTGGTAACTGTCTGGCTCGATCGATCGATCACAGGTATCAAAATCATGAATTTAACCCTTTTAAGATCCTGATTCTGCAAGGTCTCTTTCTTCTCTGTCCTCCGAAGGGAACGGAAAGTGTCGTTGCGGCACGTGCGTGTGCGACCCGGGGTACCAGGGCACCGCCTGCCACTGCAAGGAGTCTGGCGAGCAGTGTCGCACCCCCAGCGGGGCGGTGTGCAGCGGCAGGGGCAACTGCACCTGTAACCAGTGCGATTGTAACGAAGGGTACCAACGCCCCTACTGCCTGGAGTGCCCTGCGTGCGCCTCCCCCTGCAAGACCCAGTGGTAAGAGGGTAACCCTAACCCAGTGGTACGAGGGGCGGCTGTGGTTCAGGAGGTACAGCTGCCCGTCTAATGATCGCTTTTGAAGTTTGGCAGATCGGCTGGCCACATGTCGAAGTGTCCTTGCGCAAGACACTGAACGCCAGATTGCTCCCAGTGAGCGGGCCAGCTGGCGCCTTGCTTGGCCGCCATGGGTGTGTGAATGTGTGTGTGAAGGAGAAGCCGTTGTAAAGCGCTTTGGATAAAGGAGCTATATAAGTGCAGTCCATTTAAGAGGGCTATCACAGTTTGGGGGACATCTTGACTCCTCCAGCTAGCCTACTAGAGGGCTACATGGTAAATGGACTGCACTTATATAGCGCCGTTATCCAAAGCACTTTACAACGGCCTCTCATTCACCCATTCACACACCAATGGCGGCAAGCTACCATGCAAGGCGCCGGCCGGCCCGCTCACTGGGAGTAATTCGGGGTTCAGTGTCTTGCCCAAGGACACTTCGACATGTGGCCAGCCAGGGCTCGAACCGCTGATCTGCCAACCTTGCGATCATTAGACGGCGGCTCTACCTCCTGAGACACAGCCGCCCGGCTACATGGAGTTATTACACCTATCGTTTTAGGGGATTGGAACCTTGTTGTGCCGAGGGGATTGGATGTTATGTTTATGTTGTTAAATGTTTATATCTATATGTATCTGTTGTTGACATTTTTATTTCTATTTTGTAGCACTTTGAATTGCCCCTGTTGTATGAAATGTGCTACACAAATATACTTGCCTTGCCTTGCCTATCAAGTACATTCAGTGATGTGTTTGAGTTTGTGCCTCACTCTCTGCCTGTCATACTACATCATAATCCCTGCAGGAAATGCATCGAGTGTCTAGGCTTCCAGACCGGCCCCTTCAGTAAGACCTGCTCAGAGTCTTGCAAAAGTATTGCTCAGTTTGACATGGTGGATACCTTGCCCACCAATAAGCCATGCAAAGAGAAGGACGCAGAGAACTGCTGGGTGTATTTTTCCATTCAACAGCTGGACGGAGTGGACAGATTCACAGCCCTGATTAAAATAACCCGAGGTAAGATTCATTGTGCAGGGCGCTTAGGTGGCGTAGCGGGTTAAGCGTTGACCATGTAACCGCAGGGTCCCCGGTTCGATTCCGTCCGGGGACATAATCCTGCATGTCATCCCTCCCCTCTCTCTCACCCATCCTTCCTGTCTAAATCTCTACTGTATCTGTCAATAAAATGAAAAATATTATGAGTGGGACTGCCCCACTCAGAAAAAATTACTTAGTAAAAAAAAAGATTCATTGTGTGACTGGGTCGTCGCAAGTAGGGTAGTTTTCAGAAAATAGTTGAAGAAGATATTGGTCATTTGAATGTTGGCAAACCTCAAACCAAATACTGGAGAAAATCGCTCGGAATCATTTGCTAGCGCTTGCTAGCTAGTTAGTAGCTGACAACAAAAAACATTGCTATATAACATCTAACTGTATGTTTAGAACACCACAACATGCTGATAGAACATGAACATGCTAAAAACACATAACCACACACAAGTAGATGATCTTACTGTCTTTGCTTTGGAACATGATCTAAAACGTAAGTTTGTTTACAAAACCCAGTGTGAAACACCCAAAACTGACCAGCGGTGGTGTCTATCTCCACTGTGTTTAGAGTGTCCTGAGTTACCAAACATCTACGCCATCATTGGAGGGTCCATCGCTGGCGTGGCGCTGATCGGCATACTGATACTGTTGCTCATCAAAGGCCTGATCTACGTCAACGACCTGAAAGAGTTCAAGAAGTTTGAGAGTGAGAAGCAGAAATCCAAGTGGGCAGCGGTGAGTTGACCTTTCCAGTCTAATATTTTAAATAACTGTTAGACTTCACAGACTGGGAAAGCTCTAAGAATGACAGTTATACAACAGTTAGTTCCGACCAAGTCATTTGATCGGACAAGAGGCATTCCATGAGTGCCGATATACAGTATAACAGCACTGGGACTTTTAACTATAAGTATCACTCCGCCGCACAGGTGTTCTATTAAATGACCGTTAATACAAAGTAGTATTTAGTACAAAGTAGCTTGGCCTGCGGCCTCGTACCTACGACCGAATCACAGCCGTGCTGATATTCAGTACAATAGCACTCTCTCTCTCGTGTGATATTGTTTAATTAGACTTCAGACTGGGAAAGCTCTAAGAATGACTGTTAGACTTCAGACTGGGAAAGAAGAATGACTGTCCAGCAGTAGGGTTCAATAGTGGGAACCAGGTTCCTGAGATTTCCTGCCAAAACCCTGAGATTTTAATAATAACAACAATGATAATTGTGAGAAACCAGCAAATGACAGCGCCCTGCATAAGTAATGGGGCAGTGAAGTATGTTTTCTTCTTTTGGCTCCATACTCCAAACGTTTGGATTTGAAATTCAACAATAAGAGGTTAAAGTAGAGATTGTCAAGATAAGATAGAAGATGGAAATAAAAACATTGTGATCATTTCCCCTCTCAACAGGCCGATAATCCACTGTTTGAGAAAGCTA
>NC_137676.1:73773472-73778472 GCF_963989245.1 Nansenia antarctica
TCTCCCTCTCTCTCTATCTCTCTCTGTCTCTCTCTCTCTCTCCCTCCCTCTCCTCCTCTCTCTCCCTCCTCCCCTCTCTCTCCCTCTCTCTCTCTCCCTCTCTCTCTCTCTCTCCCTCTCTCTCTCCCTCTCTCCTTCCCTCTCTCTCTCTCTCCCTCTCTCTCGCTCTCTCTCTCTCTCCTCCCTCCTCTCTCTCTCTCTCTCCTCTCTCTCTCTCTCTCTCCCGTCTCCCTCCCCCTCTCTCTCTCTCCCTCCCCCTCTCATCTCTCTCTCTCCTCCTCTCTCTCCTCTGTCTCTCTCTCTCTGTCTCCCTCCCCCTCTCTCTCTCCCCTCCCTCCCTCTCTCTCTCTCCCTCCTCCTTCTCCCTCTCTCTCGCTCTCTCCCTCCTTCCCCCCCTCTCCCTCTCTCTCTCTCTCCCTCTCTATCTCTCCCTCTCCCTCCCTCCCTCCCCCTCTCTCTCCCTCTCTCTCTCTCTCCTCTCTCTCTCTCTCCCTCCCTCCCCCCCCCCCTCTCTCTCTCTCTCTCTCTCTCTCTCTCCCTCTCCTCCTCCCTCCCTCCCTCTCTAGCACCAGAAAACCAAGCCGCTGGTTAATGAGTCGGTGGAGGCAGAGAGGGAGAGGCTGCTGGTCACAAGGGAGAGGCTGAAGTTCACTGGCAAACAAGCAGGTGTAGAGAGAGAGAGAGAGCGCCGCTGTCAAGGAGACCTACACACGCCCCCCCCCCCCCACACACACACACACACCTGACACAGTAGGTTTTTATGTACCTGTTTGTTCGTTTTAAGTGACTGTTTCCTTGTGCGATCCTTGTAGTCCACAGGATGTGAACAGGATGTTGTTCTTGTTAGACGCTGTGGTGAAGTAAAGCTTGAAGGTTGAACATTGATCTTCCTAAAGATAGTTGGAGTAAAACCGCAGAGGGACTGACGTGGAAGGGCTTCAGGGCAGCGCGCACGTGCCAGTGTGCGCACCGTTGCATAACTATGTGTGTGTCTGTAACTGTATGAGTGCAGGTACATCTTTTTGTATGCATTTATGTTGTGTCTCAGTATGAACCTACTGTGGTGTGTGTGTGTGTGTGTGTGTGTACACATGCATTTATGTTGTGTCTCAGTATGAACCTACTGTGGTGTGTGTGTGTGTGTGTGTGTGTGTGTGTGTGTGTGTGTCGAGGCTGTGTGTGTGCGTGCGTGTGTGTATGTGTGTGTGTGTGTGTGCGTACGTGCGTGTGCGTGCGTGTCGCTTACAATTTTTCCCATGCTGCACCTCTCTCTCCCTAATCAGCCTCCGTTCGGTGGGGGATTCTCCTGCTTTGAGTTGCTGCTTGACATCAGAGGAACAAAAGCATTAAGGGGCCCAACAACTCTGTACTGTATAGCTCTAGTACAGTCAACAGGGAGGGAGGGAGGGAGGGAGGGAGGGAGAGAGGGAGAGAGAGAGAGGGGCCACCCTCCCGTTACATAAGCTGTGCCCCCCAACCTCAAATTTAACGGTCCGATGAACTCTCTGAAGCGCCGACCCGTTCCGAGGGGTTTTGGTCCTGGGGGCTCCAATCCTGACCCGGGTGGTCCGGTCCTCTGGGACAGCCTCCTCTAGGACAGCCTCCTCTAGGACAGCCTCCTCTGGGACAGTCTCCTCTAGGACAGCCTCCTCTGGGACAGCCTCCTCTAGGACAGCCTCCTCTGGGACAGTGGGACCAGTGTAGGAGGGTGTGACAGTAAAGCGGGTGGATGAGAGGAAGGGGCCTCCGAGAAATAATAATAATTATAATAATAATAATGATGATGATAATAATAATAATAATAATAATAATAATAATAATGATAATAATAATAATAATAATAATGATACTACTACTACTAATAATAATAATAAGTCTCGTATTTTTATCTGTTTCTCTTTTACTAGTGTTTTCTGTTAAGCACTTTGGGCGGCTGTTCTTGTCGTTGTAAAATGTGCTATATGAATAGACATGACTTACTACTTACTTACTAGTTTTGCAGTCGTTCAATAGGTCGTCATGGGGGCTCTTAGGTAGCGTTGACCATGTAACTGTCTAAATCTCTAGTGTATCTGTCAATAAAATGACAAATATGAGTGGGACTGCCCCATTCAGAAAAAATAACCAAAAAATAAATAAATAATAGGTCGTCATGGTACGCAGGGAAAGTCTGTATTATTTGTGAGAGTTAATCGTTTGAGCATTCCAGTCCAGATTGTGGCTTGCTCTCAGGAGAGTGGAGGAGTGTTAGTAGAAAATCTGAGGGATTTGAAGGTCCAGGACCATTATCCATAAAGCTTTATCGGAGGTTAAATCCACACAACTATAACCTTACACTATAGTACAGACTACTAATCTGCTACAACTAATAAATAAATCAGTACATCAGTACAAAAGAGGAGATTTGGTGAGGCTGCATTCTCATTTTATGCACCCAGATTGTGTCTTCACTGCCAATTTACATTAGGGACGCAACCTCAGCACATAATGTTCAAGTCAAGACTAAAAACCCATCTTTTTAATATTGCCTTTAAATTACAAAATAATTAAATTATGATTATATCATGATTGGAGCACTTTGAGCTGCAACGTTGGCAGGAAAAGAGCTATACAAATAAAAGTTGTTGTTATTATTATTATTATTATTATTATTATACTAAGAGATGAGGACCCAAGGTAAATATCACAGCTGTTGGGGAAGACAAACAGACGGGATGACCGTGGAATAAACACTCTGCTGGAGAGGGGAGGGCGGGAGGGGGGGGAGGGGGGAGGCTAAGAGCAAGGCCTCTTCTCTCTAACAGACACACCTGTATGCATATCGCCTTCGCTTTCCATATATGGTCAGTCAGGTTATGCTTTCCATATATGGTCAGTCAGGTTATGGTGACAATCAAAGTGTGTGTGCATGCGAGAGAGAGAGAGAGAGAGAGAGAGAGAGAGAGAGAGAGAGAGAGAGAGAGAGAAAGAATGGGAGAGAGAGAAAGAGAGAAAGAATGGGAGAGAGAGACAGAGAGAGGGAGAGAAAGAGAGAATGGGAGGGAGAGAGAGAGAGAATGGGAGAGAGAATGGGAGAGAGAGAGAGAGAGAGAGAGAGAGAGAGAGAGAGAAAAAAAAAGAGAATGGGAGAGAGAGAGAATGGGAGAGAGAGAGAGAGGCAAAGTTCAGGTGCTGTAAACGGAGGTGGTGAGATCTGCAGGTAGTCTGCTGCCGCCTGTCACATCTCTCTCCCTTCCCTCTCCTCTCCACTCCTCTCCGGTCCCTTCAGCCCAGGTGAGTCCTCATCATGTGTGTGTTTGTGTGTTTGTGTGTTTGTGTGTTTATGCGGAAGGCAGTACGTCATGCGGCAAAGTGGACTGGATTAAGGGTTCCCACGGGTCCTTGAGAGCTCGTGAATTTGAGAAAAAGAAATCAAGGTCTTTAAACGTTTTTGAAAATAGACATGGGTCATTGAAAGTGCTTGAATTCCCCCTCTCTCTCTCTCTCTTTCTCTTTTTAATTGTTGTCTAATAGTTCCTATTATATAAATCCTCATCTAGATCTGTCTCAAGCTATGCCGTGTTGGGTCCTTGAATTTGAGGGAATTGAGTCTTGAAAGTCCTTGAAAGGTGCTTGAATGTGATGTTTCAGAAGGTGTGGGAACCGTGTCGTGTGTGTGTTTGTGTGTTCATGCAGAATGCAGTACGTGATGCGGCCAAAGTGGACTGTGTTTCCACAACCTTAGCGCAGACCAGGGGCTGGATGGGTGTGGGCAGCCAGGGGAAACAGACCAGGGACTGGATGGGTGTGGGCAGCCAGGGGAAGCAGACCAGGGACTGGATGGGTGTGGGCAGCCAGGGGCTGGATGGGTGTGGGCAGCCAGGGGCTGGATGGGTGTGGGCAGCCAGGGGAAACAGACCAGGGACTGGATGGGTGTGGGCAGCCAGGGACTGGATGGGTGTGGGCAGCCAGGGGAAACAGACCAGGGACTGGATGGGTGTGGGCAGCCAGGGACTGGATGGGTGTGGGCAGCCAGGGACTGGATGGGTGTGGGCAGCCAGGGACTGGATGGGTGTGGGCAGCCAGGGTGTGGGCAGCCAGGGTGTGGGCAGCCAGGGACTGGATGGGTGTGGGCAGCCAGGGACTGGATGGGTGTGGGCAGCCAGGGGGCAGACCAGGGACTGGATGGGTGTGGGCAGCCAGGGGGCAGACCAGGGACTGGATGGGTGTGGGCAGCCAGGGGGCAGACCAGGGACTGGATGGGTGTGGGCAGCCAGGGGCTGGATGGGTGTGGGCAGCCAGGGGAAACAGGGACTGGATGGGTGTGGGCAGACCAGGGACTGGATGGGTGTGGGCAGCCAGGGGGCAGCCAAGGGACTGGATGGGTGTGGGCAGCCAGGGTAAACAGGGACTGGATGGGTGTGGGCAGCCAAGGGACTGGATGGGTGTGGGCAGCCAGGGGCTGGATGGGTGTGGGCAGCCAGGGGGCAGCCAAGGGACTGGATGGGTGTGGGCAGCCAGGGGAAACAGGGACTGGATGGGTGTGGGCAGACCAGGGACTGGATGGGTGTGGGCAGACCAGGGACTGGATGGGTGTGGGCAGCCAGGGGCTGGATGGGTGTGGGCAGCCAGGGACTGGATGGGTGTGGGCAGCCAGGGGCTGGATGGGTGTGGGCAGCCAGGGGCTGGATGGGTGTGGGCAGCCAGGGGCTGGATGGGTGTGGGCAGCCAGGGGCTGGATGGGTGTGGGCAGCCAGGGACTGGATGGGTGTGGGCAGCCAGGGGAAACAGACCAGGGGCTGGATGGGTGTGGGCAGCCAGGGGAAGCAGACCAGGGACTGGATGGGTGTGGGCAGCCAGGGGGCAGCCAAGGGACTGGATGGGTGTGGGCAGCCAGGGGGCAGACCAGGGACTGGATGGGTGTGGGCAGCCAGGGGAAACAGGGACTGGATGGGTGTGGGCAGCCAGGGGAAACCGCAGACCAGGGACTGGATGGGTGTGGGCAGCCAGGGGCAGACCAG
>NC_137676.1:73783472-73793472 GCF_963989245.1 Nansenia antarctica
TGGTCTAGCAGGCACAGAGAGACAGATAGGTAGGGTTGGTCTAGCAGGCACAGAGAGACAGATAGGTAGGGTTGGTCTAGCAGGCACAGAGAGACAGATAGGTAGGGTTGGTCTAGCAGGCACAGAGAGACAGATAGGTAGGGTTGGTCTAGCAGGCACAGAGAGACAGATAGGTAGGGTTGGTCTAGCAGGCACAGAGAGACAGATAGGTAGGGTTGGTCTAGCAGGCACAGAGAGACAGATAGGTAGGGTTGGTCTAGCAGGCACAGAGAGACAGATAGGTAGGGTTGGTCTAGCAGGCACAGAGAGACAGATAGGTAGGGTTGGTCTAGCAGGCACAGAGAGACAGATAGGCAGGGTTGGTCTAGCAGGCACAGAGAGACAGATGCAATAGGTAGGGTTGGTCTAGCAGGCACAGAGAGACAGATAGGTAGGGTTGGTCTAGCAGGCACAGAGAGACAGATGCAATAGGCAGGGTTGGTCTAGCAGGCACAGAGAGACAGATTGGCAGGGTTGGTCTAGCAGGCACAGAGAGACAGATAGGTAGGGTTGGTCTAGCAGGCACAGAGAGACAGATAGGCAGGGTTGGTCTAGCAGGCACAGAGAGACAGATGGGTAGGGTTGGTCTAGCAGGCACAGAGAGACAGATAGGTAGGGTTGGTCTAGCAGGCACAGAGAGACAGATAGGTAGGGTTGGTCTAGCAGGCACAGAGAGACAGATAGGTAGGGTTGGTCTAGCAGGCACAGAGAGACAGATAGGCAGGGTTGGTCTAGCAGGCACAGAGAGACAGATGGGTAGGGTTGGTCTAGCAGGCACAGAGAGACAGATAGGTAGGGTTGGTCTAGCAGGCACAGAGAGACAGATAGGTAGGGTTGGTCTAGCAGGCACAGAGAGACAGATAGGTAGGGTTGGTCTAGCAGGCACAGAGAGACAGATAGGTAGGGTTGGTCTAGCAGGCACAGAGAGACAGATAGGTAGGGTTGGTCTAGCAGGCACAGAGAGACAGATAGGTAGGGTTGGTCTAGCAGGCACAGAGAGACAGATAGGTAGGGTTGGTCTAGCAGGCACAGAGAGACAGATAGGCAGGGTTGGTCTAGCAGGCACAGAGAGACAGATGCAATAGGTAGGGTTGGTCTAGCAGGCACAGAGAGACAGATAGGTAGGGTTGGTCTAGCAGGCACAGAGAGACAGATGGGTAGGGTTGGTCTAGCAGGCACAGAGAGACAGATGGGTAGGGTTGGTCTAGCAGGCACAGAGAGACAGATGGGCAGGGTTGGTCTAGCAGGCACAGAGAGACAGATAGGCAGGGTTGGTCTAGCAGGCACAGAGAGACAGATGGGCAGGGTTGGTCTAGCAGGCACAGAGAGACAGATAGGTAGGGTTGGTCTAGCAGGCACAGAGAGACAGATAGGTAGGGTTGGTCTAGCAGGCACAGAGAGACAGATAGGTAGGGTTGGTCTAGCAGGCACAGAGAGACAGATAGGTAGGGTTGGTCTAGCAGGCACAGAGAGACAGATAGGTAGGGTTGGTCTAGCAGGCACAGAGAGACAGATAGGTAGGGTTGGTCTAGCAGGCACAGAGAGACAGATGATTGGTCTAGCAGGCACAGAGAGACAGATAGGCAGGGTTGGTCTAGCAGGCACAGAGAGACAGATGATTGGTCTAGCAGGCACAGAGAGACAGATGATTGGTCTAGCAGGCACAGAGAGACAGATGATTGGTCTAGCAGGCACAGAGAGACAGATGATTGGTCTAGCAGGCACAGAGAGACAGATGATTGGTCTAGCAGGCACAGAGAGACAGATGATTGGTCTAGCAGGCACAGAGAGACAGATGATTGGTCTAGCAGGCACAGAGAGACAGATGATTGGTCTAGCAGGCACAGAGAGACAGATGGGGAGTCTGCAGGTACAAGGAGCAGAGGCAAACACAGCACAATGACTTTATGGTCCACTGATTATAAACTGAAAACAACTTCCTGTATGTGTGTGTGTGTGGTCGGTCTATCAGTGGCTATACAGAATACACTGTTCCACCAGGCCCTCTGACTCCAATAGGAAGAGTCATTAGGATAAATAGTCATGTCCTGACGTTAGAATTATACGGTTCTATCTACATTTTTGGTCAAAATTGAGTTTTTTTACATAATCTAATCCATTAGGTGTTTATTAATGCCTGTGTGGTGTTGTTTTTTTTAAATGTTGACATTTTATACTTAGTAATTCATAAAATACAAAGGTTTCATCTCACAACACTTAATGGAATGTAATAATTCTAAGCTCATGATGTGTCTAAGTGGTTCTGTTGTTAAGTTGTGTCCTACATGAGTTTGTTCCTTGACCTGTCAACTAGAGGTTTGACATTAGTATCCGCAAGGTCACTCCTCCTATCTCCCTTTTCGATCGGTCGATTGAGAAATATCGTATCAGATTTATGATTTAAAAACTTGGCTTCACCATAGCAGTGGAATGTCCAAACTAAATTACAAACCATAAAGATGCCAATCTCTGAATTTGTGCTGCACAATGGGTTTTGTACAGTTGGGGCGGCTGTGGCGCAGGAGGTAGCGCCGCCGTCTAATGATCGCAAGGTTGGCAGATCGGCGGTTCGAGCCCCGGCTGGCCACATGGTTTAAATGTCCTTGGGTAAGACACCTCAAATTGCTCCCAGTGAGCGGGCCGGCGCCTTGCATGGTAGCTTGCCGCCATTGGTGTGTGAATGTGTGTGTGAATGGGTGAAAGAGAGGCCGTTGTAAAGCGTCATTCGAATTTTGGACATTGGATCTGCATTTATCAGACAGTGAGCTGGGCAGTCAACTCTGTGATCAGTATTAATGTTTATGCAGTTGTCAACTCTGTGATCAGTATTAATGTTTATGCAGTTGCTCATATGTTCAAGGGACAGCTAAACACTTCCAACCATTAAGATGGAAACCACAAAGCTATTTATTGACAACATTATGGTTGCGTTGTATAAACATACAAGGTGCAAAGTGTATCGGTCCCCTGCCATACTGCTGTAGTTGTGCTCTCGGGCGGTAGAGTCAGGACGCCGTGAGGCGCTTCCTTCCTGCTTTGTGGGCAGTCGTTTAGCTTCCCCATTTAGGTTCCTGCTATTTTGGTGACTTGAAAATGTAGAATGTAGAATGTAGAATGTAGAATGTAGAATGTAGAATGTAGAATGTAGAATGTAGAATGTAAAATGTAGAATGTAGAATGTAAAATGTAGAATGTAGAATGTAGAATGTAGAATGTAGAATGTAAAATGTAGAATGTAGAATGTAAAATGTAGAACGTAAAATGTAGAATGTAGAATGTAGAATGTAGAATGTAAAATGTAGAATGTAAAATGTAGAATGTAAAATGTAGAATGTAGAATGTAAAATGTAAAATGTAAAATGTAGAATGTAGAATGTAGAATGTAGAATGTAGAATGCGGTTGGAATATGTAGAATGTGGTTATAGCCCAACTGTAAGGCGATCAACTTCTCCAGAATCGATTTAATTGAGTCGTCACTTACAAGCGAGTTCGTTTAATCTCAACGAGACGTCCTTGATATCACTTCTTAAGATGATATGATCCAATCAAATATTAGGCACCACTACTGAACTGTTCATTAAGATAATATTTATTCAAGCACATCAGCAAGCAATAATAGTTCATTTCCATGGAAAAGTGTCTTATCTAGCTTCACCTCTGCAGGCCTATCTCAGCTAGCCGTCAACAAGTTAACTGCAGTGGCTCCACCAAAAACAAGAGTCCCTCTCACCTCCGTACATAGTCCTTTATACAATTCATTAAACATTTTGGGCTGGGTGATGCCCCCCCCCCCCTCTATCTGGTAGTTTTCCAAGTGTCAGCACAAATCCGTTGCAGCTGCAGAAAGTCTTCTCGTTAGCATTGGCCTTCAATTCCTCCTGTGTGGGTGCGAGAGTGTACTGTATGTTATCAGCTTGAGTGTCCTGCTAGCGTCTCGTTCCCATGGTGATATCGTACTTTGTATGAGCAGAGCATTGTGTCAGTGTCCTTATCAGAATGTCTTGTTATCAGAATGTCTTGTGAAAACACAACTATAGAAGTTACACAGTAATATTAGGATTCGATTTACAAGTTAGAAGAATAGACTTATCATTAATCATTAGTTATGAAAGTACAGAAAAATAGAATATTATAACAGCAGGTGTAAAATAGTTGTTAGCACATAGGTAAAAATAAGTAATTTACAGGCAGTTTGAATCATAAAACGTTCTTTTAGTCAGGAGCTTGTATTTCTTCTTGTCGCTCAAAAACAGAACCTCTCTTTTGGCTTTGCGTGACCTTCCTATTGTTCTCAACTGACCGCATTCACATATTATTTAAATGAGCACATAGTACATGATTTATCACTTCTAGTTATTTTAATACAAATTCCCAACACAACCCACCTACAGCGGTGTTGTTAGGAGCATCTTTATTAGTTTGTGACCTGAAAAACTACCGACTGACCCTACCAGTGCTGAGCTCAGTGACACAGGGTAATTAATGGAGGTGGGGGAAATAAGTATTCAACACATCAACAATTTCTTAATTCAACATGCTTCCATTGAGGGCTATTCACATGAAATTGAGACCAGACATTGGTATTAACTCAATACAACTATGCTGCTGAATAAATTGTAACACTCCAGTCCGTTAAAAAAGCTATGTGCAATAAAGTGGAATGACACAGGCAAAAAAGTCTTGAACACAGAAAGAAAAAGCACGAAACCAGCTTATGCCACTAATGAGTTCTCCTACCTGTGTGAATTAGAATCAGCTGGGTGAGAAAAAGACTCTTTGAAAAAGAGTTTCCTTCCTCTGAATGCAAGTAAAAAAAATCGTTTGTCACCAAGCTTTCCTGCAAGAAAGACCTCATGATGGGCAGAGGCAAAGAGCTCTTCCAAGACCTTCGCGACAAGATTGTTGAGGAGCACAGTAATGGAACTGGTTAGCAACGGATTTCTCAACTCCTAAATGTTCCTATAAGCACCGTTGGGCCATTATCCACAAGTGGAAGGAACATCACTTGACCATCATGCTCTTCACAAGATTTCTGACCAGTAGTAATAATAATAATAATAATAATAATAATAATAATAATAATAGCTTTAATTTATATAGCGCCTTTCAAAAGCCCAAGGACGCTTTACAGGGAATGAAGCGGACAGACAAAACAGAAAACAACAAAGCAAAAACTGAAACAGTGACCAGGGGCCAAAGGCCTTGGAGAACAGGTGGGTTTTGAGGGCTAGTTTGAAGGAGGCCTTGGAGAACAGGTGGGTTCTAGGGGCCAAAGGCCTTGGAGAACAGGTGGGTTTTGAGGGCTAGTTTGAAGGAGTCCAGGGTGGGGGCGTTGCGGATCGCTATGGGGAGAGAGTTCCAGAGAGTAGGTGCGGCCACGCTGAAGGCTCTGTCCCCAAAGGTCCGTAGGTTGGTGCGGGGGGTGGATAGCAGGCCCATGTCTGAGGACCGCAGGTTCCGAGAAGGGGTATGCTGGGGGAGGAGGTCAGTTAGGTACTGGGGGGGCGCAGGCGTGGAGTGGAGGTGTAGTAAGAAAGTTAGTCAGAAGAGTAGCCCAAGCACCAAGGACCACTCGAGCTCCAGAAAGACCTGGAAGCAGTGGGCCTAGGGGCGCTTGGAGGAGAAACGGCTGTCCTAAAGATACCACACCGACAGTGAAGTTGGGAGGTGGAAGCATCATGGTATGGGGCTGTTTCTCTTCACATGGTACTGGTGGAATCCAAATGATCGAAGGGAAGATGAATGGAGCCATGAATGGAGCCATGTACCGGGAAATACCTCTCTCCTCTGTCATTCCCCTTTATTGCACCTAACGTTTTTATGGATTGGATAGTTTTATTGAGTTATACCAAGCTCTGGTCTAACTGTCTAAGCTGCAATGGAAATATGTTGAATTAAACAGTTGTTGATGTGTTGAATACTTATTTTCCCCACTGTATATTACACCCAGCCATTGCAACATGTATATAGGTGTAAGTGCATGAAAGTGTATATAGGTGTAAGTGCATGCCTGTTTCATGTATATAGGTGTAAGTGCATGCCTGTTTCATGTATATAGGTGTAAGTGCATGCCTGTTTCATGTATATAGGTGTAAGTGCATGCCTGTGTCATGTATATAGGTGTAAGTGCATGCCTGTTTCATGTATATAGGTGTAAGTGCATGCCTGTTTCATGTATATAGGTGTAAGTGCATGCCTGTTTCATGTATATAGGTGTAAGTGCATGCCTGTTTCATGTATATAGGTGTAAGTGCATGCCTGTTTCATGTATATAGGTGTAAGTGCATGCCTGTTTCATGTATATAGGTGTAAGTGCATGCCTGTTTCATGTACTGTATATAGGTGTAAGTGCATGCCTGTTTCATGTATATAGGTGTAAGTGCATGCCTGTTTCATGTATATAGGTGTAAGTGCATGCCTGTTTCATGTATATAGGTGTAAGTGCATGCCTGTTTCATGTATATAGGTGTAAGTGCATGCCTGTTTCATGTAGTAGGTGTAAGTGCATGCCTGTTTAATCGAGGACAGGTATGAGGTGTAAGGTGTAAATGTATACAGGTGTAAGTGCATGCCTGTTTCATGTATATAGGTGTAAGTGCATGCCTGTTTCATGTATATAGGTGTAAGTGCATGCCTGTTTCAACGAGGACAGGTATGAGCTTGTCAGTGTTTTGACCAGCCTGAACCTTTTGTTTTTCTGCATATTGAATTAACCAATGAACCATATTATTCTTAACGTACAGTATATGCAATGATACTGAATGTGTAAAGTTTAAACAACCGAATGCACAAACACAAACACAAACACACACACACACACACACACAGATATACATACATAGACATACACACACCACACACACACACACACTCACAGATATACACACACACACACAACCTCTTTTTTTGTGGTGAGCCATGAGAAGCTTTGTTTGGAGTTAGTTGTTTTGGGTCCATTGAAATGAATATAATATTCTAACTATTACAGAGTGCAGCGATGTACAGTAACGATGTTGAGACACGACTAACTGACTTCCTCATCCCCTCCCCCTTCAGCTTCCTCCTCCTCCTCCTCCGCGCTCCACCCGGCACCATGCCACCGGTCCAAGTCAAAAGCAAAGTCTCAAAAGTCCTCAATAAAACCACGCCAGGGCTGCAGATATGGAGGATAGAGGTGACACAATAATCCACCCTTTGCTTTGTCATTATTGCATCATAATGAATGTGATAACCAAACCTTTCACGGTGCATTCTAGGTGGATTATGTATTTTATTTCTTTTGCCTTTCTTACTGTAAACTGTAACCCCTTGTATGTTTATGTGCTTGTTCGTCATACAATTTGCCTGTGCCAAATCTGTTCTTTGCTTTTAATTGAAAATGTAATTAATCTATCATTGTCATTGGAATGATTATTAAAATGCACCTTTTATATGCCATGTGCCATTTTGGCTTAATTTCTTCTAAGGACATGTTGATCTTCAGTAACCCAGTAGTGCATCAGGTTGTGTTGCTCTTTGTGTGTTGTGTGTTTGATCTTATAACACAAAATAAAATGCCATTGCTTTGCTCAGGACATGGAGATGGTGCCCTACCCTTCTAAAGCCTACGGGCAGTTCTACGAAGGGGACAGCTATGTCATTCTATATGTAAGTACCTGTAACTAATACTAAGTCATATTGCCATATCCCAAAATGGTCCAAAACTCTTTGGGGTTACGGTAGCCTATGTTATGCACCCCTGCGTTCCCTATTAGCTGAATCCCTAATAGGGTTTGATATCCAATCACACCTGGAACAGGTGGCTGACCCCGCCCCCCCCCCCCCCGCTCCAGCCAGCTTATAAAAGCTCATGTGCAGTGCAACCAATTCATTATTTTCACTGTTCACATGCTTATTTCGCAAGCCAGAACCTAGCTACCTAGCTTAACTGTTCCACTGTTAAACCTAGTCAGAACCTAGCTACCTAGCTTAACTGTTCCACTGTTAAACCTAGCCAGAACCTAGCTACCTAGCTTAACTGTTCCACTGTTAAACCTAGCCAGAACCTAGCTACCTAGCTTAACTGTTCCACTGGAAAGTTAGACAACAGCTTTCCCTGGGGTGATCATAATCTCTCTAATCCCATAGTGAGATGTTGAGCCGAGTCGCCTGAACATATTGATTAGATTAGATTAGATTAGATTTATTGTCCCCAGGGGGAAATCCATTTTCACACCACTGTACAGTACACATACTGTACATACATACAACACTGTATAACACAGACAACAACAGACAGTACTACACATGACAGATACACAGGTACACACACTCAGCGCGGTCTGTTATTTAAGGCAACAACGGCTGCGGGGATCAGGCTTTTGCCAAAGCGAGCCCTTTTGAACCTTAGTGTTCTGTACCTACCTAGACAAAACAGATACGACACATGAATGTACTCTGTAAACACGCGTACCGTCTTAACACCAGAACGACCACTAGTTGGCCGCTTGTAAATTAGCCTGCTAGCCTCCTACACAGAAAAACTAGCAAAATATCTTCATACCAGCTTATCCTGAGGTGATTTAGAAAATGTAAGGATACTGGGTGGTAGAACGCACATATCTCGGACAAGTCATGATTTTGAATTTGAAATTTGAAATTTGATAGAGTGCAAATATAATAATATTTTTACTCACAGGGGTCAAAATGACCCCACCCACGGCTGACTACAGTGTTGTTTCTGCTACGCCCCCGTAGACGAACAAGGAGCCCCGCTGCCTCTCCTACGACATCCACTTCTGGCTGGGGGGGTCGTCCTCCGTAGACGAGCAGGGGGCCGCGGCCGTGTACTGCGTCCTGATGGACGACCACCTGGGGGGCACCGCCGTGCAGCACCGCGAGGTGCAGGGCCACGAGAGCCACGGCTTCCGCGGATACTTCAAGAAGGGCATCGTGTGAGGAAGCACAGACACACACACACACACACACACACACACACACACACACAGATATACACACAGATATACACACAGATATACACACAGATACACACACAGATATACACACATACACACACATAGACACACACTGATATACACACATACACACAGATATACACACACAGATATACAGATATACACACAGATATACACACATAGACACACACTGATATACACACAGACATACACACTCAGATATACACACACACACACACAGATATACACACATAGACACACACACACACACACACACACACACACACACAGATATACACACAGATATACACACACACACAGATATACCTCTCATCCCTTCTGCACCTCTCTCACCGCCCCGTCATCGTTCTAAGATCCAGTGATCTTGTCCGACTCACCATCCCCAAAGCCCGTACCGTTGTCGGTCGCAGCGCTTTCCGGTTCGCTGCAGCACACGACTGGAACACCTTACAGAACACCCTCAAACTCACCGCCCTCACCTCACTCACTGCTTTCAAACAAATCCTGCATCGAACCATAGTCGATCAATGCACCTGCTGATCACCGTCTCTCACCCATCCCATAACCCATCACTGCCTCATTTTAAGTACCCCTGCTCCACTACCCCCGCTATTCCCTCACCTCCGCTCTTCCTCACCCCTACCTCCTCCTTCTCCTTCCATTCATTCATTCATTCATTCATTCTCTCTCCCCTCTCTCTGACTGTTAGTATTTTAATGCATCTGTATTTGCCAGTGTTTTATTGTTGTAAATTATTTAACCTTGTTTTATTTCTAGCTTCCCCCCCCCCCCCCCCTCTTACATGTTTGCCTGGTTAAATAAAGGTTAAATAAATAAAAAATATACACACAGATATACACACAGATATACACACAGATATACACACAGATATTACAGACAGATATACACACATAGACACACACAGATATACACACATAGACACACACATAGGCATACACACTCAGATATACACACATAGACACAC
>NC_137676.1:73795972-73853472 GCF_963989245.1 Nansenia antarctica
CCACCACGACCCCACACCACCCCTAGTGTCCTTACCACCACGACCCCACACCACCCCTAGTGTCCTTACCACCACGACCCCACACCACCCCTAGTGAAACACACACTGGCCCACTTGACAGATGAACTGCCAATGACGACACTTAACAACAGGCTTTTGAAATAACATAACATTACGGATGTGACACGGTTACCACAGGGGGGGGTGGTACAACCCTTCTCCTGGGGAGCCACAGGTTGCGCTGGCTTTCTGTCAGAGCCTTGCACTAACAAACACACGTTTAGCTAATGGGGTGGCTGTGTCTCAGGAGGTAGAGGCTGTGTCTCAGGAGGTAGAGGCTGTGTCTCAGGAGGTAGAGGCTGTGTCTCAGGAGGTAGAGGCTGGTGGAGGTAGAGGCTGTGTCTCAGGAGGTAGAGGCTGTGTCTCAGGAGGTAGAGGCTGTGCCTCAGGAGGTAGAGGCTGTGTCTCAGGAGGTAGAGGCTGTGTCTCAGGAGGTAGAGGCTGTGAACCCCAAATTGCTCCCAGTGAGCGGGGCCGGCGCCTTGCATGGCAGCTCGCCGCCATTGGTGTGTGAATGTGTGTGTGAATGGGTGAATGAGAGGCCGTTGTAATGCGCTTTGGATAAAGGCGCTATATAAGTGCAGTCCATTTTCCCTTTACCCTATTCTACCTCAGAGCAGCTCGCCTCATATCACTCACTACCTCGACACCTGACACCAACAACACAAAAACAACACAAAAACAACACAAAAACCACCTCCTTCAGACAGGTTCATCTCACATTCAAGCGCATGCGTGACTAAATATAAACAGTTGCCCAACTGCCTTGTGGTAGTCGTTCTAGGTGAACCAGCTAGCTCTCAGCTGGAGGTGTGATAATAATAATAATAATAATAATAACTTTAGTTGTATTGCGCTTTTCCTGCAAACGTTGCAGCTCAAAGTACTTTAATCATTATATAATCTTGATTGAATTATTTAGTCATTGAAAGGCAATATTAAAAAGATGGGTTTTTAGTCTTGACTTGAACATATGTGCTGAGGTTGCATCCCTAATGTAAACTGGCAGTGAGACACAATCTGGGAGCATAAAATGAGAATGCAGCCTCACCAAACCTCTTCTTTTGTACATGCTGTCCTTTGATGACCCTTGCAATCACTTTGAGGTTAATTATCAACTATTATTATACTGTACATACTTTGGTACAGTCAATTGAACCGTGATATCAGGTTAGTCAGGACAGTTAAATTGGTTTAATATGTATTTAATGAGATGGTGGTACATGCACAGGCTTGGTGTAATCGGATGGCTCCGCACACACAATGTCCTACTGAACAGAATTATTGTGTATTATGTAATTTCTACTACACTACACACAGTATGTTGAGGTTTACACACAGTATCTGTGTACATAAGTTATTTACATCAGTGTATCTAGATTAGATTAGATTAGATTAGATGTATTGTCCCCAGGGGGAAATTCATTTTCACACCACTGTACAGTCTACATACAGTACATACATACACACCGTATAACACAGACAACAACAGACAGTACTACACATGACAGGTACACAGGTACACACACTCAGCGCAGTCTGTTATTTAAGGCAACAATGGCTTAGTGTTCAGTAGGCGAGGTACATGGCATTCAGCGTGTATCCTCATCCATGTGTCCTTGTCCATCTCAGAGGTTCCTCTTACATGTACATCAATTAAGCAATACCACACGAGAATAACAACCTCAAGTGTGATATTGCTTTTATACAACAGTTCTACAGCGCTATTTATTAATTAACAGTTATAAGCGACAACAGATTATGATTTGTTTGTTTATTTAATCATAAAAAAAATCAAAATAAACTTCTTTTTTTTTTAACCGCAACTGAACTTCAAATGGACTGTTGCCTAGTAACCTGAACACAAACATGTAGTCTAATTAACGGTCATTTGGTAGAACATCTGTGCGGCGGAGTGATATATTTAACTGACATATAGTTAAAAGTCCCAGTGCTGTTATACTGTATATCGGCACTCATGGAATGCCTCTTGTCCAATCAAATTACTTAGTACGGTATACAACTGTTGTATAATGTTATTTTATTCATGATCTTGCTTCACAACCAATTTCCCCTCAAAAGTTGAAAGTTGCAAATAGGAAGTAGTGAGCATCCCAGTGACAGGCTGTGTCTCCTTCCTGTGTCTCCTTCCTGTGTCTCCTTCCCGTGTCTCCTTCCTGTGTCTCCTTCCTGTGTCTCCTTCCCGTGTCTCCTTCCCGTGTCTCCTTCCTGTGTCTCCTTCCTCTGTCTCCTTCCTGTGTCTCCTTCCTGTGTCTCCTTCCTGTGTCTCCTTCCTGTGTCTCCTTCCCGTGTCTCCTTCCTGTGTCTCCTTCCTGTGTCTCCTTCCCGTGTCTCCTTCCTGTGTCTCCTTCCCGTGTCTCCTTCCTGTGTCTCCTTCCCGTGTCTCCTTCCTGTGTCTCCTTCCTGTGTCTCCTTCCTGTGTCTCCTTCCTGTGTCTCCTTCCCGTGTCTCCTTCCCGTGTCTCCTTCCTGTGTCTCCTTCCCGTGTCTCCTTCCTGTGTCTCCTTCCCGTGTCTCCTTCCTGTGTCTCCTTCCTGTGTCTCCTTCCTGTGTCTCCTTCCTGTGTCTCCTTCCTGTGTCTCCTTCCTGTGTCTCCTTCCTGTGTCTCCTTCCTGTGTCTCCTTCCTGTGTCTCCTTCCCGTGTCTCCTTCCCGTGTCTCCTTCCTGTGTCTCCTTCCCGTGTCTCCTTCCCGTGTCTCCTTCCTGTGTCTCCTTCCCGTGTCTCCTTCCTGTGTCTCCTTCCTGTGTCTCCTTCCTGTGTCTCCTTCCTGTGTCTCCTTCCTGTGTCTCCTTCCTGTGTCTCCTTCCTGTGTCTCCTTCCTGTGTCTCCTTCCCGTGTCTCCTTCCTGTGTCTCCTTCCCTTCCTGTGTCTCCTTCCCGTGTCTCCTTCCTGTGTCTCCTTCCTGTGTCTCCTTCCTGTGTCTCCTTCCTGTGTCTCCTTCCCGTGTCTCCTTCCTGTGTCTCCTTCCTGTGTCTCCTTCCTGTGTCTCCTTCCCGTGTCTCCTTCCCGTGTCTCCTTCCCGTGTCTCCTTCCTGTGTCTCCTTCCCGTGTCTCCTTCCTGTGTCTCCTTCCTGTGTCTCCTTCCTGTGTCTCCTTCCTGTGTCTCCTTCCTGTGTCTCCTTCCTGTGTCTCCTTCCTGTGTCTCCTTCCCGTGTCTCCTTCCTGTGTCTCCTTCCCTTCCTGTGTCTCCTTCCCGTGTCTCCTTCCTGTGTCTCCTTCCTGTGTCTCCTTCCTGTGTCTCCTTCCTGTGTCTCCTTCCCGTGTCTCCTTCCTGTGTCTCCTTCCTGTGTCTCCTTCCTGTGTCTCCTTCCCGTGTCTCCTTCCTGTGTCTCCTTCCTGTGTCTCCTTCCTGTGTCTCCTTCCTGTGTCTCCTTCCTGTGTCTCCTTCCCGTGTCTCCTTCCTGTGTCTCCTTCCTGTGTCTCCTTCCTGTGTCTCCTTCCCGTGTCTCCTTCCTGTGTCTCCTTCCCGTGTCTCCTTCCCGTGTCTCCTTCCTGTGTCTCCTTCCCGTGTCTCCTTCCTGTGTCTCCTTCCTGTGTCTCCTTCCCGTGTCTCCTTCCCGTGTCTCCTTCCTGTGTCTCCTTCCCGTGTCTCCTTCCTGTGTCTCCTTCCTGTGTCTCCTTCCTGTGTCTCCTTCCTGTGTCTCCTTCCTGTGTCTCCTTCCTGTGTCTCCTTCCTGTGTCTCCTTCCTGTGTCTCCTTCCCGTGTCTCCTTCCTGTGTCTCCTTCCCTTCCTGTGTCTCCTTCCCGTGTCTCCTTCCTGTGTCTCCTTCCTGTGTCTCCTTCCTGTGTCTCCTTCCTGTGTCTCCTTCCCGTGTCTCCTTCCTGTGTCTCCTTCCTGTGTCTCCTTCCTGTGTCTCCTTCCCGTGTCTCCTTCCTGTGTCTCCTTCCCGTGTCTCCTTCCCGTGTCTCCTTCCTGTGTCTCCTTCCTGTGTCTCCTTCCTGTGTCTCCTTCCTGTGTCTCCTTCCCGTGTCTCCTTCCTGTGTCTCCTTCCCGTGTCTCCTTCCCGTGTCTCCTTCCCGTGTCTCCTTCCTGTGTCTCCTTCCTGTGTCTCCTTCCTGTGTCTCCTTCCTGTGTCTCCTTCCTGTGTCTCCTTCCCGTGTCTCCTTCCTGTGTCTCCTTCCTGTGTCTCCTTCCTGTGTCTCCTTCCTCTGTCTCCTTCCTGTGTCTCCTTCCTGTGTCTCCTTCCTGTGTCTCCTTCCCGTGTCTCCTTCCTGTGTCTCCTTCCCGTGTCTCCTTCCTGTGTCTCCTTCCTGTGTCTCCTTCCTGTGTCTCCTTCCTCTGTCTCCTTCCTGTGTCTCCTTCCTGTGTCTCCTTCCTGTGTCTCCTTCCCGTGTCTCCTTCCCGTGTCTCCTTCCTGTGTCTCCTTCCCGTGTCTCCTTCCCGTGTCTCCTTCCTGTGTCTCCTTCCTGTGTCTCCTTCCTGTGTCTCCTTCCTGTGTCTCCTTCCCGTGTCTCCTTCCCATGTCTCCTTCCTGTGTCTCCTTCCTGTGTCTCCTTCCTGTGTCTCCTTCCCGTGTCTCCTTCCTGTGTCTCCTTCCTGTGTCTCCTTCCTCTGTCTCCTTCCTGTGTCTCCTTCCTGTGTCTCCTTCCTGTGTCTCCTTCCCGTGTCTCCTTCCTGTGTCTCCTTCCCGTGTCTCCTTCCTGTGTCTCCTTCCCGTGTCTCCTTCCTGTGTCTCCTTCCTGTGTCTCCTTCCTGTGTCTCCTTCCTGTGTCTCCTTCCTGTGTCTCCTTCCCGTGTCTCCTTCCTGTGTCTCCTTCCTGTGTCTCCTTCCTGTGTCTCCTTCCTGTGTCTCCTTCCTCTGTCTCCTTCCTGTGTCTCCTTCCTGTGTCTCCTTCCCGTGTCTCCTTCCTGTGTCTCCTTCCTGTGTCTCCTTCCTGTGTCTCCTTCCTGTGTCTCCTTCCTGTGTCTCCTTCCTCTGTCTCCTTCCCGTGTCTCCTTCCTGTGTCTCCTTCCCGTGTCTCCTTCCTGTGTCTCCTTCCTGTGTCTCCTTCCTGTGTCTCCTTCCCGTGTCTCCTTCCTGTGTCTCCTTCCCTTCCTGTGTCTCCTTCCTGTGTCTCCTTCCCGTGTCTCCTTCCTGTGTCTCCTTCCTTCCTGTGTCTCCTTCCTGTGTCTCCTTCCTTCCTGTCTCCTTCCTGTGTCTCCTTCCTGTGTCTCCTTCCCGTGTCTCCTTCCTGTGTCTCCTTCCTCTGTCTCCTTCCTGTGTCTCCTTCCTGTGTCTCCTTCCTGTGTCTCCTTCCTGTGTCTCCTTCCTGTGTCTCCTTCCTGTGTCTCCTTCCTGTGTCTCCTTCCTGTGTCTCCTTCCTGTGTCTCCTTCCTTCCTGTGTCTCCTTCCTGTGTCTCCTTCCTTCCTGTCTCCTTCCTGTGTCTCCTTCCTGTGTCTCCTTCCTGTGTCTCCTTCCCGTGTCTCCTTCCTGTGTCTCCTTCCTCTGTCTCCTTCCTGTGTCTCCTTCCTGTGTCTCCTTCCTGTGTCTCCTTCCTCTGTCTCCTTCCTGTGTCTCCTTCCTGTGTCTCCTTCCTGTGTCTCCTTCCTGTGTCTCCTTCCTCCTTCCCGTGTCTCCTTCCTGTGTCTCCTTCCTCTGTCTCCTTCCTGTGTCTCCTTCCCGTGTCTCCTTCCTGTGTCTCCTTCCTGTGTCTCCTTCCTCTGTCTCCTTCCTGTGTCTCCTTCCTGTGTCTCCTTCCTGTGTCTCCTTCCTCTGTCTCCTTCCTCTGTCTCCTTCCTGTGTCTCCTTCCCGTGTCTCCTTCCTGTGTCTCCTTCCCGTGTCTCCTTCCTGTGTCTCCTTCCCGTGTCTCCTTCCCGTGTCTCCTTCCTGTGTCTCCTTCCTGTGTCTCCTTCCTGTGTCTCCTTCCTGTGTCTCCTTCCTGTGTCTCCTTCCCGTGTCTCCTTCCTGTGTCTCCTTCCTGTGTCTCCTTCCCGTGTCTCCTTCCCGTGTCTCCTTCCTGTGTCTCCTTCCCGTGTCTCCTTCCTGTGTCTCCTTCCCGTGTCTCCTTCCTGTGTCTCCTTCCCGTGTCTCCTTCCTGTGTCTCCTTCCCGTGTCTCCTTCCTGTGTCTCCTTCCTGTGTCTCCTTCCTGTGTCTCCTTCCTGTGTCTCCTTCCCGTGTCTCCTTCCCTTCCTGTGTCTCCTTCCTGTGTCTCCTTCCTGTGTCTCCTTCCTGTGTCTCCTTCCCGTGTCTCCTTCCTGTGTCTCCTTCCTGTGTCTCCTTCCTGTGTCTCCTTCCTGTGTCTCCTTCCTGTGTCTCCTTCCTGTGTCTCCTTCCCGTGTCTCCTTCCTGTGTCTCCTTCCCGTGTCTCCTTCCCGTGTCTCCTTCCTGTGTCTCCTTCCTGTGTCTCCTTCCCGTGTCTCCTTCCCGTGTCTCCTTCCTGTGTCTCCTTCGTCCTTCCCCGCAGGTGGACATGAGCTGGAGCAGCTTCAACAAGGGGGACGTGTTCCTGCTGGACCTGGGCAACCTCATCATCCAGTGGAACGGACCCAAAAGCAACCGCATGGAGAGACTGAAGGTAGGGGTCCATCCACCTGCATGGAGAGACTGAAGGTAGGGGTCCCTCCACCTGCGTAGAGAGACTGAAGGTAGGGGTCCATCCACCTGCGTAGAGAGACTGAAGGTAGGGGTCCCTCCACCTGCATGGAGAGACTGAAGGTAGAGGTCCATCCACCTAGAGAGACTGAAGGTAGGGGTCCATCCACCTAGAGAGACTGGAGGTAGAGGTCCATCCACCTAGAGAGACTGAAGGTAGAGGTCCATCCACCTAGAGAGACTGGAGGTAGAGGTCCATCCACCTAGAGAGACTGGAGGTAGGGGTCCATCCACCTGCATGGAGAGACTGAAGGTAGGGGTCCATCCACCTGCGTGGAGAGACTGAAGGTAGGGGTCCATCCACCTGCATGGAGAGACTGAAGGTAGGGGTCCATCCACCTAGAGAGACTGAAGGTAGGGGTCCCTCCACCTGCATGGAGAGACTGAAGGTAGGGGTCCATCCACCTGCATGGAGAGACTGAAGGTAGGGGTCCATCCACCTGCATGGAGAGACTGAAGGTAGAGGTCCCTCCACCTGCATGGAGAGACTGAAGGTAGGGGTCCATCCACCTAGAGAGACTGAAGGTAGGGGTCCATCCACCTGCGTAGAGAGACTGAAGGTAGAGGTCCATCCACCTGCATGGAGAGACTGAAGGTAGGGGTCCATCCACCTGCGTAGAGAGACTGAAGGTAGAGGTCCCTCCACCTGCATGGAGAGACTGAAGGTAGGGGTCCATCCACCTGCGTGGAGAGACTGAAGGTAGGGGTCCATCCACCTGCATGGAGAGACTGAAGGTAGAGGTCCATCCACCTGCGTAGAGAGACTGAAGGTAGGGGTCCATCCACCTTCATGGAGAGACTGGAGGTAGGGGTCCATCCACCTGCATGGAGAGACTGAAGGTAGGGGTCCATCCACCTGCGTGGAGAGACTGAAGGTAGGGGTCCATCCACCTGCATGGAGAGACTGGAGGTAGGGGTCCCTCCACCTGCATGGAGAGACTGGAGGTAGGGGTCCATCCACCTGCATGGAGAGACTGAAGGTAGGGGTCCCTCCACCTGCATGGAGAGACTGGAGGTAGGGGTCCATCCACCTAGAGAGACTGAAGGTAGGGGTCCCTCCACCTGCATGGAGAGACTGGAGGTAGGGGTCCATCCACCTGCATGGAGAGACTGAAGGTAGGGGTCCCTCCACCTGCATGGAGAGACTGAAGGTAGGGGTCCATCCACCTAGAGAGACTGAAGGTAGGGGTCCCTCCACCTGCATGGAGAGACTGGAGGTAGGGGTCCATCCACCTAGAGAGACTGAAGGTAGGGGTCCCTCCACCTGCATGGAGAGACTGAAGGTAGAGGTCCATCCACCTGCGTAGAGAGACTGAAGGTAGGGGTCCATCCACCTGCATGGAGAGACTGAAGGTAGGGGTCCATCCACCTGCATGGAGAGACTGAAGGTAGGGGTCCATCCACCTAGAGAGACTGAAGGTAGGGGTCCCTCCACCTGCATGGAGAGACTGGAGGTAGGGGTCCATCCACCTAGAGAGACTGAAGGTAGGGGTCCCTCCACCTGCATGGAGAGACTGAAGGTAGAGGTCCATCCACCTGCGTAGAGAGACTGAAGGTAGGGGTCCATCCACCTGCATGGAGAGACTGAAGGTAGGGGTCCATCCACCTGCATGGAGAGACTGGAGGTAGGGGTCCCTCCACCTGCATGGAGAGACTGAAGGTAGGGGTCCATCCACCTGCGTGGAGAGACTGAAGGTAGGGGTCCCTCCACCTGCGTGGAGAGACTGAAGGTAGGGGTCCATCCACCTGCGTAGAGAGACTGAAGGTAGGGGTCCATCCACCTGCATGGAGAGACTGGAGGTAGGGGTCCATCCACCTGCATGGAGAGACTGAAGGTAGGGGTCCCTCCACCTGCATGGAGAGACTGGAGGTAGGGGTCCCTCCACCTGCATGGAGAGACTGAAGGTAGGGGTCCCTCCACCTGCATGGAGAGACTGAAGGTAGGGGTCCATCCACCTGCATAGAGAGACTGAAGGTAGGGGTCCATCCACCTGCATGGAGAGACTGAAGGTAGGGGTCCATCCACCTGCGTAGAGAGACTGAAGGTAGGGGTCCATCCACCTGCGTAGAGAGACTGAAGGTAGGGGTCCATCCACCTGCATGGAGAGACTGAAGGTAGGGGTCCATCCACCTGCATGGAGAGACTGGAGGTAGGGGTCCCTCCACCTGCATGGAGAGACTGGAGGTAGGGGTCCATCCACCTGCGTAGAGAGACTGAAGGTAGGGGTCCATCCACCTGCATAGAGAGACTGAAGGTAGGGGTCCATCCACCTGCATGGAGAGACTGAAGGTAGGGGTCCATCCACCTGCGTGGAGAGACTGAAGGTAGGGGTCCCTCCACCTGTGTGGAGAGACTGAAGGTAGAGGTCCATCCACCTGCATGGAGAGACTGGAGGTAGGGGTCCATTTTGGACCAGATCCAGCTACATACAGATGAACCCTTAAGGTTTCAGTATCCAACAAACTCAGTTTGTGCAAAGTTTCTTTTTGTTTTTGTTTTTTCCGTGTGGGGCAGTCCCACTCGTATTTTTCTTTTTATTGATAGAGGCAGTATAGATTATGACAGGAAGGATGGGTGAGAGAGAGAGGAGGATAGAGACAGTAGAGATTGACAGGAAGGATGGATGAGAGAGAGAGAGAGGAGGATAGAGACAGTAGAGACTGACAGGAAGGATGGGTGAGAGAGAGAGAGAGGAGGATAGAGACAGTAGAGATTGACAGGAAGGATGGATGAGAGAGAGAGAGAGAGGAGGATAGAGACAGTAGAGATTGACAGGAAGGATGGGTGAGAGAGAGAGAGAGAGAGGAGGATAGAGACAGTAGAGATATGACAGGAAGGATGGGTGAGAGAGAGAGAGAGAAGGATAGAGACAGTAGAGATTATGACAGGAAGGTGAGTGAGAGAGAGAGACAGAGAAGGGATGACAAGCAGGACATGTCCGCGGCCGGAAACGAACCGGGAACCCCCGCGGTTACGTGGTCGACGCTTAACCCGCTACGCCACCTAAGCTACGCCCCTGAGTTTACTAACCTAGCCAATACAGCATGAGATGCATCAAACTGCAGCTAGCCACTTCGAGCCACATTCCTTGACTCCTTATGTGGGCGGTGGTTCTATGTCAGGTCGTCGACATACAGGAGATGATCACAGGCCTTTCGTGAGCTTAGAATTATAAGGTTCTATCTCCGTTTAGGGCAGTTCGGAGATATTGAGCGTCAAAGTTTTTACATTCCATTATGTTTTGTGAGATGGAACCTTTGTATTTTATTAATTACTAACTCAAAAATGTCAACATTTTAAAAATAACACCACACAGGCATTAATAAACACCTAATGGATCAGATTATGTAAAAAACTAAATTTTGACAAAAATGGAGATAGAACCTTATAATTCTAACGTCACGCTTTGTTTCCTCCAGGGGATGACCCTGGCCAAGGACATCCGTGACAGGGAGCGAGGGGGCCGAGCCCAGCTGTCCGTGGTGGAAGGCGATGATGAGAAGTCCTCGGAGGAGGCTGTGAGACTGATGAAGCAGAACCTGGGAGAGCGCCGAGACATCAGGGACGCCGTCGTATCCGACAACGTGGTCGACGACAACCTGAGGCTCAGCGTCAAGCTCTTCCAGTGAGTGCTGCTGCTGCCCAGATCCCAGGGGGGTGTTTGTGGAAGCAATTTACCATGAGAGGAAGGGGGGTTGTGGACGGAAAACACAGAAACAACAAGCAACAGATAAGATGAGCACATAGAACATTGAGTTACCAAACGGGGAGGGGGGGTGGCAGGGTTAGGGGAGATGGTTAGGGGTAGGGGAGGTTGTATGCATGTCCAGGGGGGGGAGATGGTTAGGGGTAGGGGAGGTTGTATGTGTGTCCGGGGGGGGGGGGGGTGGCAGGGTTAGGGGAGATGGTTAGGGGTAGGGGAGGTTGTATGCATGTCCAGGGGGGGGGGGTGGCAGGGTCAGGGGAGATGGTTATGGGTAGGGGAGGTTGTATGCATGTCCAGGGGGGGGAGGGGGTGGCAGGGTTAGGGGAGATGGTTAGGGGTAGGGGAGGTTGTATGCATGTCCGGAGGGGGGGGGTTCCAGAGTCTCTGAGTGGCTGAGGGAGAGAGTTCCAGAGTCTCTGAGTGGCTGAGGGAGAGAGTTCCAGAGTCTCTGAGTGGCTGAGGGAGAGAGTTCCAGAGTCTCTGAGTGGTTGAGGGAGAGAGTTCCAGAGTCTCTGAGTGGCTGGGGGAGAGAGTTCCAGAGTCTCTGAGTGGCTGAGGGACTTGTGTGTGACGTGGTGTTCGTCCTCTCTCCAGTATCTCCGACGCGCAGGGTAACCTGGTGGTGCAGGAGGTGGCCATGAAGCCGCTGACCCAGGATATGCTGAATCCCAAGGTGGGTCTTCCTGTCAACCAGTGGTGTAGTCTAGTGTTTTCTAGTGGGTATACCTACTGTGATTTTCCCCTCCCAGCCTCATATCGTTCATTTCAGAAGGCCAAGAAAATAAATCTGCGCTCCCTGTCTAACGTTATACTGTATATCTTTATATAACATGACATGTTATAAGGCTGATCTGTGCATGATAGTGCTGCATTTTGACATATTTCATGTCGCATTTCCCCCCGTTGTAGATGGTATATGACGCTAGTCCAATGGTCCAAAAGTCAAGTGCTTCGTAACACTTTAGACGGGGTGAATTTTATGAATGAAAGTGTGAAAGTTCTGTCACAAAACGCTGTTACGTATCCTTGCACATTTTTAAGTGGGTATACGGAAATCCTTGGCCTTTCCTATTGGGCATACGCCGTAGTCCTGCGTATCACGTAGACTACACCACTGCTGTCAAGTCAAGTCTGAAAGACTCCTCAGACAGGGTTCCCGCACTGGTCTTAAAAAGCCTTGAAGTCTAAAATCCAGTAATCTGATTCATAAGGCCTAAAAAGGTCTTACATTTCAGGTATTCGGTCTAAAACAAAATGAGGTGCTAGGTCTTAAAAATGAGATTAGATTGTCCTGCAAGGTAATCAGTCCGACCACATCTATTTACGCAGAAATTAATCAAGCTGGAACCAATATTTATTTTATATGAATTATCCTTCAGACTTTTTTGTCTGTATGGCAGTGAAATCCCTGATTTCATCACCTCGAGGATGACAAAAAGCTACCATATGGTGTCGCAAATAGGCCCAAAATTATATTCAAAGAGGTCTTAAATTAGACTTGTTGAAGCGTGTAGGAACCCCTGCTCAGAAAAAAAGACTCATGTTGAGAAAGATCAGGGAATGTCAGGTGTAGGCTTTGTCTCGGTTCAACTGACTGATTAATCAAGCTTTTGTTTGAATGATTTTGTCATTGTAATGCAGAACTAAGACAAATATACTTCTCCTTGGCCAAGCCTAGCATGGGGTGCCAAAAGTAAATGGACTGCACTTATACAGCGCCTTTATCCAAAGCGCTTTACAACGGCCTCTCATTCACCCATTCACACACACATTCACACACCAATGGCGGCAAGCTGCCATGCAAGGCGCCGGCCCCGCTCACTGGGAGCAATTTGGGGTTCAGTGTCTTGCCCAAGGACACTTCGACATGTGGCCAGCCGGGGCTCGAACCGCCGATCTGCCAACCTTGCGATCATTTGACGGAGGCTCTACCTCCTGCGCCACAGCCGCCCCATATATAGCCTAAAGTCTTTCACCAGAGCTACAGTTGGTTACTCAAAAAGCACCGTCTATTGCCGACACTATGTTGTGTGAATCAGGACGTGTATATTCATGGAGGCCCTCATGCCTGAATTGAGTTGGGTATCATCAGTACTCAAGTTGTAAAAGAAAATCAGGGGGGATGGTGGATTATATCATATGGGGACAATTTTAGCATCCCCACAGCGTCAGTGACTTCAGTGTCAGTGACTTGGTGGTAAAAATGTCATTGCATGTGTGCGTGCCCCCCCCCCCCTCGCCCACAGTATTTTACTCAATATGCGCAAAACTAAATGTTGAAATAGCAGTAATACCACGTTCATTGATAGAATGACATAAGGGATGGAAAGGGGGGATGGCAGTTTTAGAAGGGGGATGATTTTGACCATTTTTATTTCAGGGGGGATGCCATCCCCCCTCATCCCCCCTCAACTCGAGTGCTGGGTATCATAGTAATCATTTCCAATCTGATGAACATTAACTTCTTTAGAGAGATTATTAGGTTTACAATAATGTCACATACACTCACTGGCGGACCCAGAGGGGGGCAGGGGGGGCGACCGCCCCTCCTGGTGCCCCACGGTTGAAAAATGTCTCTCTTAAGTGCCCTTTTGAGTGGCAAAAATGCCCTTTCGAGTGTCGAAAATGAGAGGACGTGCCCTATTGGTGCCCCTCCAATGGTCTAAACTTGACCATGTGCCCCCACCGTTGAAAAACGTCGCACTAAAGTGCCCTTTTGAGTGGCAAAATTAGAGGATGTGCCCTATTGGCTGCCCTTCCAATGGTCTAAACTTAACCATGTGCACTGATGGGGTCCCATGTTGTGCAGTAGGTGCCCTTTTTTTCTTTTCGCCCCCCCCTGCCCTTCAAACAGCCTGAGTCCGCCACTGCTAAACACTGCATACACTTGCAACTTAATGTTATGATGCTGAAAAATGTATCAAGACAGACACCCACAAATCCTCAGTAATAATAACAGAGATAAACCAATATATATATATATATATATATATAATATCTAACCGTTCTGACCGTTTCTCAGGACTGCTATCTGTTGGACCAAGGTGGAGTAAGAATCTTTATCTGGAAAGGGAAGAAGGCCTCGGCGACAGAGAGGGCTGAGTCACTGGAGAAAGCAGAAGTGAGCAAACATGACAACATTTCACACTTGTTCCCCCAACGCTCATGTCACTCTGCTGCCCTCTACAGGGCATTCAATCAATTTGCAAGTAGTCACATACACATCCACTTCTTGTATAAACCAGAGAGATACACAATAAAGTTAATTCAGACACACATTTCAACACGTAACAGAGAGGCACAACTACCAGGCCGGTAGGTAGGTAGGTAGCGAATAGGTAGTTAGGTAGGTACGGTAGGTAGGTAGCGAATGTGGTAGGTAGGTAGGTAGGTAGCAAATAGGTCGTTAGGTAGGTAGGTAGGTAGGTAGGTAGCGAATGTGGTAGGTAGGTAGGTAGGTAGGTAGCGAATAGGTAGGTAAGTAGGTACGGTAGGTAGGTAGCGAATGAATGTAGGTAGCGAATGTGTTCGGGGTCCTGCCGTTACAGACAACGTATCACATTGTGATTGGCTGTGATGACGTTGGCTGTGATGACGTTACACATTGTGATTGGCTTGCAGAGCCGTAAACGGGAGCCATCTGGGTTACAGGAGCGGGCTAGTTTGCTAACGTGGTTAGGGTTAAGGTTAGTGTTAGGGTTAGGGTTAGGGTTAAGGTTAGGGTTAAGGTTAGGGTTAAGGTTAGGGTTAGGGTTTGGGTTAGGGTTAAGGTTAGTGTTAGGGTTAGGGTTAGTGTTAGTGTTAGGGTTAGTGTTAGGGTTAGTGTTAGTGTTAGGGTTAGTGTTAGGGTTAGGGTTAGTGTTACTGTTAGGGTTAGTGTTAGTGTTAGGGTTAGTGTTAGTGTTAGGGTTAGGGTTAAGGTTAGGGTTAGGGTTAGTGTTAGTGTTAGGGTTAGTGTTAGGGTTAGTGTTAGTGTTAGGGTTAGTGTTAGTGTTAGGGTTAGTGTTAGTGTTAGTGTTAAGGTTAGGGTTAGGGTTAGTGTTAGTGTTAGTGTTAAGGTTAGGGTTAGGGTTAGTGTTAGTGTTAGGGTTAGTGTTAGGGTTAGTGTTAGTGTTAGGGTTAGTGTTAGTGTTAGGGTTAGGGTTAGTGTTAGGGTTAGTGTTAGGGTTACTGTTAGGGTTAGTGTTAGGGTTAGTGTTAGGGTTAGGGTTAGGGTTAAGGTTAGGGTTAGGGTTAGTGTTAGGGTTAGTGTTAGGGTTAAGGTTAGTGTTAGGGTTAGTGTTAGGGTTAGGGTTAGGGTTAAGGTTAGGGTTAGTGTTAGTGTTAGTGTTAGGGTTAAGGTTAGGGTTAGTGTTAGTGTTAGTGTTAAGGTTAGGGTTAGGGTTAGTGTTAGGGTTAGGGTTAGTGTTACTGTTAGGGTTAGTGTTAGTGTTAGGGTTAGTGTTAGTGTTAGGGTTAGGGTTAGGGTTAAGGTTAGGGTTAGGGTTAGTGTTAGGGTTAGTGTTAGGGTTAAGGTTAGTGTTAGGGTTAGTGTTAGGGTTTAGGGTTAGGGTTAAGGTTAGGGTTAGGGTTAGTGTTAGGGTTAGTGTTAGGGTTAAGGTTAGTGTTAGGGTTAAGGTTAGGGTTAGGGTTTGGGTTAGGGTTAGGGTTAAGGTTAGTGTTAGGGTTAAGGTTAGGGTTAAGGTTAGGGTTAGGGTTAAGGTTAGGGTTAGGGTTTGGGTTAGGGTTAGGGTTAGGGTTAGGGTTAGGGTTAGGGTTTGGGTTAGGGTTAGGGAGGGTGGAGTTCACATTGACATTGTTTGCTAGCGTTAGCAAACTAGCCCGCTCCTGTAACCCAGATGGCTCCCGTTTTACGGCTCTGCAGCATAACGTAACAGCCAATCATACAGTGACACGTCATCAGTAACGGCAGGCCAGCACCCCCCGAACACATCCGGTATCTACACCGGCCTGATGTGAGATAACAAACACTTACACGGTAACAGCGTGGACGAAAGCGAACGTTTTTTTTGACATCCCATACGTTAAACCCATTAAACCCATTAAACCCATTAATCCTAATCTTGAAATTCTAGGCGTACAAGAAGGCGAAGGGGTACCCTCCCTTCACCTACGTGGAGACGGTGAACGACGGGGCGGAGTCTGCCGTGTTCAAGCAGCTGTTCCAGAAGTGGACCGTGAAGGCCCAGACGGCGGGGCTCGGCACCACAAACGCCGCAGGGAAAATCGGTGAGCGAGCGACGAGCGTGGACGACACGCAAAACCCCCTCGTCTAGAACAAATGCAGTGTCAGCGAGGAACCGCCAGATTTGTATGGGTGTTGTTGGGGAGTATGTGGGGCGGCTTTCTTTCTTCTTCTATCAGGACGACTGCCAGTGGCCCCTGGCCCGAGCTAGATTACTCTTCCTGCTACGACTGGTGGATTGATGATTCACTTGCTTAGTCAAATGTATCGATTGTAAGTCGCTTTGGAATAAGGCGTCTGCTGAATGCCAAACATGTAAATGTTAATGTTAAATGCATCTCTCTGTGTTCTACTTGACCATGAAGCCAAGGTGGAGCAGGTCAGGTATGATGCCACCTCCATGCACGCCAGGCCGGACATCGCCGCCCGGGAGAAAATGGTGGACGACGGAACAGGCACGACCGAGGTCAGGAACAATCACAGATGCATTTTTACAACAATAATAATAATAACTTTTATTCGTATAGCACTTTTCCTGCAAACGTTGCAGCTCAAAGTGCTCCGATCATTATATAATCATCATTTAATTATGTCGAATGTGTAATTAATAGAATGATCATTCATTGCTCTCTCCTCTGTATCCATCCTTCTTTTATATTATTCTTCAACACATTGAACAAGTCAACTCTAATTTTCTGAACCTCTCTGGTGAGCCCAGGCCATGAAAGCAGTGTTCAATCAGTTTAATTCAGTTTAATTCAGTTTAATTCCATTTAATTCCGTTTAGTTCCGTTTATTTCAGTTTAATTCAGTTTAATTCCGTTTAGTTCCGTTTATTTCAGTTTAATTCAGTTTAATTCAGTTTAATTCATGTCATTAGAAAGGTGTAATCTTTAAACCCACTCAGGTTTGGAGGATAGAGGACAGCCAGCTCGTACCGGTGGACAGGAAGTGGTTTGGTCACTTCTACGGAGGCGACTGTTATCTCATCCTGTACCACTATGAAGTCAACCACAGGACACACCACATCTTGTACATCTGGCAGGTCAGTGCCCCTCTGCCCATCGACATCCCGGTCCATCATTGTAATGAAGGGTTTGGTGGATTACACTCAGGAGAATACACAAGGCTAATGTGTAACAGATCTGTCATGTTAGGGTCACAATGTCTATGACTTGCTGTGTTGGTGTTTGTGCTGCTGCTGTGTTTAGGACTGTAAGACTTGGAGACCCCCCCCCATATATTAGGGTATCTATGGCATTTGTTGTGTCCCCCCCTGTCTGTTTTTTCTTTTCTCTTCTTTTCTTTGTGTTTTTAATAATAATAATACTAATAATAATAATAATATCTTTAATTTCTATAGCGCCTTTCAAACAACCCAAGGACGCTTTTTTGTTTAAATAAAAGAACATATGCTCTGTTATTGTTTATGGACACTGTACTGCATATAGGGAAGTGCAGAACTAGTTTTCTACTCTCACCTGGGACCATAACCCTCCCCACGGACACTGGGACCATAACCCTCCCCACGGACACTGGTTGTTCTGATGTCCTGATGTCTACTCTCACCTGGGACCATAACCCTCCCCACGGACACTGGTCACCTGGGACCATAACCCTCCCCACGGACACTGGTTGTTCTGATGTCCTGATGCCCACAAACAAACCCAAGCCCCTACTTCCTGTTCAAGGACTGGATACGTACTGCCATCTTGGTTATCCTGGTTCAAAATATAATAACAGATCCAAATACGTGTCTAGGGTGAAAAACCCTAGGGGTTGTTTCTTAACACTAGAATAGGCAGCCGTGTCTATTGTACCCACTATAAGAGCCGCCTCGGGGGTCACATGACCATAGTCTTTACAATGGGAAGCTGCGACTTACACACAACGACCACTAACTGGCCGTCTTGTAAATTAGCCTGCCTCCTCCTACACAGAAAAACTGCAAAATAGCTTCATACTAGCTTATCCTGATGTGGTTTTGAAAATGTAAGGATACTGGGTGGTAGAACGCTCATATCTAGAAAAGGCATGAAAGGAGGGTCCTGACATTTGATCGAGTGCAAAGAATCTCACTCATTAAAATCCTCACAGGGTCAAATGACCCCACCCATGGCTGTTCTAGTGTTAATGACCCCACCCATGGCTGTTCTGGTGTTAATGACCCCACCCACGGCTGTTCTAGTGTTAATGACCCCACCCACGGCTGTTCTAGTGTTAATGACCCCACCCACGGCTGTTCTAGTGTTAATGACCCCACCCACGGCTGTTCTAGTGTTAATGACCCAACCCATGGCTGTTCTAGTGTTAATGACCCCACCCACGGCTGTTCTAGTGTTAATGACCCAACCCATGGCTGTTCTAGTGTTAATGACCCCACCCACGGCTGTTCTAGTGTTAATGACCCCACCCACGGCTGTTCTAGTGTTAATGATCCCACCCACGGCTGTTCTAGTGTTAATGACCCCACCCACGGCTGTTCTAGTGTTAATGACCCCACCCACGGCTGTTCTAGTGTTAATGACCCCACCCATGGCTGTTCTAGTGTTAACTGTAGAACAGTACAGCTCTATGCATTATGTCGGCCGCTGCCTGGAGAAAAAACTGGGTTCACATCACGAAAAGTAATATCATGACGTTCCTCTTATTCCCATGTCAAACGTCTGCCATCAGCTTCCTTTGCCCACAATCTCTGAGAACAGGCCTTCATGTTGTGTTTGATGTGCTCAACGCAGGGTCGCCATGCGAGCGCAGCAGAGCTGGCTGCCTCTACTTTCCAAGCCAACGTTTTGGACAAGCAGCATAACGGAGAGCCGGTCCAGATCCGGGTGCCCATGGGGAAAGAGCCCCTCCACCTCATGGCCATATTCAAGGGAAAGATGGTGGTCTACGAGGTAGGTACTGTGTTCCTCGGTCAAGGTGTTTTTTTAAGGAAAGCCTTGAAACGTTTCAAGTATATTATTATCAGGAAAAAGTGGTCACTTGCAAATGAGGCAGACTTTGGAATCAAAATGAATTTGGCACGAAGAGACGCAGTGAGGAAAGGCAACAGCGATGGGTTAAATCTATGGGTTGGATGGGATCCAATGTTGCTGGAAATATTTTTTTATTTGACATGTCGGTTTCATCTTGAACTTGATTGTAACCATTGTTGGCAAGAAGTTTGAACACATTACACCAATCCTGAGATCCCTCCACTGGCGACCAGTCTCTCAGAGAATTGAATTAAAAATCCTCCTAAGTACATACAAATCACAAAATGGTCTTGGACCAAAATACATATCAGATCTCCTCCCACCCTATATTCCCACAAGGCCCATAAGGTCAGCTGAGACAAATCAGCTAATAATTCCAAGAGTGAAAACAAAACACGCTGCAGCAGCTTTCAGTCACGCTGCCGCATGCTCCTGGAACAAACTCCCTGAAGAAATCAAATATTTAAATCTAAGCTAAAAACCTTCATGTTTTGCAGCAGTTATGATTAAACACAAACACTTCTATCAATGTCTTTTATCCATGAACTATTGTCTTATTAAATGTTTTATCTATCTACTTCTTATATTTGCTTTTATTCATTGTCCCCCCAAAAAATCGTACTATGCTCCTCTTGCTGAATATTTTAAGCACTTTGAATTACCCCTGTTGTATGAAATGTGCTGTAAATAACCTGGCCTTGCCTTGCAGGAGGGCACCACCAGAGCAACGTCTTCACATGTTCAGCCTTCAGTCCGTCTGTTCCACGTCCACGGCACCAACGGCTTCAACACCCGCGCCATGGAGGTCCCGGCCCGCTCCTCCTCCCTCAACTCCAACGACGTGTTTGTACTCAGCACCGACTCCTGCTGCTACCTGTGGTATGGAAAGGTGAGCTGCTACCTGTGGTATGGAAAGGTAAGCTGCTACCTGTGGTATGGAAAGGTAAGCTGCTACCTGTGGTATGGAAAGGTAAGCTGCTACCTGTGGTATGGGAAGGTAAGCTGCTACCTGTGGTATGGAAAGGTAAGCTGCTACCTGTGGTATGGGAAGGTAAGCTGCTACCTGTGGTATGGAAAGGTAAGCTGCTACCTGTGGTATGGGAAGGTAAGCTGCTACCTGTGGTATGGGAAGGTAAGCTGCTACCTGTGGTATGGGAAGGTAAGCTGCTACCTGTGGTATGGGAAGGTAAGCTGCTACCTGTGGTATGGGAAGGTAAGCTGCTACCTGTGGTATGGAAAGGTAAGCTGCTACCTGTGGTATGGAAAGGTAAGCTGCTACCTGTGGTATGGGAAGGTAAGCTGCTACCTGTGGTATGGGAAGGTAAGCTGCTACCTGTGGTATGGGAAGGTAAGCTGCTACCTGTGGTATGGAAAGGTAAGCTGCTACCTGTGGTATGGAAAGGTGAGCTGCTACCTGTGGTATGGAAAGGTAAGCTGCTACCTGTGGTATGGGAAGGTAAGCTGCTACCTGTGGTATGGAAAGGTGAGCTGCTACCTGTGGTATGGGAAGGTAAGCTGCTACCTGTGGTATGGAAAGGTAAGCTGCTACCTGTGGTATGGAAAGGTAAGCTGCTACCTGTGGTATGGAAAGGTAAGCTGCTACCTGTGGTATGGAAAGGTAAGCTGCTACCTGTGGTATGGAAAGGTGAGCTGCTACCTGTGGTATGGGAAGGTGAGCACCACCGTCACCGACAGGGTTCCTACACGTTTCAACAAGTCACATTTAAGACCTTTTTGAATATAATTTTAGACCTATTCGCGGCACCGTGTGATAGCTTTTTGTCATCCTCGAGGTGATGAAATTAGGGATTTCACTGCCAAACAGACAAAAAAGGAAGCGAATTGGTATTTTTTTGGTTCCAGCTTGATTCATTTCCTCGTAAATAGATGTGGTCGGACTGATTTCCTTGCAGGATCTCATTTCTAAGACATAGCACCTTATTTTTAGACCGGCCTTTTAAATTGGTTTGCTGGATTTTCGCCTTTACGGCTTTTTTAGACCAGCGCGGGAACCCTGCACCGACTTCTTTGAAACAAAAACAAATCTATATAAGCAACAGGCGAACTTACTTAAAGAAAAAAAAGTGGGTTGCATTCATATGTTGCGACGACGGCGTGACTGTGTGCCATGCATGCAGGGCTGCAGCGGTGATGAGCGAGAGATGGGCCGGTCCCTGGCAGACATCATCTCCAGGAGGGAGAAGCACGTGCTGGCGGAGGGCCAGGAGCCCGCTCACTTCTGGGTCACCCTGGGCGGACGGTCCCAGTACCCCAACAACAACAACAAGAGGTACCAAACTGTGACTGTGAACCCACGGCTTCATATCCAGTAAACAAACAGTCCAAAAGACGTCCACAGGGAAGCCGGAGTTGAATGTGGTTTCAGAATATGACGTCTTTCTAGGACGTCCAGATGACGTCTTTAGGACGTCTTATGGATTCTGTGGTCCATAAGACGTCCTAAAGACGTCGTCTGGACGTCCTAGAAAGACGTCGCCTGGACGTCCTAGAAAAACGTCACCTGGACGTCCTAGAAAAACGTCACCTGGACATCCTAGAAAGACGCTATCTGAACCCACATCCCGGCTTCCCTGAGGACGTCTTTCTAGGACGTCCAGATGACGTCTTTCTAGGACGTCCAGATGACGTCTTTCTAGGACGTCCATATGACGTCTTTAGGACGTCTTTTGGACTCTTGTTTACTCGGATAGTTCACCTCTTCATCACATCTTCAAAAAACGCCAATGTAAGATTTTAGATGAACATTTTGGATGAGGCCTACTCAGCAAAACATGTTTTTAACAACGCTCCTATTCCCTGGTGCAGCTGAATAGATGATTACCCTATTACAAACAAATCGACACTTCTATATAATCATAATAACGCTTTTGTAAGCTGATGTCTTCTCTCTGTCTGTCTCATCCCTCTAACCAGGCTTCAGGATGAGCTCAACCACGTCACTCCGCGTCTCTTCGAGTGCTCGAACCAGACGGGCCGCTTCATCGCCACGGAGATCGCAAACTTTAACCAGGACGACCTGGACGAAGAGGACGTCATGCTGCTGGACATCTGGGACATGGTGAGGACCAGCTTTTGGTTGGAGGTTTTGTAACTCTGTTGGTTAACCTAGTGGTGTTTAGCATACAATCATACAATCATACAATCATACAATCATACAATCATACAAGCATACAATCATTTATATAATGTGACAACATTCAACTTGGGGCGGCTCCTCCTCTTCATCCTCCTCCTCCTCCTCTTCATCCTCATCCTCCTCCTCCTCCTCTTCATCCTTACCCTCCTCCTCCTCCTCCTCATCCTCCTCCTCCTCCTCTTCATCCTCCTCCTCCTCTTTATCCTTACCCTTCTCCTCCTCCTCTTCATCCTTACCCTCCTCCTCCTCCTCCTCCTCCTCTTCATCCTTACCCTCCTCCTCCTCCTCTTCATCCTTACCCTCCTCCTCCTCCTCCTCTTCATCCTTACCCTCCTTAACCTCCTCCTCCTCTTCATCCTTACCCTCCTCCTCCTCCTCCTTACCCTCCTCTTCTTTCTCCTCCTCCTCCTTACCCTCCTCTTCTTCCTCCTCCTCCTCCTCCTCCTCCTTCCTCCTCCTCCTCTTCTTCCTCCTCCTCCTCCTCCTCCTTACCCTCCTCTTCTTCCTCCTCCTCCTCCTCTTCCTCCTCCTTACCCTCCTCTTCTTCCTCCTCCTCCTCCTTACCCTCCTCTTCTTCCTCCTCCTCCTTCCTCCTCCTCCTCCTCTTCCTCCTCCTCCTCTTGCTCCTTCCTCCTCCTCCTCCTCTTCCTCCTTCCTCCTCCTCCTCCTCTTCCTCCTCCTTACCCTCCTCTTCTTCATCCTCCTCCTCCTCCTCTTCTTCCTCCTTACCCTCCTCCTCCTCTTCTTCCTCCTCCTCCTCCTCCTCCTTCTCTTCTTCATCCTTACCCTCCCCCTCCTCCTCCTCCTCTTCCTCCTTCTCTTCTTCCTCCTTACCCTCCTCCTCCCCCTCCTCCTCAGGTGTTCCTGTGGATGGGCAAGGGAGCCAACATAGTGGAGAAGGAGGCGTCCGTCACCACGGTCCAGGAGTACCTGCGCGGCCACCCTGGGTGTCGGGCCGTGGACAGCACCATGGTGCTGGTCAAACAGGGCTTCGAACCGCCAACCTTCACTGGCTGGTTCCATTCCTGGGACCCCCACATGTGGAAGGTATGTAGTAGCAAGCATGTGCTGAGCAGTTCACAAATAATAATAATAATAATAATAATAATAATAATAATGATGATAATAATTATAATTATAATAATAAAACACATACAAACTTGGCATACAGAACAATCATGTCCTGTCCTGTCCCAATATTCACAATTCATTTTTGGCATGATTAGAAATGCATCGCTTAGCCCTTTTATTGAAGTTGTACACACAGTGGTATGTCGAGGGAGAACGACAGCGCCAAAATAAAAGGCCAGAGAGGACTCGTATGTAACAAAGTAAGAGAGAGGACTTGTGTGTAACAGAGTAAGAGAGAGGACTTGTGTGTAACAAAGTAAGCAAGCGCTTTTTTTATTTTTGTCCATAGGATGTGAAATCCTATAAGGAGATGAAGGCTGAACTTGGAGACGCCACCAACATCATCAAGCTCACCATGGTGAGTCTAGATTCTCGAACTCAGCGGTTCCCAACCTTTTTGGACTCAAGACCCACTTAAATATCTCTATAGTATTCGCGGCCCACACAGGCATTTTACAGACGTGTAAATTTTTTTGGGTGTCTCATCATTATTCTCTTATTCTTATTGGATATTTCATATGCATCATCATACAATCATCATGCATAGCATGCATTAGGCCTAGTAGTAGCACACTGATGTGCTACTACTTTTATTAAGGTTTTAAAGAAACATTTTTTAAGGTTTTAAAGAAAAAAATACAGTAATTAAAACGTTTTTGTAAAAATAACGATAAAAAAAAATGATTTTGACCATGATTTGGCGGCCCACTTGCAGTACTCTCGCGGACCACAAGAGGGCCGCGGCCCATAGGTTGGGAATCGCTGCTCTAACTCATTTATTTCAACAACGCTGAAATGTATTCACATTTTTTCGAAAGAAAAGTCAGACCATTACATCGGATCCCGACATGAGGACCAAAGCATTAGAATGTGTCACATTTGGTTGTCATGGGGTTAAAGACAAGCTCATTAGGGATTTACTAAGTTATATTCTTCAAGAATCAATTGGCTATCAAACATTTAAAAGTCCAAAACGTATGATGCACATAATATGCTGCCTAAACGCTTCCCTGACAACAGTGTAGTCAACTTTAGACTCAGGCTCAAATTCGATGAATTGAAAAGAGATCTTCACTACCCTGGCTCCCCGCTGGTGGAATGAACTGCCCACGGCTGTCAGAACTGCAGAGACACTACCCATCTTCCGTCGTAGACTGAAGACTCATCTCTTCAGGTTACACCGTAACTGCTCCTCCTGAGACATTACTACCCCCAGCACTGTGTCTCCTGAGACACCTGCTTTTCCCCTATACTGTGTCTCCTAAGACTTCGACTGCCCCCCCTTGCTCCAGTATCTATTAGTGTCTATTAATAAAATAAATAGAATAGAATTTCTTTCTTCTTCTATCACGATGACTGCCCCTGGCCTGAGCTAGATCACTCTTCCTGCTACGACTGGTGGACTGATGATTCACTTGCTTAGTCAAATGTATCGATTGTAAGTCGCTTTGGAATAAGGCGTCTGCTAAAAATGTAAATGTAAATGTAGTCAACTTTAGACTCAGGCTCAAATTCGATGAATTGAAGATAGGGGGTTTCCAACTCGAAAAGCATTTTGTTTTGTTAAATGTAGACCACACAACTGTGTTTCATTCCTCAGTTTTGTGGTAGACGTGAAACAACACATTTGTTATATGCCAAAACAATAATCCTGTTATTGCATAATCCTGAAAGCCCATTCAATTAGGGGCCTAAATATAGCCTAGTTATCTAGCCATGAACGGTCTCTGTCTCTCTGTTTTTCTTTCTTTTTTCTGAGGGAGGCAGTCCCACTCATATTTTTCTTTTTATTGTGATAGAGATAGTAGAGATATGACAGGAAGGATGGGTGAGAGAGAGAGAGAGAGAGAAGGGATGACATGCAGGACACGGTTAGGTGGTCAACGCTTGGTCCGCTACGCCGCCTAAGCGCCCCCTCTCTGTCTATGGTTGCAGGACAGGACCATAGCCATCTCCACAGGAAGTCCGCAGAAGAACACCAACGGGATGTTGCCCCCCGCGGTGCGTCCCTGCTTCCCTGCAGAGGAGCTGATGAGCCGTCCGCCAGAGGAGCTGCCGGAGGGGGTGGACGCCACCAGGAAGGAGGTAGGTGTCTCCTGGTGCTACTCAGCAGACCAAAGATAGACCCAGTCTTAGACTTAGATCTCACTTTAATAAAGATAGACCCAGTCTTAGACTTAGATCTGACTTTAATAAAGATGGACCCAGGCTTAGACTTAGATCTCACTTTAATAAAGATAGACCCAGTCTTAGATCTCACTTTAATAAAGATAGACCCAGTCTTAGACTTAGATCTGACTTTAATAAAGATAGACCCAGTCTTAGATCTCACTTTAATAAAGATAGACCCAGTCTAAGACTTAGATCTCACTTTAATAAAGACAGACCCAGTCTTAGACTTAGATCTCACTTTAATAAAGACAGACCCAGTCTTAGACTTAGATCTCACTTTAATAAAGATGGACCCAGTCTTAGACTTAGATCTCACTTTAATAAAGACAGACCCAGTCTTAGACTTAGATCTCACTTTAATAAAGATAGACCCAGTCTTAGACTTAGATCTCACTTTAATAAAGATAGACCCAGTCTTAGACTTAGATCTCACTTTAATAAAGATAGACCCAGTCTTAGACTTAGATCTGCCTTTAATAAAGATAGACCCAGTCTTAGACTTAGATCTCACTTTAATAAAGATAGACCCAGTCTTAGACTTAGATCTGACTTTAATAAAGATAGACCCAGTCTTACACTTAGATCTCACTTTAATAAAGATAGACCCAGTCTTAGACTTAGATCTCACTTTAATAAAGATGGACCCAGTCTTAGACTTAGATCTCACTTTAATAAAGATAGACCCAGGCTTAGACTTAGATCTCACTTTAATAAAGATAGACCCAGTCTTAGACTTAGATCTGACTTTAATAAAGATAGACCCAGTCTTAGACTTAGATCTGACTTTAATAAAGATAGACCCAGTCTTAGACTTAGATCTCACTTTAATAAAGATAGACCCAGTCTAAGACTTAGATCTCACTTTAATAAAGATAGACCCAGTCTTAGACTTAGATCTCACTTTAATAAAGATAGACCCAGTCTTAGACTTAGATCTCACTTTAATAAAGATAGACCCAGTCTTAGATCTCACTTTAATAAAGATAGACCCAGTCTTAGACTTAGACTCACTTTAAATCAGTCTTGCTATAGACTCTAAAATGTTCCTGTTGCTTAAAGCTAGCCGATGAGTGGCTAAAGTAAGACTCACTTAGATAGCCTGTCACGCAATGCATTCTAGGTAAAATATATATATTTTTAAAACATGGCGGCTGAAATAGCTATACCTAGCGGCGAGTGATATATGAGAGATCAACTCCCTTTTCTTCTGCTGAAAACGTATGTATATATAAACGTATGTATATATAAACGTATTGTAACGATCCTGTATGAGGCCCGTTAACAGCTCCACCAAGCGAGTTAAGTCTCTTGGTCTAATGGTTAGCGCGGCCGTCGGTTATGCGGGAGATCGGGGTTCGATTCCCGCATGGGGCGAGTTACACTACCAAGGACACGTTCGCTACACTGGTGTCAGAAGTGGGATGCGGAGTCTCCTTTGGAGGCGTGGGTTCGTATCCCACTTCCGACACCAGTGTAGCGAACGGGAATCTTCTAGAGTTAACTCTCTTGGTCTAATGGTTAGCGCGGCCGTCGCTTATGCGGGAGATCGGGGTTCGACTCCGCATGGGGCGAGTTACACTAGAAGATTCCCGTTCGCTACAGTATGTATATATAAACGTATGTATATATAAACGTATGTATATATAAACGTATGTATATATGAACATATGTATATATAAACGTATGTATATATAAACGTATGTATATATGAGGAATATAATGTGGAGAAAAGTATACTGCTAAGCAGTTTTAAGCAGTGAATTAGTTTAACGCGTTGGAATTACAGTGTTAGCTAGCTACTAGCCCTGACTCGTTGCCATAGCAACACAGCTCTTAAGTCAATCTTAGCCAGGGGGGAAGGAGGCTAACTTTCTAAACTCAAAATAAGTCAGTCTTATTTAGACTGGTCTACCCTGAGAATATAAGACTAGTTTTAGGCTTAGACCAGTCTTAATCTATGTTTATGAGAATATAAGACTAGTTTTAGGCTTAGACCAGTCTTAATCTATGTTTATGAGAATATAAGACTAGTCTTAGGCTTAGACCAGTCTTAATCTATGTGTATGAGAATATAAGACTAGTCTAAGGCTTAGACCAGTCTTAATCTATGTTTATGAGAATATAAAACTAGTCTAAGGCTTAGACCAGTCTTAATCTATGTTTATGAGAATATAAAACTAGCCTAAGGCTTAGACCAGTCTTAATCTATGTTTATGAGAATATAAGACTAGTCTAAGGCTTAGACCAGTCTTAATCTATGTTTATGAGAATATAAAACTAGTCTAAGGCTTAGACCAGTCTTAATCTATGTTTATGAGAATATAAGACTAGTCTAAGGCTTAGACCAGTCTTAATCTATGTTTATGAGAATATAAGACTAGTCTAAGGCTTAGACCAGTCTTAATCTATGTTTATGAGAATATAAGACTAGCCCAGGGGTGCTCATTACGTCGATCGCGTTTTTTTTTTTGAAAAGTAGCCGGGGACGCCTCCCGTCTGGACCACACAGGAGAGGGCATCACTCAGCCCCGCGCCGCCTCACAACACACACACACACACACACACACACACACACACACACACACACACACACACACACACACACAGACAAGCACACACACACACACACACACACAGACAGACAGACAGACACAAGCACACACACATGCACACACACACAGACAGACAGACACACACACACACACACACACACACACACACACACACAGACAGACACAGACAGACAGACAGACACACTCACTCACACACACACACACACTCCGCCGCCCGGAGACGTCGATGGCACCTGGCTTGGCACTGGCCAGTCTGGTGTAAACCACTCAGAGCTCCTGAGTTAATGTTAATGTTAATGGACTACCAGTGTGAATATTTGTTATAGTTTAATAAATCTCTTCTTTGATTTTGAAACAGTGTAGCATGGCCTTAATTTGTTATTATTACAGTACATTTTTGTGTTCGCAGCAATGGCAATATGTTTTATTTGGTTGGTAGATCTTGTTGAGCTGGTAATTTGAAAAGTAGCTCACAAGCCTAAAAAGTGTGAGCACCCCTGGACTAGCCTAAGGCTTAGACCAGTCTTAATCTATGTTTATGAGAATATAAGACTAGTCTAAGGCTTAGACCAGTCTTAATCTATGTTTATGAGAATATAAGACTAGTCTAAGGCTTAGACCAGTCTTAATCTATGTTTATGAGAATATAAAACTAGTCTAAGGCTTAGACCAGTCTTAATCTATGTTTATGAGAATATCAGACTAGTCTGAGGCTTAAACCAGCCTTAATCTATGTTTATGAGAATATAAGACTAGTCTAAGGCTTAGACCAGTCTTAATCTATGTTTATGAGAATATAAGACTAGCCTAAGGCTTAGACCAGTCTTAATCTATGTTTATGAGAATATAAGACTAGTCTAAGGCTTAGACCAGTCTTAATCTATGTTTATGAGAATATAAGACTAGTCTAAGGCTTAGACCAGTCTTAATCTATGTTTATGAGAATATAAGACTAGTCTAAGGCTTAGACCAGCCTTAATCTATGTTTATGAGAATATAAGACTAGTCTAAGGCTTAGACCAGTCTTAATCTATGTTTATGAGAATATAAAACTAGTCTAAGGCTTAGACCAGTCTTAATCTATGTTTATGAGAATATAAGACTAGTCTAAGGCTTAGACCAGTCTTAATCTATGGTTATGAGAATATAACAACCCTTCATCAACCCTTTAAAGAGCTGAAAGTGCCTGAATTTGTAACAAATCACCATAAACTCTTTGTGTATTCAATAAAGGAGAGCAAATAGTGTTAGTTAACATGTATATGTATATATATATATTAATTGTTAACTTAAATATTACATTCGGACACAAAATGTACATGTCACGTCATTGACCCTTGAACAGAAGAAAATAAATACTTTAACGTCTTTTAACGTTTTCAACCCTGCGTAATCTAAGACCATGGTTACCATGGTTACTGAAGGTGGTGGACTGCTCGCCGTTCCATTGCATTGGCTTGTTCTACACCCACATATCTCCTCTACCTTTCGCAGGAACATCTGTCAAATGAGGATTTTGCTCTGATATTGGGGGTGTCCAGGATAGCGTTCTACAACATGCCTGAGTGGAAACAGCAGCATCTGAAGAAAGAGAAGGGTCTGTTCTAGGTAGAGGAAGCCTTGACTCCGGGTCACATGTTGACAGCGTACTTATGTCAAACTGCACCTTGCCACTTCAAATACTCAGTGAGGGAAGATTTCCCAAGGGCAACACAACAGACATGCATCTTGAGCCTTATGCATTATGTCTACATTCTTAATCAAATCTTCCATCACCACCATGTATGAAATAAATTGATTCCGCTGCTAGTATTGGAAGTATTTTAGTCTTGCTTGACGCTAGAGTGCTAGCACCACTTGTTTGCACTGTTAAATGAGTATTTGCACTGTTAAAATGGGCCTGTTTTGGCATCTAATCTTGCACTTACTCTTGGCCATTCTGAAAGTAAGTGAATGAGCAGGTTAGTAGTAACCTGTCAAATAACTAATAGATTTGAGTAGACTAATAATATATTAGAGAATAATCTATTCTCTTGCTTCTAGAATGCCACTGATAGAATTGACGATCAAGTTAATATTTAGTGTTATCTGAGATTTAGCATAGGTGTAAGCAGCACTTTTATCTGAATAGCTTAATTGTGTCAAATGATTCTATCAGGATATGTTGCTGTTTAAGATTAATATGAACCTTGATATTGGTGCTATACTTTACGTCCACAATGAGCCATAATATTGAGATTAAAATGCAGTAATATACAGATGAGTAATGTCTTTGTGCTTCATATTATCAATGTTGGAATGTAACGTGTCAGTTAAATTAAGATTGTCAAATGGAAATAACTATATTTAGTTTTTGATATGTTTGATAAAGACAGATTAATATATATCTGTAGTATGAAGACCCTTCAGTTACCACATGGAGTGGTAGTCAATAAACATTATAGATCCCCAATGTGTGTGTGTTCAATACCTCCATAATAGATAGATAGATAGATAGATAGATAGATAGATAGATATTTATTCAGTCAGGACAGTGCACATTAATGAACAGTCACTTGTACAGAGTATGGTGACAGTAAATATGACGGATTTAGCGAAGTGCGATGGTACTGAGGGAAAGGTAACAGAAGTGCAATAAGGGGAGGCCCAGAGAGAGTTATGGTGGTTATGGTTACAGAGAGAGTTATGGGTGGTTATGGTTACAGAGAGAGTTATGGGTGGTTATGGTTACAGAGAGAGTTATGGGTGGTTATGGTTACAGAGAGAGTTATGGGTGGTTATGGTTACAGAGAGAGTTATGGGTGGTTATGGTTACAGAGAGAGTTATGGGTGGTTATGGTTACAGAGAGAGTTATGGGTGGTTATGGTTACAGAGAGAGTTATGGGTGGTTATGGTTACAGAGAGAGTTATGGGAGGTTATGGTTACAGAGAGAGTTATGGTGGTTATGGTTACAGAGAGAGTTATGGGTGGTTATGGTTACAGAGAGAGTTATGGGTGGTTATGGTTACAGAGAGAGTTATGATGGTTATGGTTACAGAGAGAGTTATGGTGGTTATGGTTACAGAGAGAGTTATGGGTGGTTATGGTTACAGAGAGAGTTATGGGTGGTTATGGTTACAGAGAGAGTTATGGGTGGTTATGGTTACAGAGAGAGTTATGAGTGGTTATGGTTACAGAGAGAGTTATGGGTGGTTATGGTTACAGAGAGAGGTATGGGTGGTTATGGTTACAGAGAGAGTTATGGGTGGTTATGGTTACAGAGAGAGTTATGGGTGGTTATGGTTACAGAGAGAGTTATGGGTGGTTATGGTTACAGAGAGAGTTATGGGTGGTTATGGTTACAGAGAGAGTTATGGGTGGTTATGGTTACAGAGAGAGTTACGGGTGGTTATGGTTACAGAGAGAGTTATGGTGGTTATGGTTACAGAGAGAGTTATGGGTGGTTATGGTTACAGAGAGAGTTATGGGTGGTTATGGTTACAGAGAGAGTTATGGTGGTTATGGTTACAGAGAGAGTTATGGGTGCTTTAGCCATTTCTTAAGGTTTGCTTTAAAGGTTGGATACGTGGGGCATTCCCTTACTGTGACTGGGAGACTATTCCAGATTTTCCCACCAGCGACAGATATGACATTCTACACGACATAATACAAATCTGTTTTGCAACTTCAACTCTGAAGATGCAAGTCTGTAAATCTGTTTTGCACCGACAACTGTCAATATACAAGTTTACGTATTTGTGACATCGATATGGCACAGATGTCTGCTCATAGCCCCCCACCAAACCAAAGGTGGACAAGACTAACTTCAGTGAGATATTTATCTAGCTAGAAAACCAACTGTGTGGGATGTACAAATTATTTACATATTGAGGAGTGCGTGTCAACACTTTTCATTGTTTTAATTCAGCCGAGTACTAAGGCCTGCTATATGGCCGTGATGATGGCGCCCTCATGCGTTCAACAGTTAGTACTGCAGTGCTTTTCTGTACATTAATTATCCAATAGATTGTTTGGATCTCAAATCATTTCAAATTTTTTTAATGAATAATGTTAAAGACAAGACAATGTTAAAGACAAGAAACAGGTACACTGATTTTCTTCATCGTTTAATTACAATAAAAAATAGTGAACCATTTATGAGTGCGCATGCGTCGCACAGCTGAGAGCGGTTGAAACCAGAAGCACATGATAATTATTATTTCCTATCCAATTGATGAATCTATTACACACACATGGCACTATCTATCTATCTATTACACACACATGGCACTATCTATCTATCTATCTATCTATTACACACACATGGCACTATCTATCTATCTATCTATATATATATCTATCTATCTATCTATCTATTACACACACATGGCACTATCTATCTATCTATCTATCTATCTATCTATCTATCTATCTATCTGTAACGGAGTAGAAAGGGCAAGTTCAATTATAGCTAAAATAGGTATAAACTGCGCCTTCTAGGGGTTTAATGACGTGGTATATCCGGGGTGTGTCCGTGACCCGGACGCTGTGTCCGTGACCCGGATGCTGTGTCCGTGACCCGGATGCTGTGTCCGTGACCCGGATGCTGTGTCCGTGACCCGGATGCTGTGTCCGTGACCCGGATGCTGTGTAAATATAGCTGGACAGTGCAATTGCACGGGACGTAACGTGATCTCCCTCAGTGCATTCTTAACCACTGAGACGGTAAGGTCATGTTTTCTGCAGGGTCTGAGATCGCATATAATTTAAGAGATTATTAATGTACCCATGTTTTATTTGAATGTTTGATAAGTAAGATAGCTGTTTTGAGTTTCCCATTCATAGTATGTTAGTTTGGAACATATCACGAGTTTGTTAATGTGAGTTTTCTGTTGTTAACAATGATGGCGCTAACGTGAATGTCCGTGTGTAACATCATTTTAGAATGTAGCTCGATGACCCTGCAAGTCCCGTGTCCAGAAATGGATGCACTGTTGTTCTACAGGTAATATTATTATTGTTGTGTTATTATATGTCTGTTGTTCTGTTAGTAGACTGTATTGTATGAGGTTGGGTCTTCCACCTCGCTAGTTTGCAACACGCTCGCGGCTTACCTAGCAGTCAGGTGGCAGCCATTGTTGCACGTGGTGCGCATGCGTATTCCAAGTGCGCTGTTTTTCCATGCATTTGGATGTTCATGATTTCTTGTTGTTATTGTCAAATGGAGACCACTATACGATCGCACAAGTGAAGATTTATGTAGTCTACACATTTTGTATTTCTGTTTTATATTATTGTTATAATTTGTGTAGTGTGAGTGACTACTATATGGGCAGTGCATTCTTAACCACTGAGACGAATGTAGCTCGATGACCCTGCAAGTCCCGTGTCCAGAAATTGATGCACTGTTGTTCTGCAGAATAAATGAACGTGAGCCATCCAGCTGAGAGTGATTCATGAAAAGATACACCCCGTCACATTGGTGCCGTGACCTGTGGACCTGAAGTCAACTCTTCACCTTGACCCGGGACCACTCTGCTGGATCACTCTGCTGGACCGCTCCTGCGTGCTGTCTGGTGGGCGGCGTATGGTTTCACTCAGTTCATTCGGTGATGTTATGCACAAATGGATTGTTGAATTAATGAATGTGATCTGTGATTTATTTTAGTTTTATTGCTGTTTTGGTGACATTTTTCTTTACTGGTCTTTTATCTGATTAGTCTGTATAGTACTGTTTTCTTGAATTGTAATTCAACATGAGCCACAGACCAGGATGTTTCAGTACGCCACTAAGCAGTAGCATTGGGAGGGGTAGAGCGATCCTCCTCAGTGGAGGTAGGGGGATTCCAGTGTTGAGTTATGATAGTCCTGTTCAGGGGGGTGATGTTCATGTTGTGGGTAGTCAGGATGCTGCTGGGGCCCTTTCAGTTAGCGGGGACACAGTTCCTTCTCAGAGCCACGACATTGATCATGCACCGAGCACACGGGTCAGTGATGCCCCATCCCCAATCTCTGCTTTCCAGTTACCTAATGTAGTGAGCCAGATGAGTGACATAATTAGAGATGTTGGTCTACAGCTGGCAGATAGCATACTTGCACGCCTTGACTCAACGCTACCTCCTCTTAGCACTGCGCATGCACAGACCACGCCCACTGATACATCCACCCAGAGTCTAGACCTGTCCCAAGTCCAGTTGGTACCTCACAGGAGGGTGAAGGAGCCTCCAACGTTCAGAGGGGATGATAAGGACGCAGTGAATGTGCGTGAGTGGGAAGACATAATGAGGAGTTATGTGAAAAAGGCGAACATCAGAGCAGATCAGCAGGCGGAAGAAATATTCACCCATCTCAGGGGCAGGGCTAAGGATGTAGTGAAGTATGGGACGAGGAGCAGTGGCATTAATGTCGCTGAAAACCCAGAGGCCATCTATGGTCTTCTACGTAAGCATTTTGCTGCTGTTCCCTGTTCACCTATCCCCCTAGCCGACTTCTACACCACGCTGCCGAAGAGTGGTGAGGAAGCGTATGACTACTGGCTACGCCTCAATCAAGCTGCAGATGTTGCCACTGATCGCCTCAAAGAACAAGGTAAAACACTTGAGTGCCCTCTCCTGGAGGTGACACGTATGTTCATCAGGAACTGTCCATCCAAAGAGCTTGCCATGACTTTCAGATCAAAGACGATCGATAAGTGGACTGCTGTAGAGGTCCAAGATGTACTTGACGAGTTCCACACTCAGGTGTGCTCGAACGGTGTTGCCGCAGCCGTGAGTAAAAGGCCCAGTGAGGGTGTGCTAGTGAACAGAGTTGAGATGTCAGGCACTGATATGTGTTCACCTGAAAAGCAGGATACTCGCCCAGACAAGGGGGCAGAGGCCTTTGAACGTATCATCTCAATGCTAGAGAAAGTCCTAGTGGAGAAGTCTGCTCCTGCTAAGGACATGTCAAACAAGCAGTATAGACCCAGCCCCCCCAGGATTGAGGGTCTGAATAACCTGCCGTGTGCTGTGTGTGGCGACGCTAGACACTCTGCTTGGACTCACTGCCGTGACCAGAGGCTCTGCTTCCAGTGCCATTCGCCTGGACACCCCAGATCCAAGTGTCCGATGCAGGGGCGTGCCCAGTCGGCGCAGCAGGGAAACTTATAGATCTGCATTCAAGGGAGGACTGTGCAGATCCTGTTGATATCTCTCCCAATGATGAAATGGCTGATTGTGAGTCAACATACAAGTCATTCATCTCCAGAGCGCCTTCGAACAAAACAGTAGTATTTCAAGGTCTACACCGAGTCCAAAGGTCTGATAGTTTATTCTACACCACTGTCTCCGCTGCAGATGTCTCTCTTAGAGCGATGATAGACAGTGGTTCTATGGCATGCACGCTTAGCGAGGCTGCGGAGGCGCGTCTCTTGCAGCGTAACCCTGATCTGAGAGGATGCCCCGCTGATGATGTCATTATCATAGGATGTGGTGGTCACCGAGTTGTACCTAAGGCAATATACAATGTCGATGTGGTGGTGTATGACTGCAAGATGGTCATCCCAATGCTTGTGGTGCCTGGACAGACCGATGACATGATACTAGGCAGTAATGCCATCAAGAAAATCCTAGAGTTGATGAGGAAGACTGACAGCTATTGGCGGCTGATATCTGAACATGGTGGTGGCAGTGATGGGGACTGTCATCACTTCTTCTCTCTCCTTTCCAATACAGAGAGATGGAGGGGTGAGACAGTGCCTGAGAAGGTTGGCACACTGAAGCTACAACAGTGTGTGGTGCTACAGCCAAATAGTGAGCATCTTGTATGGGGCAGACTCCCTGTGTCGGCACCTATATCAGAGGGCAGTACGGTGGTTGTGGAACCAACTCAGTCCAGATGCAGACCGAATAAGTTCTGGTTGGCAGAGTTGTTACGCCGATGTGGGGCGACCGATGGCTGCCTATGAAGGTTGTGAATCCCACCGGTGAGCCGGTAGTGCTGAAGCGAAACACCAAATTGGCGGACGTGTTCCCCTGCATTGCCGCTGAAGATCTGTCCCCGCCCGACCACATTCAGTCTTCCCCACAATCCGTGACTGGTGAGTCTGTAGCAAGGCCCAAAGAAGACATCAGAAAGGCACTGGAGGAACTTGGTCTACGCGACCTAGACTTGGACGCGTGTGAAGTCTCTGACCTGTGGAGAGAGAAGCTTTGTCAGCTTGTTGTGAAATACGAGTCAATCTTTTCACGCCACAAGTTGGACTGTGGTGAGGCATCTGACTTCGTGCACAAGATACATCTGGTGGACGAGAGGCCATTTCGCCTGCCCTACCGCAGAGTGCCACCGAACCACTACGAGAAGCTGAGGTCTGCCATCAACGACATGGAGGAGAAGGGCATAATTCGTAAGTCCAACAGCGAATATGCCTCGCCCTTGGTTCTTGTGTGGAAGAAGGATGGAGGATTGCGCATCTGTACGGACTTCAGATGGCTTAATGCGAGGACAACGAAAGACGCACATCCGCTGCCTCATCAGGCTGACGCGCTGGCTGCACTAGGTGGTAATGCCTACTTCTCCACAATGGACCTTACCTCTGGTTTCTACAACGTGCCTTTACATGAGGACCACAAGAAATACACTGCGTTCTCCTCTCCCTTTGGCCTGCATGAATATAACCGGATGCCTCAAGGGTTGTCCAACAGCCCGGCTACGTTCATGCGGATGATGCTCTCGATCTTTGGGGATCAGAATTTCACCAGTCTATTGTGCTACCTAGACGATGTTATGGTCTTCGCTCCTACAGAACAGCTGGCACTCGAGCGTCTAGAGATGGTTTTCTCTCGTTTGAAGTACAACAATTTCAAATTGGCTCCAAAGAAGTGCTATCTTCTGCGGAAATCAGTACGGTTTCTCGGCCATATCATCAATGAGTCAGGAGTGCAGACGGACCCTGGGAAGGTTGAAGCCATTAGCCAAGTACAGGTATCCGATCTGATGGACAGTGATGGGGTGTCTCCTTCACAGAAGAAGATTAGGTCCTTCTTGGGCATGATGCTTTACTATCAGCACTTCATTGAAGATTGTTCCTCTAAAGCCAGACCCCTATTCAAGCTTCTCTCTGGACAGAACGCTGGAGAAAAGGCACGCAGAGGGAGAAAACCAGTGAAGAAATGTCACAATCTTGTAAAGCTCAAACCAGCTGACTGGACGCCCGAGTGTAGGGATGCTTTCGAGACATTGAAGCGCGATCTCCTGCATTCTGTAACCCTGGCCCATCCTGATTTCGCAAAGCCATTTATCCTAGCAGTGGATGCTTCATTCGATGGGATTGGCGCCGTCATCTCTCAGCTCCAGCCTGGTGATAAAGTTGCAAGACCAGTTGCCTTCGCTAGTAGGACGCTGTCACATGCTCAGTTGAACTATCCAGCTCACCGACTTGAGTTCCTGGCATTGAAGTGGGCTGTATGCGAGAAGTTTTCCCACTGGCTGAAGGGAGTGCATTTCACAGCGTGGTCGGATAACAACCCCTTGACCTACATCCTAACGAAGCCCAAGTTAGATGCATGCGAACAGAGGTGGGTGGCCAAACTTGCTGCATATGATTTCGATCTGAATTATATCCCAGGGCCTAGGAACATAGTCGCTGATGCGCTGAGCCGTGAGCCATTTGTTAAGTCCTGTGTGAGCCATCGCCTGGTGAGGGAGCCTTACCTGTCCTTGCTGGATCAGGTGAATGGAGTAGTGGCTGGTACGGTGCAGGACGCTTTCCGGCTGACTACCAACTGTCAAGGTGTTCAGCACACTGATGTCGACACAGATGAGGTCCTGAGTCCTGAGTCTTCTGGAGGTGCCATTAGTGCTGAGGAGGTGTCTGCTGTCATGGACGTCCATCGTACTGGGGGTGTTTCTCAGCTGCCCTACATTAATCCGGAGTATTTGCAATTGCCCGAGGAAGACCCTTCCATCGCCATCCCACAGAGTCAATTACACAATCTCCAGCAACAAGATGCTGTAGTGAGCAGGGTTCTCTTTTATATGCAGCGACATAGGAAACCAAATGCACACGAGAGAACAGCTGAGTCTAGCTGTGTGCTCAGGCTGTTGAAACACTGGAAGAAGTTAAGAGTGCGTAGTGGACTCCTCTACCGTGTGAAGAGAGACCGCATCAGGGACAAGAGGATCTTTCAGTTCGTCACTCCAGAAGCTCTGAAGCGACAAGTCTTGCATGGAGTCCACGATGCTGCTGGCCACCAGGGTCGCTCAAGATCATCCTCTCTGGCCAGTGAACGATTCTTCTGGACAGGCATGCAGAGGGATGTTGAGAATCACGTGAAGCACTGTCAGAGATGTATTTTGGGGAAGACTCCTGAACCACACGCCCGAGCACCTCTTGAGAGCATCCGCACTTCAGCTCCTATGGACTTAGTGTGCATCGATTTTTGGACCGCAGAGCAGAGCGACAAGAAGACCATTGATGTTCTTGTTGTTACGGACCATTTTTCTAAAGTAGCTCTTGCCTTCCCCTGTCGGAACCAGACTGCGAAACAAGTTGCCCGCTGTCTATGGGACAAGTTTTTTTGCATATATGGGTTCCCCAAAAGAATCCATTCGGATCAGGGAGCTAACTTTGAGAGTCGGCTTCTAAAAGATCTACTAGAGATGGCAGGTGTGCATAAGTCCCATACGACTCCATACCACCCCATGGGCAACGGCGTCACAGAGAGGTTCAACAGGACCCTCGGGGGCATGATAAGGGCCCTCCCTCCACTGAGCAAGTCCAGGTGGCCACAGATGCTCCAGACACTGACCTTCTGCTACAACTCCACTGTGCATGAGACCACGGGCTTCGCGCCATTCTACCTGATGTTCGGACGGGTCCCACGGCTGCCCGTGGATGTCATGTTTCATCATGTGCTGGAGGATGATGCCGTTGTCAGTCGTCATGAGTTTGTGCAACATCTGAGGAGAGATCTTTCTGAAGCAGCACAGATCGCTCAAAGGAATGCCGTCAGGGAACAAGATCGTCACGCCAAACTGTACAACCGGAAGGTCAGAGGACTGCCGTTGGGTGTTGGTGACAAAGTGCTACTTGCCAATCGAGGTGAGAGAGGGAAGAGGAAGATCGCAGACCGGTGGGAATCAACTCCTTTCGATGTGGTGTCTGTGAGATCGGACATCAACGTGTACAGGATCAGAGATGTTGTCACGAATAGAGAGAAGGTTGTACACAGGAACATGCTGCTTCCGGTTGACTTCTTGACAGTTCCGGAACAAGATGGGAACCCGGCATCCCTAGAGGAGTCGCAGTCTATAGCTTCCTGTGCCAGTGTTCAGGGCTCTGTCACCTCTGATGTTGAAGAGGCCTCTCGGTTGCGCACCAGGGACTGGGTCTTGGAGTCGCCTGAGCACGCGGGGGCAGAGAGCATCCATGAGGAAGAAGTCAACGGAGGGACTATGCCCGTGCCGAGTGCCTCGAAGGAAGACCGACCAGATGAGTTGCTGGATAGTGTTCCTGATGACTCTGTACCTGACTGCCACACTGATTATCCCCCTGACACAGTATGTGACACAGTACACTCACCTGAAGCTAGATGTGATGCCCATGGTGACCTTCCAATTCTAGTTGAGGTTGAGCCGGAGCAGGTAGTTTGCACACGTTCACAGAGTGCTCAAGTTCCATCAGTTGTCACGAGATGTGGGAGGAGTGTTAGGAACCCAAATAGGCTTATTTGTGAGATGTCAGGGCAGATGCTTAAAGGGAGTACTGAGCCTTTCATAAGTTCTGCATTTAGTTTCATTGCGGCGTCTATGTAGGGGCGTAGTGCATCCTGTTATTTTTTCTTTATTTATTTTGCTTCCGGTCTGAGTCGTGACCTAGAGTCATGAGATCCTCTTGTAAGGGCAAAGTTATGTACAACTGTGGGATGTAGATGGCATCTCTTTCTCCTCTGTGATAAGTACAGGTTTTGGTACCAATCTGTCCTTAAACACTTCTTATGGAAGAATTTATTATGTTGAGTTTTGGTACATCAGTGCTCGAGATCCACGTTGTTTTTTTGTTTTGTCATTTGTTTGTTTTTTTTCGCTCCTGTTTTTTTTACTGTCCTCCGATTTTCATGCTGTTGCCCCATTTTAGTATAATTTAAGGGGGGTGTATGTAACGGAGTAGAAAGGGCAAGTTCAATTATAGCTAAAATAGGTATAAACTGCGCCTTCTAGGGGTTTAATGACGTGGTATATCCGGGGTGTGTCCGTGACCCGGACGCTGTGTCCGTGACCCGGATGCTGTGTCCGTGACCCGGATGCTGTGTCCGTGACCCGGATGCTGTGTCCGTGACCCGGATGCTGTGTCCGTGACCCGGATGCTGTGTCCGTGACCCGGATGCTGTGTAAATATAGCTGGACAGTGCAATTGCACGGGACGTAACGTGATCTCCCTCAGTGCATTCTTAACCACTGAGACGGTAAGGTGATGTTTTCTGCAGGGTCTGAGATCGCATATAATTTAAGAGATTATTAATGTACCCATGTTTTATTTGAATGTTTGATAAGTAAGATAGCTGTTTTGAGTTTCCCATTCATAGTATGTTAGTTTGGAACATATCACGAGTTTGTTAATGTGAGTTTTCTGTTGTTAACAATGATGGCGCTAACGTGAATGTCCGTGTGTAACATCATTTTAGAATGTAGCTCGATGACCCTGCAAGTCCCGTGTCCAGAAATTGATGCACTGTTGTTCTACAGGTAATATTATTATTGTTGTGTTATTATATGTCTGTTGTTCTGTTAGTAGACTGTATTGTATGAGGTTGGGTCTTCCACCTCGCTAGTTTGCAACACGCTCGCGGCTTACCTAGCAGTCAGGTGGCAGCCATTGTTGCACGTGGTGCGCATGCGTATTCCAAGTGCGCTGTTTTTCCATGCATTTGGATGTTCATGATTTCTTGTTGTTATTGTCAAATGGAGACCACTATACGATCACACAAGTGAAGATTTATGTAGTCTACACATTTTGTTTTATATTATTGTTATAATTTGTGTAGTGTGAGTGACTACTATATGGGCAGTGCATTCTTAACCACTGAGACGAATGTAGCTCGATGACCCTGCAAGTCCCGTGTCCAGAAATTGATGCACTGTTGTTCTGCAGAATAAATGAACGTGAGCCATCCAGCTGAGAGTGATTCATGAAAAGATACACCCCGTCACATATCTATCTATCTATCTATCTATCTATCTATGACACACACGTGGCACTCCGATTTGTTTCAGCAGCTGTATGAAAAAATAAAATATATATTTGATGTTGTCCAATGTCCAACACGTCGCCCTTAGCAACGGCTGTTGACAACAAGCCTTGTACGTCCGCAAATGCGTCCCCCTCGCTCCAACACTGACTGCTATGGTTCCTGCTGCCCACCACCAAACTAAAAGTGGACAAGACTAACTTCAGTGAGATATCTATCTGGCTGGCTAGCTAGAAAAGCAACTGTGTGGGATGTACAAATTATTTACATATTGAGGAGTGCGTGTCAACACTTTTCATTGTTTGAATTCAGCCGAGTACTAAGGCCTGCTATATGGCCGGGATGATGGCGCCCTCATGCGTTCATCAGTTAGTACTGCAGTGCATTTCTGTACATGAATTATCCAATAGATTGTTTGCAAAGTTCAGAAAAATTCAATGGCTGTGTTCGGAATAGCATACTAGCATACTACTCATACTAGATATGACGTAGATTTTGAGTATGTAGTGCGTTCACACTGTACAGTATGCGAGAAATTTAGTATGTGAGCAATTACTTCCGGGAAAATTGAAGTCAGTTTCGATGGACACTAGCTCGGGTACTGTTTCCCAAAATGCATTTCGCGTCCAGGCTTGCAGAGTTGCGTCCAGGGTTGCCAGATGGGGCGGGTTACCGCCGAATGGGCTACTTGATTTTGAGGTTATAGAAAGTTTAGGCTGTAAATTGTCAATCCCATCTGGCAACCCTGTGCGCTTTCAGCCTCGTCAAATGGCGTCATACAAACTTGTCATACAGCTTTTGTTTACATTGTCCGATAGCCTGGGGACCGAAAGCTTGCAATAAACATAGTTTTTTGCACAGATTTGAGTGTGCAGATGCTGCTTTCTTGCACTCTATTTCATACTCTTCAGCTGCAGCACCCCAGCTAAGTCTGATCACGGATGAGCGGTGGCATTTTCACTATACTGGGAATTAACATGGTGAAATGCATTCTTAGACATGACTACATCGTCATGATTACAAATATGCCACTTGAAATGCATGAAATCCAAGTTTATTTGTGTCTTACACACACGTTCGCCTAGTATTTGACTGCTTGCCCACGGTATGTTATTGCTCATATATATATTTATTTTAATCATGTTATTTTACCAACTGTTAAGACAACAATATAGTAAGCTAGTTACTTGAGCTAGCTAAAGATGTTGGCCCCCCAAATCATTTTACAACGTGTTGTAATTATGTTACGATATTTCTGTTGAGTGAGTGAAGGTAAATGTAGGGTGCGTTCGTAAAATCGTCATAAAGGGACCAGGTAATTTGATTGGACAAGAGGCATTCCATGAGTGCTGATCATATTTCCAGGGCGAATTTACGAACGCAGCTAGCGAACAGAAGACGCAAAAAATCGTCAGATCAGATATATAAACGGGTTATTTTGGTAAACTGGACACATTTGGGGAATATATGTGGTTACTTTCTCGCCTGAAAACATATTAAAACTTCATAAAATGACATGTTAACACTTGTAAAGCCAAAATTACATATTTTAGCTAATGGAGGTTTAAAATGGAGGTTTAAATTCGCCGCTCCCAGCGAAATGCATTCTGGGAGGCAGTATGCATACTGTGTAAATGGTCGGCTGGTTTTCACATACTTATTATGAATTTAGTAGGCAGTATGCAGTATATACTCATTGAGTATGCTAGTATGCAGTATGCTAGTATACCATTCCGAACACAGCCATAGTGTTGCTATAGCGCCCCCTTCTGGTATTTTGTCCTCTACCTGCCTGTCAAAAAGCAAAAAAAGCTTTACCAATCGTGGGAGTCATTTTTCATGAAAAAGGAATAGAGCTGAATAACTATTTCCAGCCATTTTTAAATATAATAAAATAACACTTAAGCATCTTCTTCTCATGAACCGCAAGTCCGATTGACATGAACATTGGTATGTGGTACTATGTTTGTACCGGCCCCTGCACAGTTTGCGAAGGTGGTTATAAAAATAAGAGTCCAAGTAAATGACTCCAAATTAATTTGATGGCGCTTCATCATAGTCAGGCAATGACCCAAGACATGCTGCCAATGCAACTAAATGGTAAATGGTAAACAGACTGACTTATATAGACTGACTTATATAGCGCCTTTATCCAAAGCGCTTTACAACGGCCTCTCATTCACCCATTCACACACACATTCACACACCAATGGCGGCAAGCTACCATGCAAGGCGCCGGCCCGCTCACTGGGAGCAATTTGGGGTTCCGTGTCTTGCCCAAGGACACCTCGACATGTGGCCAGCCGGGGCTCGAACCGCCGATCTGCCAACAGCGGGTCTACCTCCTGCGCCACAGCCGCCCCATCGACAGTAGTGAGTTTTTCAGGTCCAAAAAGTGGAACGCCGGTCTTGACTGGCCAAGTCAATCTTCAAATTCAAATCGAATTGTACATGCCTTTAATTTCCTGATGATACGATTTTAAGATAAAAGACGTCAAAACAAACAACAACTGAAGATGGGCGCATACAGGCCTGGCAGAGCATCACCATGGTTACAGTACAGGCCTGGCAGAGCATCACCATGGTTACAGTACAGGCCTGGCAGAGCATCACCATGGTTACAGTACAGGAGGCCTGGCAGAGCATCACCATGGTTACAGTACAGGAGGCCTGGCAGAGCATCACCATGGTTACAGTACAGGAGGCCTGGCAGAGCATCACCATGGTTACAGTACAGGTCAGGGGTCACCAGGGAGACACGCAGGGTCTGGTGGGGTCAGGGGTCACAATTTCTTGCCAAACCGTTTCCCTCGCCTTGTTAATTGCGGCAGTATTGCACTATATCTTATTTTTCGTCTTCATAAAGATCAATAAGTGGGACCGCTGCGCAGTCTAGTATCTTCATTTCGACAGTTCGACTCTTCTGGGCTCTTTATGTCTGCGTGCACGTGCCCAAATCCAGTATTTCCAAACCGGTGTTCTGTGAACACTGATGACACAAGACTGATTCACGTTCGAGGAATCACCTGAGGCTTGAATCCCAATCACGAGTTGCCTGAACGAGGCTTTTATTTTAATCGCGGATATACTAATCCAACGTACGTGGAACACCCCCCTGGTCTCAGAGAGCAACTTGTTCAGATGCAGGTACTTTAGAATTAGAATACAATTAGAAAAATATAATAATTTAAACAGTTTAATGAGAGTTTTATGAGAGAGCTTTTATCACTGTTGATCATTTACAAAGTCTAAATATTGCATCTTTTGGTTTCCATAGACCGTGTTAAAATGTGCATTTCAGTTCTGAATACAACCAGTGTGAGTTAGAGGTCTGTGCATGAACACAAGTTACAGGAGGAGTAGCATTCAGAGGAATTGGAATAATAATAATAATAATAATAAGTATGGGCAGGAACAATAGTTGCTGAAGCAAGCCCACAAACGATACAAGCTAGGATTCATAGACATTAAACCGTAGGACAGCAGAAGACAGATACATGGATATACTCAATTTCATCTCTAACTGGTTTCTGATTCTGAAGAAAAGCAGGGTGTTACAATGGACCTATCGCTAAGCCACGCCCCAAAATAGAAATTGTCCAATCATATCACAGCAAAAGTCACAACAGGCAGAAAACTCGGACAAACAACTCACTAATATCTGATGGTGAAAAGCTTCTAGACTAAATATTCTTGTCATCTTTAAAAAAAAACATGTCTATTACTTGCTGTGGTAAATCAGAAATCAGAAATTTGCCAACTCCCGCCATTGTAAGTCATTGAATGTCATTCAGTCACGGTCGGTCAGTCAGTCAACTGTCAGTGAAGCGTTGTTTGTTTGTCCGAGTTTTCAAAGGGGGCATGGCTTAGCCTTAGGAGGGGGCGTGGCTTAGCGATAGGTCCATTGACCCGGTACATTTGTCCCGGTGTACTACTGTATACAACTGTAACAACCACAACGTCAGGTTTGACTGTGTGTCACACATAGCAGATTCAGTCCAGCAACTTCCTGATTTCGATTTTTTAATGTCAACTTAGTTTAGCTTGGAGACCCACTGCATCATATCAAGGGCCACTTTTGTCTCTCCTCTCCAGGAAGTGTAGATTCACCGGTCTGTCTGCAACTAAAACGGTGCGATTCAGGGCCTTCAGCTCTCCCATGCTGGGGTCCGGTCTTATCTCAAACAGCTTGATTATCTGGGGGTGAGAGGAGAAAAAAGAGAAAGTAAAGAGTCACTGTCCTGGCCCCCCACTGGTGGAACGAGCTTCCCACTGCTGTCAGGACTGCAGAGTCTCTACCTATCTGCTGTCAGGACTGCAGAGTCTCTACCTATCTGCTGTCAGGACTGCAGAGTCTCTACCGGTCTGCTGTCAGGACTGCAGAGTCTCTACCTATCTGCTGTCAGGACTGCAGAGTCTCTACCTATCTGCTGTCAGGACTGCAGAGTCTCTACCTATCTGCTGTCAGGACTGCAGAGTCTCTACCTATCTGCTGTCAGGACTGCAGAGTCTCTACCTATCTGCTGTCAGGACTGCAGTCTCTACCTATCTGCTGTCAGGACTGCAGAGTCTCTACCTATCTGCTGTCAGGACTGCAGAGTCTCTACCGGTCTGCTGTCAGGACTGCAGAGTCTCTACCTGTCTGCTGTCAGGACTGCAGAGTCTCTACCTATCTGCTGTCAGGACTGCAGAGTCTCTACCTATCTGCTGTCAGGACTGCAGAGTCTCTACCTATCTGCTGTCAGGACTGCAGAGTCTCTACCTATCTGCTGTCAGGACTGCAGAGTCTCTACCTATCTGCTGTCAGGACTGCAGAGTCTCTACCTATCTGCTGTCAGGACTGCAGAGTCTCTACCTATCTGCTGTCAGGACTGCAGAGTCTCTACCTATCTGCTGTCAGGACTGCAGAGTCTCTACCTATCTGCTGTCAGGACTGCAGAGTCTCTACCTATCTGCTGTCAGGACTGCAGAGTCTCTACCTATCTGCTGTCAGGACTGCAGAGTCACTACCAATCTGCTGTCAGGACTGCAGAGTCTCTACCTATCTGCTGTCAGGACTGCAGAGTTACTACCTATCTGCTGTCAGGACTGCAGAGTCTCTACCTATCTGCTGTCAGGACTGCAGAGTCTCTACCTATCTGCTGTCAGGACTGCAGAGTCTCTACCTATCTGCTGTCAGGACTGCAGAGTCTCTACCTATCTGCTGTCAGGACTGCAGAGTCTCTACCGGTCTGCTGTCAGGACTGCAGAGTCACTACCTATCTGCTGTCAGGACTGCAGAGTCACTACCTATCTGCTGTCAGGACTGCAGAGTCACTACCTATCTGCTGCAGGGTTTCCGTTAACCGGTAATTACCGGTCTTTGTCCGGTAACATTTGTTGAAGTCCGACAAACTGAAAACTCGTCGGACAAAATGTCCGGTGAAAATAATCACCACCATTCTCAGCTGAGCACCAAACACACACACACCCACGCACACACACTGCCCGAGAGAGAAGGACCCGCCCCCTCCAGCCAGCCTATAGGCTAACCAAAGGGGGCGGGTCCTTCTCTCTCGGGCAGTGCCGCGCGTGCACGAGTGTGTGTGTCCGGTGCCCAGCTGAAAATGGTGGCCCGAAGCGGAAAGCCTTATCTTTATCGCACAATAACAAGGATAACAAACGAAACGGACAACATTTACACTAAGACAGTGTGCGAATTAAATCACGGTGTGCGGGGGAGCCCAGGGATTCAAGCAACAAAAAGAAAATCTCCTGACGGAAAAAAAAGTTCTGGCCAAATCGGGGCCGGTGGCTTTCCGCGCGCGTGCGATGTTCCGTTCTACGTTCTAATGCTTTGACTTTTCTTTCGAAAAATGTGAATACATTTCCGCGTTGTCGAAAATCAATGACACATCGCTAGTCAACTAACACGGTTTGTTTTATGAGCCTGCTAACAATGTAAAGTAGTGTTGTAAGATGGAGACAAACTTCAGCTATATGATCTAACAGCCGGTCTTCAGGACGACATACAGACCCGTATGAGCTTACAGGGCTATCCCCTAAGTATGATTTGACAGGCAGCTAAACGAAAATGCCTTCCCAACCAGCGAGACCTGGGGGGTGTTCCATCAACGTCGCCAAAGGAAAACCTAGGCCCACTTCGCCAAGTCCCGCGAGACTCTTAAAAAGATCCAGGCATATCTTGATAGATCTCGCGAGACTTGTCAAAACAAGCCCAGACTTTCCTCCAGCGACGTCGATGGAACACCCCCCTGGTTATAGAAATGACGTTGTTTTATTGATAAAATTTTTAAAAAAGGGTAAAACTGGAAAGAGAAAATTGAAAACTCACATTAATCCCAAACAATTTAACAAACTTCAGTTAACGTAATGTGGAGTCCGTTCATTGATCGATGCTGTCTGTTCAGTTCCCAGTGAGGCGCCCGTTCAGCGCTGGACATAATGGCATAGCGCGCATGCGAATCATGTTATATTATTATATAGCTCGCATCTAATCGTATCGGATGAGAAATAGACATTAAATGGCATATATAGGTCGCTACACAACAGTAATCACCGCGACAAACAGCTATATTAGATTTGGAGAAAAAAAAATATGATTTTGAAAAAAAATTTTTTTATTATATTTTAATATGATGACCGGAATAATTCACGTTTGTCCGGTAAATCGAAATCTTCCCGGACACGATGTCCGGCGGCAAATTTTTCTAACGGAAACCCTGATCTGCTGTCAGGACTGCAGAGTCTCTACCTATCTGCTGTCAGGACTGCAGAGTCACTACCTATCTGCTGTCAGGACTGCAGAGTCTCTACCTATCTGCTGTCAGGACTGCAGAGTCACTACCTATCTTCCACCATAGACTGAAGAGTTTCTCTACTGTAAATAACATGTATATTTAAAACAAAAAAAACAAAAAACCTTCTTCGAGCATTATGACTGCATAGATTACAGCATAGATAACTTTTTCTCACAATGACTGATGGATGGATGATTCATCCGAGATACTTACTTAGACAAATGTATTTGTTGTAAGTCGCTTTAGATAAAAAGTATACGTAAATGTAGAAAGGGGCCGTGGATGAGGACGAAACATGCTTGTAGTGAAAGAAAACCTTATAGGACAATATTTTGCAGAGTTTCAATGTTTCTAATTTGAAACCTTATTGCGATGCCAGTCTGTGATTACCATGGTTACCACACCTCTTCTCTTACCTGTGACAGAGACAGGTACATCTCTTCTCTTACCCGTGACAGAGACAGGTACATCTCTTCTCTTACCCGTGACAGAGACAGGTACATCTCTTCTCTTACCTGTGACAGAGACAGGTACATCTCTTCTCTTACCTGTGACAGAGACAGGTACATCTCTTCTCTTACCCGTGACAGAGACAGGTACATCTCTTCTCTTACCTGTGACAGAGCCAGGTACATCTCTTCTCTTACCTGTGACAGAGACAGGTACATCTCTTCTCTTACCTGTGACAGACAGGTACATCTCTTCTCTTACCCGTGACAGAGACAGGTACATCTCTTCTCTTACCTGTGACAGAGACAGGTACATCTCTTCTCTTACCTGTGACAGAGACAGGTACACCTCTTCTCTTACCTGTGACAGAGCCAGGTACATCTCTTCTCTTACCCGTGACAGAGACAGGTACATCTCTTCTCTTACCTGTGACAGAGACAGGTACATCTCTTCTCTTACCCGTGACAGAGACAGGTACATCTCTTCTCTCACCTGTGACAGAGACAGGTACATCTCTTCTCTTACCTGTGACAGAGACAGGTACATCTCTTCTCTTACCCGTGACAGAGACAGGTACATCTCTTCTCTTACCTGTGACAGAGACAGGTACATCTCTTCTCTTACCTGTGACAGAGACAGGTACATCTCTTCTCTTACCTGTGACAGAGACAGGTACATCTCTTCTCTTACCCGTGACAGAGACAGGTACATCTCTTCTCTTACCTGTGACAGAGCCAGGTACATCTCTTCTCTTACCTGTGACAGAGCCAGGTACATCTCTTCTCTTACCCGTGACAGAGACAGGTACATCTCTTCTCTTACCTGTGACAGAGACAGGTACATCTCTTCTCTTACCTGTGACAGAGACAGGTACATCTCTTCTCTTACCCGTGACAGAGACAGGTACATCTCTTCTCTTACCCGTGAGAGAGCCAGGTACATCTCTTCTCTTACCTGTGACAGAGACAGGTACATCTCTTCTCTTACCTGTGACAGAGACAGGTACATCTCTTCTCTTACCCGTGACAGAGACAGGTACATCTCTTCTCTTACCTGTGACAGAGACAGGTACATCTCTTCTCTTACCTGTGACAGAGACAGGTACATCTCTTCTCTTACCCGTGACAGAGACAGGTACATCTCTTCTCTTACCTGTGACAGAGACAGGTACATCTCTTCTCTTACCTGTGACAGAGACAGGTACATCTCTTCTCTTACCTGTGACAGAGACAGGTACATCTCTTCTCTTACCTGTGACAGAGACAGGTACATCTCTTCTCTTACCTGTGACAGAGACAGGTACATCTCTTCTCTTACCCGTGACAGAGACAGGTACATCTCTTCTCTTACCCGTGACAGAGCCAGGTACATCTCTTCTCTTACCCGTGAGAGAGCCAGGTACATCTCTAGCTCAGCGATTCGTCGGCCCACGCACCCCCGGACCCCGAACCCAAACGGGATGGAGGCGAAGGGGTTGGGTCGGATCCGCCCGTCCCTCAACCATCGATCTGGTTTGAACTTCCTCGGCTCTGGGAACGTCTTCTCATCCTGGCTGATGGAGTAGTGGCAGAGAGTAAAAGAGGTCTGGAGAGACCAGACATGAATGAATGAATGAATGAATGGTCTTTATTGTCATTGATATAGTACAGGTACCATACAACGAAATTTGGGAGGGGGGGCTCCCCTGGTGCTAGGAAAAAAAATACTAAAAACAAGAAGGGAAAAAGCTGGTTTACATAAATAAAGGCTAAATACACTATCCACTATACTATACTATACAAATAAAACACTGTGCTGTACTCTATGCTATGCTATAAATATCCTAACATTTCCTATCTCTGAACCTTATGTACCCGAGGGTTGTCATATTGCACATAGTATTATTGCACATTCATTTAAAGTGTCGCAGTTTGCAGGTTTGAAATGTTCACAGTTGTGTTTCAGTATTGCACTCGATTTCAATCTAGTAGCTGCCATCAAATTGTCTAGATTGTCCAGGGCCTAGAACCTAGGTCTTTGCTGTGTTCAGGGCCTGAATGGCCCTAGGATAGAAGCTGAGCTTCAGTCTATTTGTCCTTGCGGACATGGTCCTGAACCGCCTGCCCGAGGGCAGCCGAACAAAGTGTTCGTTCCCAGGGTGGGATGGGTCTCTGGAGATCTTGGAGGCCTTCCTGAGGCAGCGTGTGTTGTACAGCTCTTCCAGAGAGGGGAGGGGGGCGCCGATGATCTTCTGGGCCGATCTCACGACTCTCTGTAGCGCTTTCCTCTCTGCGGCTGTGCAGCTGGAGAACCACACGCAGATGCAGTAGGTGAGGATGCTCTCCACTGTGCAGCGGTAGAAGGTCACAAGCAGCTCCTGTTTGAGGTGGTATTTCCTGAGGACTCTCAGGAAGTAGAGCCGCTGTTGTGCCTTCTTGATGATGGCTGCTGTGTTGTTCTTCCAGGACAGGTCATCCTGTATGTGCACCCCCAGGAATCGGAGGGTTGAGACTCTCTCCACGCTCCCTCCATCGACGAGCAGGGGCTGGACCTCAGATTTTTTCCACCTGAAGTCCACAATGATTTCCTGGGTCTTTGACTGGTTCAGCAGCAGGTTGTTAACCTTGCACAGCTTGCCCAGCTGCTCCACCTCATCCCTGTACGCCGCCTCGTCCCCCCCCGAGATGCAGCCCACCACGGTGGTGTCGTCTGCAAACTTTATGATGGAGTTGCTGGGGTGGACGGGGGTGAAGTCGTAGGTGTAGAGGTTGTAGAGGATGGGGCTTAGCACGCAGCCCTGGGGGGACCCAGTGCTGAGTCTGAGGGCTGTGGAGGTGTGGGAGCCCACCCGCACCCTCTGGGGGCGGTCAGACAGGAAGTCCTTGATCCATGCACAGATGGAGTGTGATAGTCCCAGGTCTAGTAGTTTGGTCACTAGCCTGTCTGGAAGGATGGTGTTGAAGGCAGAGCTGAAGTCCACAAAGAGCAGTCTCGCGTAGCTGTTCCCCCTCTCCAGGTGGGATAGAGTGGAGTGGAGAGTCGTCGCGATGGCGTCCTCTGTGGACCTGTGGGCTCTGTAGGCGAACTGGTATGGATCCAGGTTGGGTGGGAGGCGTGTGAGTATGTGGGCCCGGACCAGTTTCTCGAAGCACTTCATGATGATTGGTGTGAGTGCCACCGGGCGGTAGTCGTTTAGGCAGCTCACCGTGCTTTTCTTCGGGACTGGGATGATTGTTGAGGTTTTCAGGCAGGGTGGGATGGTGGCCTGGGACAGGGACTGGTTGAAGATGTTGGTGAAAACCCCGGCCAGCTGGTCGGCGCAGTCCCTCAGCACCCGTCCCAGGACGCCATCCGGCCCTGAGGCTTTTCTGGGGTCCACCGCCTTCAGCACGCGTCTCACTTCATGCTCTGTGAGGGTGAGGCTGCTGAGAGCTGGAGAGAGTGGTGTTTGTGTTGTGGTTACCTCCGTTCGCCCCTCGTCGAACCGGGCGTAGAAGGAGTTCAGCTTTTCCGCCAGCAGGGGGTCGTCCTCCGCGGCTGTGTGCCTGTTGGCTCTGAAGTTTGTCATGTGCTGAACCCCCTGCCACACCCGCCTGGAGTCGTTGCTCAGGAAGCATTCCTCAATCTTCTCTCTGTGGTCTGCCTTGGCCTCCCGGATGCCACGGTTTACGTTAGCCCTGGTGGTGCTGTACAGCAGTGTGTCCTTCGCTGAGTAGGCGTTGTCCCTCTCCTTGAGCAGTTTTCGGACCTTCTCAGTCATCCATGGCTTCGTGTTGGGGTAGACCCGGACACGTTTGTCCACGGTGGCTGAGTTGGTGCAGTTCACTATGTGGTTCAGAACCGACGACATGAACTGTTCCAGGTCCTCATGCTCATATTCCTGCCATGAGGTGTCATTCAGGCAGATCTGCAGTGGAGCGGACCATGCTGGCCAGGTTCTGACAGTCTTAGTGGTGATGGGAGCACTTTTCCTCATGGTAGTGTAGGCTGGGATCAGGAGGATTGACACATGGTCAGACATGCCTAGATGAGCTAGCGGTCTAGCCTTGTAAGCAAGCTTGATGTTGGTGTATACCTTGTCCAGTGTTTTTTCTCCTCTTGTTGCACATTTAACATGCTGATAGAGCTTGGGTAGTACTACCTTCAGGTCAGCATGATTGAAATCCCCCGCGATGATGTGCACTGCTTGAGGATCCGCGCTCTGTCCACCACTGATGACGTCATATAGCCGCGCCAATGCTAAGCTAGCATCTGCGCTTGGTGCTATGTAAACAGCTGTTATGTACACCGCGTTGAATTCCCTCGGGAGGTATGTGGGTCGGCATTTAACAGTCAAGTATTCCAGGTCTGGGGAGCAGTGGCTACTTACAGTTTTTGTGTTTAAGCACCAGCTGTCCTTCGTAGATATGATCAGGCCGCCCCCGCGCGTCTTCTCACTAAGCAAAGTCCGGTCGGCTCGGTGTAAAGTGCGGCCTTCTAGCGCGACCGCAGAGTCGATAATGGAATCGTTGAGCCAGGTTTCTGTGAGAATAATCACACAGCTATCCCCCACGGTGTTGTTGGAAGCAACCTGCAGTCTCAGTTCGTCCATCTTGTTAGCTAGGGATCTTACGTTAGAGAGGAATATACTCGGCAAAGCTGGTTTATCCGGGCTTCTCCTTAGCCTAGCTAGCAGGCCTCCCCTGCGGCCTCGGCGTTGTTTACGATCTCGACGCCGTCGCTTGCGTCTCAGGGACGGGACTGTGTACCATTGTTCTCCCGGTAAGCGTGCGATGTCGTGTGGAATGCTTTGTTGTTTCAAGAATTCCGCTGTTACTGTCCTCTCGTTTTGCGCACCAACTTCTAGTAAGTCTAGTCTGCTGTAGGTACTATATACACAACAGTTCCCTATAAGTACTAAAATAAAAATGTACATACAAATGTACTTAAAAACGCTAAAAAGCACCAGCGTCGGGAGCACTCCGAGCCTCGCGTGCGAACGTGCCGCCATCTTGCGGTGCATGAGACAGTAACAAGGACTTCAGCTGGTTCAGCAGCAACAAGAAGAGTTGGAGTTCAATGTTAGGCCATTTCGTGAGCTTAGAATGATAAGGTTCTGTCTCCGTTTAGGGCAGTTCAGAGATATTGAGTGTCAACGTTTTTACATTCCATTATGTTCTGTGAGATGGAACCTTTGTGTTTTATGAATTACTAACTCAAAAATGTATATTAAAAATAACACCACACAGGCATTAATAAACACCTAATGGATCAGATTATGTAAAAAACTCAATTTTGACAAAAATGGAGATAGAACCATATAATTCTAACGTCACGATTTCTGAATTTGATTTGTTTTTAATTTGTTTAAAAACTACTAATAATGACAATATGGAGTGTTGTTGGTGGTCCCATGTCAGTCACCTTCTTGGGGAAGAAATGTCCTCCGATTATGACATCATTCTCTACCATGACACGTGCATTCCCTGGTACCACAGGGTACATTCTGGTGAACAGGAAATACATAATTAATGTCATATAATAATTACACATAATAAACAACATAATTACAATAATTAATTAATGTAATGTCATACAGAGAAACTCTCAAGAGCTCTCTCTTTCCAAAGAAACACTTCGTCATAGAATTTAAAATCTATGTGTTACGGTACATGTGGGAAAACTAGGGTTAGGGTTAGGTGCTACGTCGACTTGGTACATGCTGGCATGTCTAACCCTAATCCTAATCCTAACCCTAATCCTAACCCTAATCCTAACCCTAACCCTAACCCTACCCCTAACCCTAACCGTAGCACCCTAGCACCTAACCCTAACCCGAGTTTTCCCACATGTACCGTATTCCCACATGAACCGTAACATTATGCACTTTGAACAAACAGGTTATTGGACCACTTGGACTCGTGTTTTTATTTACGTACGAAGAACCAGCGACAGGCATGGAGGAGACGACGTCACCTTCACTTCCAAGTCCTCACCTCAGTGACTCTTTGATGACAGCCTTGAGATACTGCATACGTGTGACGTCCTGGGCAGAGGGGACTGTGTCCCCCGGTATGCAGCTGGACACTTCCTGATACAGTTTGTCCTGCACATCAGGGTATCTGGACAACAGGTAAAGGGCCCACATCAGGGTGTTGGATGTCTTCAGAACAAGTGACGACAAAACAGTGACAGTGAATGAGACGTCCTGTACTACAATAATACTAATAATCATTTTTAAACTAAGGCATTTAAAGGCAATATTAAAAAGATGGGTTTTTAGTCTTGACTTGAACATATGTGCTGAGGTTGCATCCCTAATGTAAACTGGCAGTGTATTCCACAATCTGGGCGCATGAAATGAGAATGCAGCCTCACCAAATCGTTTCTTTTGTACATGTGGTACACAGAGAAAACCAGCGTCAGAAGACCTGAGAGCTCTATTGGGCTGATATGCTAGCAAAAGACCTGAGAGCTCTATTGGGCTGATATGCTAGCAGAAGACCTGAGAGCTCTATTGGGCTGATATGCTAGCAGAAGACCTGAGAGCTCTATTGGGCTGATATGCTAGCAAAAGGTCTTTCAAATATTCTGGTGCTCTGCCAGTGAGAGCTTTATAAACAAGCAGAAGGATCTTGAAATCTATTCTGAACTTAACAGGAAGCCAGTGTCGAGTCTCTAAAATAGGAGTTATATGAGCTCTTCTGCTGGTTTTGGTTAAAACTCTCGCTGCTGCATGTTGGACTAATTGCAGCTGGCCAATAGCTTTCTTCGGAAGACCAGAAAGGAGACTGTTACAATAGTCCAAACGGGTAATAACAAAAGCAAAGCTTTTATGGAAAGCTCTTGTGTGTGAAAGGGGTTCCAGCCAGTCCAGGCTCTTGTGTGTGAAAGGGGTTCTAGCCAGCCCAAGCTCTTGTGTGTGAAAGGGGTTCTAGCCAGTCCAAGCTCTTGTGTGTGAAAGGGGTTCTAGCCAGTCCAAGCTCTTATGTGTGAAAGGGGTTCTAGCCAGTCCAAGCTCTTGTGTGTGAAAGGGGTTCCAGCCAGTCCAAGCTCTTATGTGTGAAAGGGGTTCTAGCCAGTCCAAGCTCTTGTGTGTGAAAGGGGTTCTAGCCAGTCCAAGCTCTTGTGTGTGAAAGGGGTTCCAGCCAGTCCAAGCTCTTATGTGTGAAAGGGGTTCTAGCCAGTCCAAGCTCTTGTGTGTGAAAGGGGTTCTAGCCAGTCCAAGCTCTTATGTGTGAAAGGGGTTCTAGCCAGTCCAAGCTCTTGTGTGTGAAAGGGGTTCCAGCCAGTCCAAGCTCTTATGTGTGAAAGGGGTTCTAGCCAGTCCAAGCTCGTGTGTGAAAGGGGTTCTAGCCAATCAGAGCTCTCCTCCCAGGGCGACTGACCGTGTCCACTCCAGCCAGCAGCAGCTCAGCCACGCTGCCGTCTACCTCCTTCCTGCTCATGTTGGTGCTGGACAGCAGGTAGGTCAGGTACTCTCCCTCCACCTCCTGCTCCGTGTCCACGCGCCGCTGGATGGTCTCCAGCTTCATGTCGATCAACCTGCCGGCTGTGAAATGGTAAATGGACTGCACTTATATAACTGTGAAATGGTAAATGGACTGCACTTATATAACTGTGAAATGGTAAATGGACTGCACTTATATAACTGTGAAATGGTAAATGGACTGCACTTATATAACTGTGAAATGGTAAATGGACTGCACTTATATAACTGTGAAATGGTAAATGGACTGCACTTATATAACTGTGAAATGGTAAATGGACTGCACTTATATAGCGCCTTTTTTGCTGCTCCAAAGCTGCTCCATAGCGCTGTACAACGGCCTCTCATTCACCCATTCATGAATGAATGAATGAATGAATGGTCTTTATTGTCATTAATACAGTACAGGTACCATACAACAACATTTAGGAGGGGGGGGGGGCTCCCCTGGTGCTTGGAAAAAAGACTAAAAACAAGAGGGCCAAGGGTAAAATAAAAAAGGGAAAAGAGCTGGTTTACATAAATAAAGGCTATGTACACTATCTACTATACTATACTACTATACTACTATTCACACACTCATTCACACACCAATGGTGGCAAGCTACCATGCAATTTTGGGGTTCAATGTCTTGCCCAAGGACACTTCGACATGTGGCCAGCCGGGGCTCGAACCGCTGATCTGCCGATCTGCCCAACCTTGTGATCATTAGACGCGACTCTACATCCTGCGCCACAGCCCCCTTAAAAGTCATCAAGCATTCAGAGGGGTTAGGGAGCCTTGACTGGGCTTACCTTAGTTATATATAACAGCTATTAGTGTTTTAAACACTAGTATTACCTTAGTGTTATAAACACTAGTACTACCTTAGTGTTATAAACACTAGTACTACCTTAGTGTTATAAACACTAGTACTACCTTTGTATTATAAACACTAGTACTACCTTAGTGTTATAAACACTAGTACTACCTTTGTATTATAAACACTAGTACTACCTTAGTGTTATAAACACTAGTACTACCTTAGTGTTATAAACACTAGTATTACCTTAGTGTTATAAACACTAGTACTACCTTAGTGTTATAAACACTAGTACTACCTTAGTATTATAAACACTAGTATTACCTTAGTATTATAAACACTAGTACTACCTTAGTGTTATAAACACTAGTATTACATTAGTATTATAAACACTAGTACTACCTTAGTATTATAAACACTAGTACTACCTTAGTGTTATAAACACTAGTATTACATTAGTATTATAAACACTAGTACTACCTTAGTGTTATAAACACTAGTATTACATTAGTATTATAAACACTAGTACTACCTTCGTGTTATAAACACTAGTATTACATTAGTATTATAAACACTAGTATTACCTTAGTGTTATAAACACTAGTACTACCTTAGTGTTATAAACACTAGTACTACCTTTGTATTATAAACACTAGTATTACCTTAGTATTATAAACACTAGTACTACCTTAGTATTATAAACACTAGTACTACCTTAGTGTTATAAACACTAGTATTACCTTCGTGTTATAAGCACTAGTACTACCTTCGTGTTATAAACACTAGTACTAGTAGTTTCTACAGTAGCCTGTTGTTTTGTAGTTAACAGTTAACAAATTTGTAGTGTTCACTTTATTTATTTGGAATATTTTGCACTCATATTGATTGTTCATTGCTATTTATTTGTCAAAATATTTTAGTTTTTATTGGTGTTCATTTGTCATTGTCTTTAGTGATAGACCTTGTTATGTGCAAGTTTGTTGCTTTTATAGTTGAAAATATAGGCTTTTAAAAAACTCCAACCCCCCGACAAAATGTGTTTGTGTGTGTGTGTGTGGGGGGGGGGGTTCACATTAAAGATCTTGCTTAGGGCCACAAAAGTCCTGGAGCAACACATTTAATTATTCAACTTTGAGAGGCCGTAACTTTTGAACAGTTTGAACAGTTTGAGTAGTAGTAGTCGATGAAGTTAAACCTCCTCCAGCTATCCCAGTGCGTACATTGGGTGGACTCT
>NC_137676.1:73858472-74003472 GCF_963989245.1 Nansenia antarctica
CTACTGCTTATGTGAACAGGGTAACATCCTCCTGCATATGTGAACAGGGTAACATTCTACTGCTTATTGCACTTTGAGTTATGGTAAGGGCAATGGTAACATTATGCATATTGCACATATAAGCACTTTGAGCTGCAACGTTTACAGGAAAAGCGCTATACAAATAAAGTTATTATATTATTATTGTAAGGCGACTATCAAAAACAAACTTTGTCGCCGAGAGGTCTGTCTGTCTGTCTGTCTGACTGTCCCCACTCACCCCCTCTCCATCCATTCGCACAAATCCAACAGGTGAACAGCTGATTTCACTACTACTACTACTGACGTAATACTGACGTACCACCAACACCACGTGATTCGAATCCCTGCATGTGACCAACAATCCAACAGCAAACAACAAACAACAACAGACAACAATACGACCCATACCTGGGCCCTATTCCATGAAGCTCGATAAAGGTCTAAGCCTCGATAAAGTTTTAAGCCTCGAAAATGTTAGCTTGCGTTCGGTGCCATCAATGTGGCTCAAATAATTCGCTGCTTGGTTGAGCTCCTTCTGAGTCAGATATAATTAGCCTGGTCCCGACCAGGCTAAAACACAGGCTATAGTCATCCGTGCGTCAAAAAAGGCTCACAGGCGGAAACTAAACCCTGAACGAAAGTTCCTCATGTGCCTTTTAGGAAATATTAGTTCCCACTTCACATGAGATAGATAGATTAGATAGTTTGACTGTGTGATAGATAGATAATTTGATATTTTGAAAGTGTGATCGATCGATAGATAACTTGATATTTTGAAAGTGTGATAGATAGATAAAGAAAAGAGTGTAAAAAAAAAAAGAAGTAATTGTCTCAACTTGCATTGCTGTCATGACAGCGGTCTAGCTAGCGTAGTGGTTAAGGCTGTGGACTCGAGTTCCAAAGGTTGAGAGTTCGAGACTTGACTAAGTCATTCATTTTTTTTTTTTTTACATTTAACCGAAGATTTCATGCAAAGGTTTCAAACACCATTGTAATCGTGTCAGTTCTTGTAAATTAGCCTGCACCATAATTTTATAGCCTACAATACTTTTTTAGATGAGATTTTAGATTAGATTCAGACAACGAAATGCAGTAAAAAGTGCGCCTGAAGAGGGATTCGAACCACTGATATAAAATGTCGAATAAATCCTATGGCAGCAGTCAATACCACTACGCCATTGTGGCGATATGATGGTTTGTAGCCTGCTGCGGATATCACCACAGTAGCAATATTCATTTATTAAAATATGAACATATAACAATAACTGGGGCTAGTATGACCTACGCATTTAATCGGTCAGCAATTTCTTGCCAAACCATTTCCCTCGCCTTGTTAATTGCGGCAGTATTGCACTATTTTACATCTTATTTTTCCGTCTTCATAAAAATCAATAATTCGGAATGCTGCGCAAATGTAGTACCCCTGCAGAGTGGAGTATCTTCATTTCGACAGATCGACACTTCAGGGCTTTTTATGTCTGCGTGCACGCGCCCATATCGAAGATTTGTAAGCCTGTCTTCTGTGAACACTGATGACACAAGGCTGATCCTCATTCGAGGAATCACCTGAGGCTTGAATACCAATCTCGAGGTCCCTGAGCGCCGCATTTAATTATAGCGCCGCTATATTAAGCCACCGTTAGTGAAACGGACCCCTGGGCCATATTCCACAAAGCTCGATAAAGTTCTAAGCCTCGATAAAGTTCTAAGCCTCGAAAATGTTAGCTTGCGTTCGGTGCCATCAATGTGGCTCAAATAATTCGCTGCTTGGTTGAGCTCCTTCTGAGTCAGATATAATTAGCCTGGTCCCGACCAGGCTAAAACACAGGCTATAGTCATCCGTGCGTCAAAAAAGGCTCACAGGCGGAAACTAAACCCTGAACGAAAGTTCCTCATGTGTCTTTTAGGAAATATTAGTTCCCACTTCACATGAGATAGATAGATTAGATAGTTTGACTGTGTGATAGATAGATAATTTGATATTTTGAAAGTGTGATCGATCGATAGATAACTTGATATTTTGAAAGTGTGATAGATAGATAAAGAAAAGAGTGTAAAAAAAAAAAGAAGTAATTGTCTCAACTTGCATTGCTGTCATGACAGCGGTCTAGCTAGCGTAGTGGTTAAGGCTGTGGACTCGAGTTCCAAAGGTTGAGAGTTCGAGACTTGACTAAGTCATCCATTTTTTTTTTTTTTACATTTAACCGAAGATTTCATGCAAAGGTTTCAAACACCATTGTAATCGTGTCAGTTCTTGTAAATTAGCCTGCACCATAATTTTATAGCCTACAATACTTTTTTAGATGAGATTTTAGATTAGATTCAGACAACGAAATGCAGTAAAAAGTGCGCCTGAAGAGGGATTCGAACCACTGATATAAAATGTCGAATAAATCCTATGGCAGCAGTCAATACCACTAGGCCATTGTGGCGATATGATGGTTTGTAGCCTGCTGCGGATATCACCACAGTAGTAATATTCATTTATTAAAATATGAACATATAACAATAACTGGGGCTAGTATGACCTACGCATTTAATCGGTCAGCAATTTCTTGCCAAACCATTTCCCTCGCCTTGTTAATTGCGGCAGTATTGCACTATTTTACATCTTATTTTTCCGTCTTCATAAAAATCAATAATTCGGAATGCTGCGCAAATGTAGTACCCCTGCAGAGTGGAGTATCTTCATTTCGACAGATCGACACTTCAGGGCTTTTTATGTCTGCGTGCACGCGCCCATATCGAAGATTTGTAAGCCTGTCTTCTGTGAACACTGATGACACAAGGCTGATCCTCATTCGAGGAATCACCTGAGGCTTGAATACCAATCTCGAGGTCCCTGAGCGCCGCATTTAATTATAGCGCCGCTATATTAAGCCACCGTTAGTGAAACGGACCCCTGGCACCTACAATTATTATTATTATTATTATTATTATTATTATTATTATTATTATATGTGAACAGGGTAACAGGAGGCAGCATGTAGTACATAAGGTAGGAGGGGGGGATGCCCTCCTTTGGAAGTTGAAGCTTTTTTTCCTGCAATAGAGACAATTCTACCCAAACGTATTATCTAAAATGTATATATACAGGGGTGCACATAACTTTCTGGGGCCAGTGCTCAGAGGAGCACCTAGGGATGCTGCTTGGTGCTCCCGAGCTCGCGAGTCACGACCCGTCCCACAGGATGGATAACAAAGGGATACATGGATAACTTATATTAGCAAAACGACATTTATTCATAAATAAAGATGAACGAACAAATGATTGTGTGCAAATCAAAAGAAACAAATGCAAAATCAAATGACTGCTCTTTAAGCATGAAAGTCTGTCAGACTCCTTTAAACACAATGAAATCAACTGACATCTCTTTAAGCACTAACTGAATGTCTGTTCTTTAAACACACTGAAATAAACGGACATCTCTTTAAGCACTGCTCTGTTCTGTAAACACTGAAATCAACTTTTCAACAAAAAGTTACAGCCTAAGCATTTATTTATGCTACAAGCTTGATCATCATCATCACTGCTCTCTTGACTGCTGTTATCACTGTCCTCAATTTCAACCATGGTAGAGGATGTTGTAGGCTATCACTTTAAATAGCTCATTATTTTGATTGTGCAACAAAGTCATTTTTTTTCTTTTTCTAATAGAATTCCCAACCATATTCCCTGGGTCCGGGGTCGAGGTGCGATAATGAAGCTGTAAAACAAACGTCTGAACGTTTGAAAGCTTCAGAGAAAAGAAACGTGTCCCTTGGTGTTGTTTTTCCTTTTAGCGACGAGTCGTTCGGGACTGATTTTTCACGTGGCGGTGATACGCGGCGATACGCGGAATGAAAGTACGAGTTACGATACTTTCCGAATGTTTTCGTGAGGGGAGTCGCCGGTGGTCGTCGTCGGTCGACTGTTGTGATGGATTACTCGTCGGGCCTTCGGCTGAGGGCACGGCAAATAGTTACTTAGTGGGGCTTGCAGTGATGCAGCAGTCAGCAGTCAGCAGTTGGATTTTGAGGAAGTAAATTCCTCTCCCAGCGGTTCCAGCTGTTGGTGCGCAAGAGCGCCTTCATGCGGCTGATCTGCCGCGCAGCATGCATTTTGGCGACGCATGCGCACTGGCGCACCAGTTATGTGCACCCCTGTCAGTGGCGTAGCGGACGGGCCCGCAAGCGACGCACCGCGGGGGGGCCCCAGCCACTAGGGGGCCCCCTAACATTGGATCTTTTTTTTTTTTTTTTTTTTTTTATAATTTAAAAAAATATGAAACAAAGAAAATAAGTGGCCCTTCATTGTGTCAAGCTTAATTTTAATATATAGGCCTATATTAAAAAAGATACACATAGTTAGCCGTATCCAATAGCAACATGACTTTGACGTCACACGTAGGCAGCGAGACACAAGGAAAATGAGCAAGCGAAAATACAATACAAAGTACAATAAGCATTCTTTAGGTGGTGGTAGATTCTCTATTCGGACATTCGGAGTGAAAGAAAAACAACATACAGATGATAATTCACACAATATAATACCACGAAAGCGTACAGCACTAAACAATAACATTTATTTGGGCAGCATCATACTCAAACTCAGGCAGAAGGGCAGGGTCCGGCCAGGTTCACAGTCACAGGCTGTCAGTGCATCATAATTCAGCATGGTTAGGCTATATATAGCTGCTTCTTATTCTATTCTACTTCTGCTGTCTGCGTCTCCCTGGGTATTCCTAGACCAGATGGCAAAAAGTAAAGAAATGCCACAATATACCAGGACTTAAGAAACGAGATGTCCAACAAAGGATTTTACTAACCCTGGCCAATTTTACGCAACAAGTAGACTCTGATGCAGCGGCGACAGGGTTGTCAGATGGGCTGGTTTTTGGTGGATTTAGCAGTTTTTAGATTGGTTAGGTTGGAAATTCTCAATCCCATCTGGCAACCCTTAGCGGAGAGTCTACAGCTTGTATGTTTACAGATATCGCGCTGCTGTGCACACCACACTTTGTTAAAAGAAATAAAGCTTGTACTTTTCTACTTATAATACATTCTACTGATGTAGTCTACCATTTGGTTTTAGTTATTGCTCTCACTTGTTTGTACCTTTTGCTAAGTCAAGCATTTAGAATGTAGAGTGCATATTGCGAAATTTCGCAACGTCAATAACGCATCGGCCTCTAAAAAACGCACGTTTTTTTTTTTTTTTTACTCCGTTGCGAAAGGGCCCCGCCGCCACCTTGCGGGGGGGCCCCGGGATTTTGCGCTACGCCACTGACCCCTGTATATATATATATATGCATATTTTTCAGCATAACTTATCTAAGCATCTCAATGGAGTTTTAGGGTGTGTTCTCACATTTGCTTCACTTGGAAACGGAGTTTAGGATAAAGTTCGCTTTGCTCTGCGTCGTTTGGAGCTGTGAGAACGCGCATTCGAAGTCGCTCCCGCAGCAAACAACCGACGGATGCTCCGCTTGAAAAGGGTGGTTTCGCTTCGGTTAGAAACGACGCATCGAGGCTGTCCATAGGAAAACAACAGCGCATGCGTGTTGATCTGGATAAGAGCGGGACGAACAGGAAATTTGTTATTTTTCTGACCAATCAACTACCACGTCTGTTGCTTCGATTGCGTATGGGCTGTGAGAACGCAAATCAGAGAAATAATTTATTTTAACAATGTTGCAAACTCATCCACTTGCTCCGTGTCCTGATTCAGACTTTCATGTGAGAACATGACCTATGACATCAGAGCCCTCTCTATGACATCATGTGAGAACATGACCTTAGTGTAGGACTAGGCTTACTGTAGTTGAGACCCCTCTACAATAAAAAGAAAAACAATTGTCCTAGTCTTGAGGTCTTGATCTCAATTAGTTGACATGGCAGGAACACGAAAAACAATCAGGGCACTCGATGGAATAGTCATGTGCAAGTAATAATAATAATAATAATAATAATAATAATAATAATAATAATTCATTAAGTGAAACTTTGTTGACTGGCCATGCCAATCTTCAGTTAAATCTAATTGAACACGCATACCTCAAAACAACCAACTGAAGATGGCAGTACAGGACAGGCCTGGCATGGGGTCAAGGGTCACAGACTTAATTTAATTTAATTTAATTTTGTCATTTAGCAGACGCTTTTATCCAAAGCGACTTACAATTACGAATTACAGGGACATTCCCCCTGGAGTAACTGAGGGCTAAGTGCCTTACCCAATGGCACACTAGTAGTGGTGTGGCTTCAGGCGGGATTTGAACTCACAACCTTCCGATCCCAAGTCCAACTCACTATCCACTAGACCACCACTACCCCTACTACAGACTTCAGGCAGCTATTGCATGGAGCCCTGAAATAGGGGAATTATGTTTTAAAAAATGTTCTTTCTGAATGGTGAATCAATCTGAGCATTGAATTAAAGCTGAGAATCTCTCTTTGTAACCCCATAGTAATTGTTTGATTTCAAATCCAAACTGTTTAAGTATAATAGACCTAAAAGAACACCAAATGCTTCCTCTTTCCAATACTTATGGAGGACAGTGTTCACACACAGTTTGCTGTGCTCCAAGTCGTATATAAGTTCGGTGCCAGTCAGAATGGACACACACACACACACACGCACACACGCACACACGCACACACACACACACACACACACACACACACAGTGAGTGAACTTAGTTCTAACTACAAGGTGGATAGGTGTTCCGAGTGAATCAAAGACTATAGGCCTAGTTGACTACCCTCTGCCAATGATTCCAAATTCATTGGAAACATGCTATGGCCAACATGAAGCTGCCTTCATAGTTTGTAAAGCAGTGTAATAACCATGATTTTCTTCCACTTGTTAAAAGGGTGGCATAGTGCACTCTACTGGTGGAGGTTGAGAAAAGCTTACGGCACCGGGTATTCCCAGGCGGTCTCCCATCCAAGTACTAACCCGGCCCGACCCTGCTTAGCTTCCGAGATCGGACGAGATCGGGCGTGTTTTTTTTTTTTTTTATCTTTTATTATCAAAAATACATTTCACAGATAATTTGTTCAGTTGGTTATTTACATTATTCACAAAACACATACAGATACGATACATAAATAACACAGTGAGACATGACTGACAGCACAACACACAATGTGGGACAGACATAGAATAGACAAAGGACGACAACAAAAAAGACCAAGTAGCATACCAGGTCTTATCTATGCCTGGCAGCCCTTGGTCAAATCAGAAAAATCATAACGTCAAACATAACAAATAAACCATACGCAAAATAATCCAAACAAAGAGACAAAAAGAATGCTACAACAAATATAGAAATGATAAAACAGTAAAAAATGATGAAGCAAAGGACATATGACACATAAAAAACGGGTGATTCATGACAGACAAAAAGTGGGACAGACACAACCCTAACCCTAACCCTAACCCTAAACCTAAACCAGAATAGACAAACCAACATGAGACCAAGTAGCATACCAGGTCTTATCTATGCCTGGCAGCCCTTGGTCAACTCAGAAAAAACATAAAACAAACAAAAACACTGACTCAAAACCAAACACAGATACTAATCTTCTATATTATAACCTAACATCCCTGATCCTGTAATAGTCACCAAAGTGCTATTATTGACAAAGTGTTTACAAAAATCTGCTTTCCCCAGTGTGTGCACTAACCTAACATCCTTTTTAAATAGTGACACAAACAACTCCCACACCCTGGTAACTTTCCCCTCATAATGTGCTACATTCCTCCTACATACAATTGCATACCTTACGTGACTCAACAAAAAATTAACCAAAATCTACATTCACTTCTTTCTTTTTTCCCACCACCCCAAACAATAACAATTCCTTCCATTCAATCTCATTCCTGACGGTAACCCCACAGTGTACACTTAACAACCCCTTTACTTTCACAAATAAGACAGACAAACTTGGACATTCAACAAAATAGTGGTCAAAGTTTTCATCCCTCCCTTTACATACATCACATACCCTACCTATATTCCTATCCATTTGGTGCAAAACGACATTTGTGTAAACCCTATTGTGCCTAATCTTAAAATCATTGTGCTCACATTCTACGCTATTATATTTCACACCCAGATTTGCCCATACCTTTCCCACATCAATACCTTCAAAAACCCTTTTCCACACCTTCTCTGACGCTGGCCTCACCAACCCATCACCCAGTAAATCCATGTATATCCCTTTCGTTTTCACATCCTCAAACTTGACCTCTAAACCTTTCCTTTCTACCCTTAATTCTACCATCATTTTTTCCTCACCTGCCTCTCCCTGTCCTAACATTAACGTTTTCCATTCCCTACTTATACTGTCCCTAATTCTATTATACACTCCTGCAATCCCACCTTTCCTTATATCCCTATTCCCTGCCCTTATTCCCTGCACTATCTCCTGCTCTGTTTTGAAATTGTTCTCTGACACTATATGTTTTATCTGTCTAAACCCTGCCTGTTCAAAATGCTTACTAACTATCATCTTGTTATTGTACTTTATCTTGGGGTTGAAAAAGATGGGCTGATTTAAAACCTCATCTTTCCCTACACACTTGTACCTTACCTGCTCTAAATATTTCCCCCATGCTTCAAACACCTCTCTATAAAACAGTGACATTCCCTCGTACCGTGGTTTATTAAAAACCATTAAAAGACCATTCACACCACACCCTCCATATCTGTGCAAATAATCCTCAAAGAAACCCATCCAACAATATTCATCCCTACCATACAAAAACTTTTTCACAATTTTGACCCTAAGTGCCCTTTTCTTCACTTCTATATCTATCAATTTTAACCCCCCATTCTTATAACTATTTATTAACACCCCGTGCCTAATTAGTGCCTGCTTGCTATCCCACAAAAAACTATTTATCACCCCATTCAATTCTTTCGTGACCCACAAAGGTAAATCTAGTGCACTCAACACATGATTCACCTTTGATAGGATCAGGCAGTTTATTACCGTCACCTTTCCCCTTAGTTTCAGTTTTCTCCTTCTCCATGAATTCAGTGCTTGTTTCACCCTGTTCAAAACCCCTGTCCATGTTACATCCCTTGCTTCTTTTTCATTCACACCCACATTCACTCCTAGCACTTTTATCATTCCTTTTGCCACTTTCAAAGGTATATCACATTCACTCATGTCTACACTCCCTACACACAGTATTTCTGACTTCTCTACATTCATTTTGGCCCCTGATGCTTTCCCATATACTTCTAATAACTTGACTACTCTCTTCACACTGTCTACATCCCTAACTGTTATGTTTGTGTCGTCTGCATACTGATGTATTAAACTCCTCCCACCCCCTGGAATATGTATACCCTGAATGTGTTTGTCTGATTTTAACAACGTCGCCAGTGGCTCTGCTGTAATGCTGTACAGCAGACTGGACAACGGACAACCCTGCCTAACTGATCTTTCTAAACTAAAACTATCTGTCAAAACTCCACTACACTTTACCCTACTCTTTGCACAACTATACAGTAACCTAATCCACTGAACTATCCTCTTCCCAAAACCAAACTTCTCTAACGTCCTAAACATAAACTCGTGCTCTACTCTATCAAAAGCCTTATTGAAATCTACACTCAACACTATCCCTCCCTCTTCCTTCATGTGTTTCACTGTATCTCTGACTGATCCTATTGTATCCGCTATATCTCTTCCTGGTATGCTATACGCTTGAGTCGATGATACTATGGACCCTACTACTGACTTAATCCTATTGGCTAAAATCTTCGCTAACACTTTGTAGTCTGTATTCAATAAACTAATCCCTCTGTAATTCCCTAACTGTAACTTACTACCCTTCTTGTATAATAAAGTAATTAACCCTGTTGCCATCGACTCACTAACCTTCTCTACCCTTTCCATTTCCTTATAAACCTTCAACAAAATCTTACTAAGCACTGCACTAAAACACTTGTAGAATTCACCTGGTAAGCCATCAGAGCCCGGGCTTTTGCCATTATTTGAGCTCTGAATGGCTAAGGTGACCTCCCCCTCTGATAAATCCCTATCACACCCTTCCCTGTCACTATCTGCTAACCTATGCTCAACTGTCCCTAAAACTTCTCCTACACTGTCATTGTCTACACTACCTTTTTTGAATAAATTCTCATAATACTCCTGCACTGTCTCTAAAACCCCTACATAGTCCTTCACTATCTCCCCTTTTCCATTCTCTATCTCTTCTATGTATGTTTTCCCCTGCTTCTGCTTCTCTAACCCTAAAAAGAACGCTGTGCATTTCTCCCCTTCCACTGTATACTGTGCCCTACTCCTAACTATAGCCCCTCTACACTTCTCCTTTTCATACGCTTCTAATTCTCCCCTAATCTCCATGTATTTCACTACGCTTCTATCTGGGTCCCTGTCTATTTCTTTTAGTTCCTCATCCATCCTCCCTCTCAATACACTTTCTTTTCTCTTTCTATCCTGACTTCGTTTTCTGCAATAACTAATACTTAATTGTTTTACCTGTCTCTTAACACACTCCCACCATTCACACACATTCTCTTCATACATTCCACACTTCATTCGCTCACTAATATGCTCATTCACCATATCCCTATACTCATTCTCCCCTAATACCCTCGTGTTCAAACACCACACACCCCCCCCTTTCCCTGTGTGCCTACCTCCTAAGTGAAACGTGATTGCTGCGTGATCGCTGTACCCCGTGAATTTGTGTTGTATATCTCCTATTTCCTTTTCTATCCCCTGTGATACTAAACATAAATCTATTCTACTCTGCTTCAAAACCCCACTAACTACCTGTCTTCTTGAAAACTCTCTCTTACTTGTGTTCCTAACTCTCCATACATCTATTAAATTCCTCTGCTCTATCATTTCTAATAACCCTCTCCTAGCTGAATCTGTCTTAAAACTATCTACTCTATAAACATCCATCTTAGTGCAAAATACGTTAAAATCACCCACCAAAATACAATTCCCTGTGCAGTGCAAGCTCAGTTCTACAAAAAAATCCCTCTTTTCAACCTCTCTATTTGGTGCATACACATTAATTAATCTAAACATTACATTATTTATATTAAATTCTATCCCTATTACCCTGCCCTTCCCGTCATTCAAAACCTCTCTTACATTCTCTACCCTATTCTCTTTAATTAATATCGCTACCCCACATGATTTATTCGTCCCATTATTTGTAAACAGCATACCCCTCCATTTCCCCTTGATTTCTGTCATTTTGGTGTCTGTCCACTTTGTCTCCTGCAGTACCAGAACATCAGATGTGAAAGTCACCAGCACCTCCTCTAGCTTCTCCATGTTATTGAGCCCATTGATGTTTATGGAGGAAATCGTGACCATTGAAAACAAGTGTAGGAGGATAAATATGTTTACTGCCATTTTTATTTCATTTCTTCTTTCCCTCTATGTACTGCAGCTTTGATTTGCGCTTTAGTTTCCCCGCTAAAAGCGCCCTCTTCCTCCCTCCCACTATCGTCAACAGCTCAGACTCGTCTTGCTCACCGCACCCCTCGTCACTGTTTGTTAACATCTTTTCAGATGTTTTCGGGGGGGGGCTTACGGGTACGGCCTCTCGCCATTCCGACTCGTTGTTCATGGGGGTTCCCTCCTTCGATTTGTTGCCTGCCTCTTTTGCTTCTTTCGGGCGCACGACTCTCGGGGGCAAAGGCTCTTGTTGGGAACCTCTCCCCCCGGTCGTCTGTGCGCTCCCTTGCAACTCCGATGCCTGGGTTACCCCCATAAAACTGTCGAGGCTCGACCCCATGCCCCCCCCCTTCCCGCTCTTTCCTGTCAGTCTCGACCACTCCGTTCTCTGAGTCTCTGGCACAGTCTGAGCTGTCAACGATACTCCCTCCTCCATCCCCTCTTCCTCCTCTCCCTCGCTCTTCTCTTCCTCCTCTCCCTCGCTCTTCTCTTCCTCTTCTCCCTCGCTCTTCTCTCCCTCTTCTCCCTCTCCCTTTTCTCCCTCTCCCTTCTCTTCCTCTCCCCCCTTTCCCCCCTTCCCTTCTTCCTCCCTCTGTCTAAAAACAGTGGATGGACTCATCACTACTTCTTCCTCCCTACACTTGCATTGGGATTCCAGGTCCCCACACCCCCTGCACTTGTTTTCAAAAGTCGCGCATTCCCTCGCATAATGCCCGCTGAGCCCACACCTTCTGCACTTGAACTCGGGACATTCCCGTAGGATGTGCCCTGGCTGCAGACACATCCTACACACCTTCACCTGTCTGTCATGAATCACCCGAAAGAAATCAGACCCATTGTCCGTCTCGAACTTGGTCGAATACGGCAGTGATTTTACAACATCATTAAACTTCACTTTTACAAACCGTGTACCCTCGCATATGCTGGTCCCCGGCCACATCCTCCTCTTTATCGGGGAGACCGCTTGCACCCCCCAGTCCGTTAATTTCCGGATAATGTCCCCGTCCTTGGTGTAGACTGGCAGTCCAATGAATGAGACCACCATCTCGTCCCCGCACAACTCCCTCGCCATGACCCTCGTCTCCTTGATTTTAAAGCCGTCGAGCAGCCTCTCTTTCCCCTTCGGATGGCTCATCGTGACTTCGTATTTATTTAATCCGATATAGCGACAGCCCACGACGAGCCCGCACACCTCCTTCGTCGCCCGTAGCAGTGCCATCATTGTGATCCTCTCCTCGCCGACCAGTTCCACCGCCACCGTCAGTTCCTTGCTGTATGCGGGGACCTCTCGCTCCGCTTGTTGTCTTGCTTCCGCCTCCTGTTTCTCCCTCGCGATTTTCTCTTTCTCCCTTCTTATAAACCCTTCAATTTCCTCTCTTACTTTCTGTCTCTCCATCTCTTCTCTTTCACTCTCTCCTTCTTTCTCTCCTTCTTTCGTATTGCCTGCTTCCGTGTCATTCTCCGTCTCTGTCATTCCGCGTGTCTTCACCATTTTTGAGCCGTCCGTGCACAAAACAAAACGAAAAAAACAAAAATATCCCCCCTAACAGCAAGCTGCTGGGGGAATAAACTCTCACACACTAACTCTCCTTTCACTCACACAAACTACGCAAATATTCAAACACTTAAACTCTCATGCACACAAACAAATTCCAAACGCTCACGCTGCTAAACCAAACTTTTTACGACAGGGCGTGTTCAGGGTGGTATGGCCGTAAGCAAAGTTTGCTGTGCTCCAAGTCGTATATAAGTTCGGTGCCAGTCAGAATGGACACACACACACACACACACGCACACACGCACACACGCACACACGCACACACACACAGTGAGTGAACTTAGTTCTAACTACAAGGTGGATAGGTGTTCCTAGTGAATCAAAGACTATAGGCCTAGTTGACTACCCTCTGCCAATAATTCCAAATTCATTGGAAACATGCTATGGCCAACATGAAGCTGCCTTCATAGTTTGTAAAGCAGTGTAATAACCATGATTTTCTTCCACTTGTTAAAAGGGTGGCATAGTGCACTCTACTGGTGGAGGTTGAGAAAAGCTTACGGCACCGGGTATTCCCAGGCGGTCTCCCATCCAAGTACTAACCCGGCCCGACCCTGCTTAGCTTCCGAGATCGGACGAGATCGGGCGTGTTTTTTTTTTTTTTTATCTTTTATTATCAAAAATACATTTCACAGATAATTTGTTCAGTTGGTTATTTACATTATTCACAAAACACATACAGATACGATACGTAAATAACACAGTGAGACATGACTGACAGCACAACACAGAATGTGGGACAGACATCGAATAGACAAAGGACGACAACAAAAAAGACCAAGTAGCATACCAGGTCTTATCTATGCCTGGCAGCCCTTGGTCAAATCAGAAAAAACATAAAACAAACAAAAACACTGACTCAAACGTCAAACATAACAAATAAACCATACGCAAAATAATCCAAACAAAGAGACAAAAAGAATGCTACAACAAATATAGAAATGATAAAACAGTAAAAAATGATGAAGCAAAGGACATATGACACATAAAAAACGGGTGATTCATGACAGACAAAAAGTGGGACAGACACAACCCTAGCCCTAACCCTAACCCTAAACCTAAACCAGAATAGACAAACCAACATGAGAACAAGTAGCATACCAGGTCTTATCTATGCCTGGCAGCCCTTGGTCAACTCAGAAAAAACATAAAACAAACAAAAAACACTGACTCAAAACCAAACACAGATACTAATCTTCTATATTATAACCTAACATCCCTGATCCTGTAATAGTCACCAAAGTGCTATTATTGACAAAGTGTTTACAAAAATCTGCTTTCCCCAGTGTGTGCACTAACCTAACATCCTTTTTAAATAGTGACACAAACAACTCCCACACCCTGGTAACTTTCCCCTCATAATGTGCTACATTCCTCCTACATACAATTGCATACCTTACGTGACTCAACAAAAAATTAACCAAATCTACATTCACTTCTTTCTTTTTTCCCACCACCCCAAACAATAACAATTCCTTCCATTCAATCTCATTCCTGACGGTAACCCCACAGTGTACACTTAACAACCCCTTTACTTTCACAAATAAGACAGACAAACTTGGACATTCAACAAAATAGTGGTCAAAGTTTTCATCCCTCCCTTTACATACATCACATACCCTACCTATATTCCTATCCATTTGGTGCAAAACGACATTTGTGTAAACCCTATTGTGCCTAATCTTAAAATCATTGTGCTCACATTCTACGCTATTATATTTCACACCCAGATTTGCCCATACCTTTCCCACATCAATACCTTCAAAAACCCTTTTCCACACCTTCTCTGACGCTGGCCTCACCAACCCATCACCCAGTAAATCCATGTATATCCCTTTCGTTTTCACATCCTCAAACTTGACCTCTAAACCTTTCCTTTCTACCCTTAATTCTACCATCATTTTTTCCTCACCTGCCTCTCCCTGTCCTAACATTAACGTTTTCCATTCCCTACTTATACTGTCCCTAATTCTATTATACACTCCTGCAATCCCACCTTTCCTTATATCCCTATTCACTGCCCTTATTCCCTGCACTATCTCCTGCTCTGTTTTGAAATTGTTCTCTGACACTATATGTTTTATCTGTCTAAACCCTGCCTGTTCAAAATGCTTACTAACTATCATCTTGTTATTGTACTTTATCTTGGGGTTGAAAAAGATGGGCTGATTTAAAACCTCATCTTTCCCTACACACTTGTACCTTACCTGCTCTAAATATTTCCCCCATGCTTCAAACACCTCTCTATAAAACAGTGACATTCCCTCGTACCGTGGTTTATTAAAAACCATTAAAAGACCATTCACACCACACCCTCCATATCTGTGCAAATAATCCTCAAAGAAACCCATCCAACAATATTCATCCCTACCATACAAAAACTTTTTCACAATTTTGACCCTAAGTGCCCTTTTCTTCACTTCTATATCTATCAATTTTAACCCCCCATTCTTATAACTATTTATTAACACCCCGTGCCTAATTAGTGCCTGCTTGCTATCCCACAAAAAACTATTTATCACCCCATTCAATTCTTTCGTGACCCACAAAGGTAAATCTAGTGCACTCAACACATGATTCACCTTTGATAGGATCAGGCAGTTTATTACCGTCACCTTTCCCCTTAGTTTCAGTTTTCTCCTTCTCCATGAATTCAGTGCTTGTTTCACCCTGTTCAAAATCCCTGTCCATGTTACATCCCTTGCTTCTTTTTCATTCACACCCACATTCACTCCTAGCACTTTTATCATTCCTTTTGCCACTTTCAAAGGTATATCACATTCACTCATGTCTACACTCCCTACACACAGTATTTCTGACTTCTCTACATTCATTTTGGCCCCTGATGCTTTCCCATATACTTCTAATAACTTGACTACTCTCTTCACACTGTCTACATCCCTAACTGTTATGTTTGTGTCGTCTGCATACTGATGTATTAAACTCCTCCCACCCCCTGGAATATGTATACCCTGAATGTGTTTGTCTGATTTTAACAACGTCGCCAGTGGCTCTGCTGTAATGCTGTACAGCAGACTGGACAACGGACAACCCTGCCTAACTGATCTTTCTAAACTAAAACTATCTGTCAAAACTCCACTACACTTTACCCTACTCTTTGCACAACTATACAGTAACCTAATCCACTGAACTATCCTCTTCCCAAAACCAAACTTCTCTAACGTCCTAAACATAAACTCGTGCTCTACTCTATCAAAAGCCTTATTGAAATCTACACTCAACACTATCCCTCCCTCTTCCTTCATGTGTTTCACTGTATCTCTGACTGATCCTATTGTATCCGCTATATCTCTTCCTGGTATGCTATACGCTTGAGTCGATGATACTATGGACCCTACTACTGACTTAATCCTATTGGCTAAAATCTTCGCTAACACTTTGTAGTCTGTATTCAATAAACTAATCCCTCTGTAATTCCCTAACTGTAACTTACTACCCTTCTTGTATAATAAAGTAATTAACCCTGTTGCCATCGACTCACTAACCTTCTCTACCCTTTCCATTTCCTTATAAACCTTCAACAAAATCTTACTAAGCACTGCACTAAAACACTTGTAGAATTCACCTGGTAAGCCATCAGAGCCCGGGCTTTTGCCATTATTTGAGCTCTGAATGGCTAAGGTGACCTCCCCCTCTGATAAATCCCTATCACACCCTTCCCTGTCACTATCTGCTAACCTATGCTCAACTGTCCCTAAAACTTCTCCTACACTGTCATTGTCTACACTACCTTTTTTGAATAAATTCTCATAATACTCCTGCACTGTCTCTAAAACCCCTACATAGTCCTTCACTATCTCCCCTTTTCCATTCTCTATCTCTTCTATGTATGTTTTCCCCTGCTTCTGCTTCTCTAACCCTAAAAAGAACGCTGTGCATTTCTCCCCTTCCACTGTATACTGTGCCCTACTCCTAACTATAGCCCCTCTACACTTCTCCTTTTCATACGCTTCTAATTCTCCCCTAATCTCCATGTATTTCACTACGCTTCTATCTGGGTCCCTGTCTATTTCTTTTAGTTCCTCATCCATCCTCCCTCTCAATACACTTTCTTTTCTCTTTCTATCCTGACTTCGTTTTCTGCAATAACTAATACTTAATTGTTTTACCTGTCTCTTAACACACTCCCACCATTCACACACATTCTCTTCATACATTCCACACTTCATTCGCTCACTAATATGCTCATTCACCATATCCCTATACTCATTCTCCCCTAATACCCTCGTGTTCAAACACCACACACCCCCCCCTTTCCCTGTGTGCCTACCTCCTAAGTGAAACGTGATTGCTGCGTGATCGCTGTACCCCGTGAATTTGTGTTGTATATCTCCTATTTCCTTTTCTATCCCCTGTGATACTAAACATAAATCTATTCTACTCTGCTTCAAAACCCCACTAACTACCTGTCTTCTTGAAAACTCTCTCTTACTTGTGTTCCTAACTCTCCATACATCTATTAAATTCCTCTGCTCTATCATTTCTAATAACCCTCTCCTAGCTGAATCTGTCTTAAAACTATCTACTCTATAAACATCCATCTTAGTGCAAAATACGTTAAAATCACCCACCAAAATACAATTCCCTGTGCAGTGCAAGCTCAGTTCTACAAAAAAATCCCTCTTTTCAACCTCTCTATTTGGTGCATACACATTAATTAATCTAAACATTACATTATTTATATTAAATTCTATCCCTATTACCCTGCCCTTCCCGTCATTCAAAACCTCTCTTACATTCTCTACCCTATTCTCTTTAATTAATATCGCTACCCCACATGATTTATTCGTCCCATTATTTGTAAACAGCATACCCCTCCATTTCCCCTTGATTTCTGTCATTTTGGTGTCTGTCCACTTTGTCTCCTGCAGTACCAGAACATCAGATGTGAAAGTCACCAGCACCTCCTCTAGCTTCTCCATGTTATTGAGCCCATTGATGTTTATGGAGGAAATCGTGACCATTGAAAACAAGTGTAGGAGGATAAATATGTTTACTGCCATTTTTATTTCATTTCTTCTTTCCCTCTATGTACTGCAGCTTTGATTTGCGCTTTAGTTTCCCCGCTAAAAGCGCCCTCTTCCTCCCTCCCACTATCGTCAACAGCTCAGACTCGTCTTGCTCACCGCACCCCTCGTCACTGTTTGTTAACATCTTTTCAGATGTTTTCGGGGGGGGGCTTACGGGTACGGCCTCTCGCCATTCCGACTCGTTGTTCATGGGGGTTCCCTCCTTCGATTTGTTGCCTGCCTCTTTTGCTTCTTTCGGGCGCACGACTCTCGGGGGCAAAGGCTCTTGTTGGGAACCTCTCCCCCCGGTCGTCTGTGCGCTCCCTTGCAACTCCGATGCCTGGGTTACCCCCATAAAACTGTCGAGGCTCGACCCCATGCCCCCCCCCTTCCCGCTCTTTCCTGTCAGTCTCGACCACTCCGTTCTCTGAGTCTCTGGCACAGTCTGAGCTGTCAACGATACTCCCTCCTCCATCCCCTCTTCCTCCTCTCCCTCGCTCTTCTCTTCCTCCTCTCCCTCGCTCTTCTCTTCCTCTTCTCCCTCGCTCTTCTCTCCCTCTTCTCCCTCTCCCTTTTCTCCCTCTCCCTTCTCTTCCTCTCCCCCCTTTCCCCCCTTCCCTTCTTCCTCCCTCTGTCTAAAAACAGTGGATGGACTCATCACTACTTCTTCCTCCCTACACTTGCATTGGGATTCCAGGTCCCCACACCCCCTGCACTTGTTTTCAAAAGTCGCGCATTCCCTCGCATAATGCCCGCTGAGCCCACACCTTCTGCACTTGAACTCGGGACATTCCCGTAGGATGTGCCCTGGCTGCAGACACATCCTACACACCTTCACCTGTCTGTCATGAATCACCCGAAAGAAATCAGACCCATTGTCCGTCTCGAACTTGGTCGAGTACGGCAGTGATTTTACAACATCATTAAACTTCACTTTTACAAACCGTGTACCCTCGCATATGCTGGTCCCCGGCCACATCCTCCTCTTTATCGGGGAGACCGCTTGCACCCCCCAGTCCGTTAATTTCCGGATAATGTCCCCGTCCTTGGTGTAGACTGGCAGTCCAATGAATGAGACCACCATCTCGTCCCCGCACAACTCCCTCGCCATGACCCTCGTCTCCTTGATTTTAAAGCCGTCGAGCAGCCTCTCTTTCCCCTTCGGATGGCTCATCGTGACTTCGTATTTATTTAATCCGATATAGCGACAGCCCACGACGAGCCCGCACACCTCCTTCGTCGCCCGTAGCAGTGCCATCATTGTGATCCTCTCCTCGCCGACCAGTTCCACCGACACCGTCAGTTCCTTGCTGTATGCGGGGACCTCTCGCTCCGCTTGTTGTCTTGCTTCCGCCTCCTGTTTCTCCCTCGCGATTTTCTCTTTCTCCCTTCTTATAAACCCTTCAATTTCCTCTCTTACTTTCTGTCTCTCCATCTCTTCTCTTTCACTCTCTCCTTCTTTCTCTCCTTCTTTCGTATTGCCTGCTTCCGTGTCATTCTCTGTCTCTGTCATTCCGCGTATCTTTACCATTTTTGAGCCGTCCGTGCACAAAACAAAACGAAAAAACAAAAATATCCCCCCTAACAGCAAGCTGCTGGGGGAATAAACTCTCACACACTAACTCTCCTTTCACTCACACAAACTACGCAAATATTCAAACACTTAAACTCTCATGCACACAAACAAAATCCAAACGCTCACGCTGCTAAACCAAACTTTTTACGACAGGGCGTGGTCAGAGTGGTATGGCCGTAAGCAAAGTTTGCCGTGCTCCAAGTCGTATATAAGTTCGGTGCCAGTCAGAATGGACACACACACACACACACACACACGCACACACGCACACACGCACGCACACACGCACACACGCACGCACACACGCACACACGCACGCACACACACACACACACACACACACACACACACACACACACACACACACACACACACACAGTGAGTTCTTAGAACTTAGTTCTAACTACAAGGTGGATAGGTGTTCCGAGTAAATCAAAGACTATAGGCCTAGTTGACTACCCTCTGCCAATGATTCCAAATTCATTGGAAACATGCTATGGCCAACATGAAGCTGCCTTCATAGTTTGTAAAGCAGTGTAATAACCATGATTTTCTTCCACTTGTTAAAAGGGTGGCATAGTGCACTCTACTGGTGGAGGTTGAGAAAAGCTTACGGCACCGGGTATTCCCAGGCGGTCTCCCATCCAAGTACTAACCCGGCCCGACCCTGCTTAGCTTCCGAGATCGGACGAGATCGGGCGTGTTCAGGGTGGTATGGCCGTAAGCAAAGTTTGCTGTGCTCCAAGTCGTATATAAGTTCGGTGCCAGTCAGAATGGACACACACACACGCACACACGCACACACACACAGTGAGTGAACTTAGTTCTAACTACAAGGTGGATAGGTGTTCCTAGTGAATCAAAGACTATAGGCCTAGTTGACTACCCTCTGCCAATAATTCCAAATTCATTGGAAACATGCTATGGCCAACATGAAGCTGCCTTCATAGTTTGTAAAGCAGTGTAATAACCATGATTTTCTTCCACTTGTTAAAAGGGTGGCATAGTGCACTCTACTGGTGGAGGTTGAGAAAAGCTTACGGCACCGGGTATTCCCAGGCGGTCTCCCATCCAAGTACTAACCCGGCCCGACCCTGCTTAGCTTCCGAGATCGGACGAGATCGGGCGTGTTCAGGGTGGTATGGCCGTAAGCAAAGTTTGCCGTGCTCCAAGTCGTATATAAGTTCGGTGCCAGTCAGAATGGACACACACACACACACACGCACACACGCACACACGCACACACGCACGCACGCACGCACGCACACACACACACACACACACACACACACACACACACACACACACACACACACACACACACACACACAGTGAGTGAACTTAGTTCTAACTACAAGGTGGATAGGTGTTCCGAGTAAATCAAAGACTATAGGCCTAGTTGACTACCCTCTGCCAATGATTCCAAATTCATTGGAAACATGCTATGGCCAACATGAAGCTGCCTTCATAGTTTGTAAAGCAGTGTAATAACCATGATTTTCTTCCACTTGTTAAAAGGGTGGCATAGTGCACTCTACTGGTGGAGGTTGAGAAAAGCTTACGGCACCGGGTATTCCCAGGCGGTCTCCCATCCAAGTACTAACCCGGCCCGACCCTGCTTAGCTTCCGAGATCGGACGAGATCGGGCGTGTTCAGGGTGGTATGGCCGTAAGCAAAGTTTGCCGTGCTCCAAGTCGTATATAAGTTCGGTGCCAGTAGTCCTTGGGCCAAACCCCCAAAATTGAACATTTCACTACCAAATTCTGGGCAAATCCTAGATGTGATTTTCTTATTCCTATACATCCCTAGATTATGTTTTGATATGATAGACCTTTTGGATTGGCAGCTTATTAGTAGTTATCACCTCGTAAAGGTACGGAGTGCTTTTTTCAAAACCGGAGTTTTGCCTAGAAAAGTCCCCTGCCATATCTTGCTCCCCTTCGTATGATTCGCGCCTAGCTGTGGTGTGGTTTTGATAGAGACATGAGGCTTTTCATGTTCTTTATGCGCCTGAGTCTCCTAAACACGTAGAGACCAACCCCGAGTCGATCAATGATTCCTACGATGAGCTATGGTAACTTTACCGCACCTACCCCCTACCGATGAATGCCTAATTTTTTTTTCCCGGAGGTATTGTGCGGTAGGTGCGGGAAAGTTACCATAGCTCAGCGTAGGAAGCTCTGATCGACTCGGGGTTGGTCTCTACGTGTTCAGGAGACCCAGGCGCATAAAGCTAACCTGGCTCATGTCTCTATCGCAAGCACAGCCCGAGCTATGCGCGACTGACGTGAAGGGGAGCAAAATATGGCAGGGGACTTGTGGACCCGAATGCAGGACACTGAGGCGGAGTCAGATGAAAGGGCAAACCCATGGATGGGTACATTTATTGTTTTCTGAATTTGTATGTTTAAATATACAAATGATACATTATCTACTTAAAATATGCGTTAATTTACATAGTTTTCCAGAATAAAAATCTAAAACAAAGTGCTTAAAACAAATAAAGTGTGTGTTTACCTCCTCAAATAAATTAACTTAGCCCCAGCCAGATCCATATTTAGAGGTAAGTTAGCAAGCTAGTTTAGAGTTAGTGGTAATGTATAGCTGGTTACTGGTTAGATAACGAAGCGACCTTGGGTTCCCTGAAAGGTGCTATATAAATGCAAGTTATTATTATTATTATTATAACTAGCTAGCTAGTTTTTTCTACCATAAATCATCTCCTGAAGCCACAACCATCTCCCACTACTGAGGCTACAGAGCAGCGATGTAACAGCTTCATTGACTTTTTCAGATCCAAGGTCAACAACATTCGCTCTCTGATGCCCAGCTCTTCCTCTCTGTCTCCCTCTGCTACCAACCCCTCGCCTGGGAGTTTGCCATCTCTCCCATGTTTCACAGAGGTTCAACAGAGCCACATTATGGAAATCCTTAGAGGAATGAAATCATGCACTTGCGCCCTGGACCCCATTCCCACTGCTCTGCTCAAGTCATACACCAACCTTGCCTTCCTGTCCAAGGTGCTAGTGAAGGAAGTTGCTTCCCAACTCCAGGATCACCTCAAACACAACAACCTGTTTGAAAGATTTCAGTCAGGCTTTCGCTCAGCCCACAGTACAGAAACGGCTATGCTAAGGGTGACGAATGAACTGCTAATGACATCCTCCTGGACCTGACAGCAGCATTTGACATGGTGGATCACACTATCCTCCTAGAGCGCCTCCACACCACCATTGGACTCTCAGACTCTGCACTGAAGTGGTTTCAGTCCTATCTCTCTGGCAGGACTGAATACGTCTCACTGGGAGGATGCAAGTCCAGACTTCTCCCTGTTACCTGTGGTGTTCCACAGGGGTCGGTTCTCGGCCCCATCCTCTTCATCACCTACATGCTCCCCCTCGGTCGTGTCATCACCAGATATGGGATGTCTTTCCATTGTTATGCTGATGACACACAGCTCTACATTAAAACTACCCCAAGCCCCTCTGCAGCCATGTCATGTCTCACCACCTGTCTTGAGGAGATAAAGGCATGGATGAACAACAACTTCCTTCAGTTAAACAGTAACAAATCCGAAGCTCGTCTTGTTGGCACCCCACACCAGGTTCAGTCTTCGCCCATATCACAGCTCACCTTCGAGGGTCAAGTCATCCTCTTCTCCTCCTCAGTTTCAAATCTGGGGGTTAGGTCTGACCCTCACCTGACCTTCAGTGACCATATAAAACACCTGTGCAAAACCTCCTTCTATCATCTGAGAAATATTTCCAAACTCCGTCCCACTCTAACCCTGTCAGATGCAGAGAACTTGTCCATGCCTTTGACTACTGCAATCCGCTCTTCATCGGGATTCCTGGCAAAAGCATACAGAAGCTGCCATACATCCAGAACAGCGCTGCCAGGATCCTGATGAGAGTCCACAAATACAAGCACATAACCCCTGTTCTACACTCACTACACTGGCTCCCTGTCTCATTCAGGGTTGACTACAAAGTCCTTCTTCTCACCCACAAATGCATCAACGGACACGCACCTCCCTATCTACAAGAACTCATCACTCCACAAACCTCCACCCGCACCCTCAGGTCTTCAAACAGTTTGCTCCTCCAGGTCCCCAATACCAGGCTCCGCACCATGGGGGACCGAGCCTTCTGTTCGGCTCCGCCGTGCCTGTGGAACAGCCTTCCTAGCCAGCTAAGGGCAGTACAGAGCCTGTGCAACAGCCTTCCTAGCCAGCTAAGGGCAGTACAGAGCCTGTGGAACAGCCTTCCTAGCCAGCTACGGGCAGTACAGAGCCTGTGGAACAGCCTTCCTAGCCAGCTAAGGGCAGTACAGAGCCTGTGCAACAGCCTTCCTAGCCAGCTAAGGGCAGTACAGAGCCTGTGGAACAGCCTTCCTAGCCAGCTATGGGCAGTACAGAGCCTGGACTCTTTTAAGACAGGCCTTTGACTGTTGAACTGTGTTCATTTTTGTGATTTATTTTGAGTTGTTTTACTATGTTTTTAACTTATTATGTTTTAGTTTTTTTTACTCTGTAGCACTCTGAGATTCTTTTGAATGAAAAGTGCAATACAAATAAAATGCATTATTATTATTTATAGTTAATAACACTTTAGTTAGCTAGCTAAACTAGCAAAGTAGCCTGTTGTGTACCCAGGCTTGAGACAGGGTTTTATATTGTAGTAATATTAATGTAACTTAATTTACATTAAATTTACAAAAGATTCCTTGTTTGTAGCCCCTCTAAGTTGTAATGAGATCTGCCCCAATTACTGCACCCTGACAATATTTTAGTTTAGAATAAGGTTGGTAATTTAATGTCAAACTAGATGTATTCCTCTATTTCAGAGACCCACATCATCAGCAGTAAGTGTAAGTCTAATGATGGATCCAACTTCAGGTGAATGCAGCAGCAACCTGCCAAGAAAGCGGCATGGACAGCATCATCCACTGCTCTGATGATGGACAGCATCATCCACTGCTCTGATCATGGACAGCATCATCCACTGCTCTGTCATGGACAGCATCATCCACTGCTCTGATCATGGACAGCATCATCCACTGCTCTGATCATGGACAGCATCATCCACTGCTCTGTCATGGACAGCATCATCCACTGCTCTGATCATGGAGAGCATCACCCACTGCTCTGATCATGGACAGCATCACCCACTGCTCTGATCATGGACAGCATCATCCACTGCTCTGATGATGGACAGCATCATCCACTGCTCTGATGATGACTCCAACTCAAACCTGGTGTCACCCCAAAACCTGGACTTATGGAGAACTTTGTTGAGGGCGGCAGAAATCAGAAAACATCTCCCAATTTTGGACCACACCTACCACCGGACTCCATACACCTACAGCTTTCACTGCCTTGTGGGCTAAATAAATGTAACTGTTCATCTGCCTCCGCCTCAGTGTCCTGCATTCGGGTCCACTCCCGTACAGAACGTAGGCTAACACACATTTTAAATGACAGCAGTCCATACTTTAAGAGGGGATAAGGTATTAAACTACTAACAACAAGGTCCAACAAGGTCTATCACATCAAATAATAATCTAGGGATGTATAGTAATTAATTACTGTCTTTATCCAATCTGTGGTCCAAATGTTCTTTAAAGATATGCAAATTAACTCATATTTTAAGTAGATAATACATCATTTGCATATTTAAACAGAACATTTCTGAAAACTTGTAATACAAAAAATTATTGTCTCAATGTAAGTAATCAACTGGGGAAGTTTCATGGTGATATCTATTAGGTAAAATGTTTTACCCATCAAAAAGGCCCCGGCCATATTCTGCTCCCCTTCGCGTCAGTCGCGCATAGCTCGGGCTGTGCTTGTGATAGAGACATGAGCCAGGTTAGCTTTATGCGCCTGGGTCTCCTGAACAAGTAGAGACCAACCCCGAGTCGATCAGAGCTTCCTACGCTGAGCTATGGTAACTTTCCCGCACCTACCGCACAATACCTCCGGAAAACCGCAAAAATTAGGCATTCATCGGTAGGGGGTAGGTGCGGTAAAGTTACCATAGCTCATCGTAGGAATCATTGATCGACTCGGGGTTGGTCTCTACGTGTTTAGGAGACTCAGGCGCATAAAGAACATGAAAGGGCTCATGTCTCTATCACAATCACAGCACAGCTAGGCCAGTGGCGTAGCGCAAAATCCCGGGGCCACCCCGCAAGGTGGCGGCGGGGCCCTTTCGCAACGGAGTAAAAAAAAAAAAAAAAAAAAAAAAAAAAAAACGTGCGTTTTTTAGAGGCCGATGCGTTATTGACGTTGCGAAATTTCGCAATATGCACTCTACATTCTAAATGCTTGACTTAGCAAAAGGTACAAACAAGTGAGAGCAATAGCCTATAACTAAAACCAAATGGTAGACTACACTACATCAGTAGAATGTATTATAAGTAGCAGTGGCGTACCGCAAAATCCCGAGGCCCCCCCCGCAAGGTGGCGGCGGGGGCCCTTTAGCAACGGAGGTAAAAAAAAAAAAAAGTGCGTTTTTTAGAGGCCGATGCGTTATTGACGTTGCGAAATTTCGCAATATGCACTCTACATTATAAATGCTTGACTTAGCAAAAGGTACAAACAAGTGAGAGCAATAACTAAAACCAAATGGTAGACTACATCAGTAGAATGTATTATAAGTAGAAAAGTACAAGCTTTATTTCTTTTAACAAAGTGTGGTGTGCACAGCAGCGCGATATCTGTAAACATACAAGCTGTAGACTCTCCGCTAAGGGTTGCCAGATGGGATTGAGAATTTCCAACCTAACCAATCTAAAAACTGCTAAATCCACCAAAAACCAGCCCATCTGACAACCCTGTCGCCGCTGCATCAGAGTCTACTTGTTGCGTAAAATTGGCCAGGGTTAGTAAAATCCTTTGTTGGACATCTCGTTTCTTAAGTCCTGGTATATTGTGGCATTTCTTTACTTTTTGCCATCTGGTCTAGGAATACCCAGGGAGACGCAGACAGCAGAAGTAGAATAGAATAAGAAGCAGCTATATATAGCCTAACCATGCTGAATTATGATGCACTGACAGCCTGTGACTGTGAACCTGGCCGGACCCTGCCCTTCTGCCTGAGTTTGAGTATGATGCTGCCCAAATAAATGTTATTGTTTAGTGCTGTACGCTTTCGTGGTATTATATTGTGTGAATTATCATCTGTATGTTGTTTTTCTTTCACTCCGAATGTCCGAATAGAGAATCTACCACCACCTAAAGAATGCTTATTGTACTTTGTATTGTATTTTCGCTTGCTCATTTTCCTTGTGTCTCGCTGCCTACGTGTGACGTCAAAGTCATGTTGCTATTGGATACGGCTAACTATGTGTATCTTTTTAAATATAGGCCTATATATTAAAATTAAGCTTGACACAATGAAGGGCCACTTATTTTCTTTGTTTCATATTTGTTTAAATTATAAAAAAAAAAAAAAAAAAAAAAGATCCAATGTTAGGGGGCCCCCTAGTGGCTGGGGCCCCCCCGCGGTGCGTCGCTTGCGGGCCCGTCCGCTACGCCACTGAGCTAGGCGCGAATCATGCGAAGGGGAGCAGGATATGGCAGGGGACTTTTCTAGGCAAAACTCCGGTTTTGAAAAAAGCACTCCGTACCTTTACGAGGTGATAACTACTAATAAGCTGCCAATCCAAAAGGTCTATCATATCAAAACATAATCTAGGGATGTATAGGAATAAGAAAATCACATCTAGGATTTGCCCAGAATTTGGTAGTGAAAAATGGTTTGGCCCAAGGACTACAGTCAGAATGGACACACACACACACACACACACACACGCACACACGCACACACGCACACACACACACACACACACACACACAGTGAGTGAACTTAGTTCTAACTACAAGGTGGATAGGTGTTCCGAGTGAATCAAAGACTATAGGCCTAGTTGACTACCCTCTGCCAATGATTCCAAATTCATTGGAAACATGCTATGGCCAACATGAAGCTGCCTTCATAGTTTGTAAAGCAGTGTAATAACCATGATTTTCTTCCACTTGTTAAAAGGGTGGCATAGTGCACTCTACTGGTGGAGGTTGAGAAAAGCTTACGGCACCGGGTATTCCCAGGCGGTCTCCCATCCAAGTACTAACCCGGCCCGACCCTGCTTAGCTTCCGAGATCAGACGAGATCGGGCGTGTTTTTTTTTTTTTTTTTTTAATCTTTTATTATCAAAAATACATTTCACAGATAATTTGTTCAGTTGGTTATTTACATTATTCACAAAACACATACAGATACGATACGTAAATAACACAGTGAGACATGACTGACAGCACAACACAGAATGTGGGACAGACATAGAATAGACAAAGGACGACAACAAAAAAGACCAAGTAGCATACCAGGTCTTATCTATGCCTGGCAGCCCTTGGTCAAATCAGAAAAATCATAACGTCAAACATAACGAATAAACCATACGCAAAATAATCCAAACAAAGAGACAAAAAGAATGCTACAACAAATATAGAAATGATAAAACAGTAAAAAATGATGAAGCAAAGGACATATGACACATAAAAAACGGGTGATTCATGACAGACAAAAAAGTGGGACAGACACAACCCTAACCCTAACCCTAACCCTAAACCTAAACCAGAATAAACAAACCAACATGAGACCAAGTAGCATACCAGGTCTTATCTATGCCTGGCAGCCCTTGGTCAACTCAGAAAAAACATAAAACAAACAAAAACACTGACTCAAAACCAAACACAGATACTAATCTTCTATATTAAAACCTAACATCCCTGATCCTGTAATAGTCACCAAAGTGCTATTATTGACAAAGTGTTTACAAAAATCTGCTTTCCCCAGTGTGTGCACTAACCTAACATCCTTTTTAAATAGTGACACAAACAACTCCCACACCCTGGTAACTTTCCCCTCATAATGTGCTACATTCCTCCTACATACAATTGCATACCTTACGTGACTCAACAAAAAATTAACCAAATCTACATTCACTTCTTTCTTTTTTCCCACCACCCCAAACAATAACAATTCCTTCCATTCAATCTCATTCCTGACGGTAACCCCACAGTGTACACTTAACAACCCCTTTACTTTCACAAATAAGACAGACAAACTTGGACATTCAACAAAAAAGTGGTCAAAGTTTTCATCCCTCCCTTTACATACATCACATACCCTACCTACATTCCTATCCATTTGGTGCAAAACGACATTTGTGTAAACCCTATTGTGCCTAATCTTAAAATCATTGTGCTCACATTCTACGCTATTATATTTCACACCCAGATTTGCCCATACCTTTCCCACATCAATACCTTCAAAAACCCTTTCCCACACCTTCTCTGACGCTGGCCTCACCAACCCATCACCCAGTAAATCCATGTATATCCCTTTCGTTTTCACATCCTCAAACTTGACCTCTAAACCTTTCCTTTCTACCCTTAATTCTACCATCCTTTTTTCCTCACCTGCCTCTCCCTGTCCTAACATTAACGTTTTCCATTCCCTACTTATACTGTCCCTAATTCTATTATACACTCCTGCAATCCCACCTATTCTTATATCCCTATTCACTGCCCTTATTTCCTGCACTATCTCCTGCTCTGTTTTGAAATTGTTCTCTGACACTATATGTTTTATCTGTCTAAACCCTGCCTGTTCAAAGTGCTTACTAACTATCATCTTCCTATTGTACTTTATCTTGGGGTTGAAAAAGATGGGCTGATTTAAAACCTCATCTTTCCCTACACACTTGTACCTTACCTGCTCTAAATATTTCCCCCATGCCTCAAACACCTCTCTATAAAACAGTGACATTCCCTCGTACCGTGGTTTATTAAAAACCATTAAAAGACCATTCACACCACACCCTCCATATCTGTGCAAATAATCCTCAAAGAAACCCATCCAACAATATTCATCCCTACCATACAAAAACTTTTTCACAATTTTGACCCTAAGTGCCCTTTTCTTCACTTCTATATCTATCAATTTTAACCCCCCATTCTTATTACTATTTATTAACACCCCGTGCCTAATTAGTGCCTGCTTGCTATCCCACAAAAAACTATTTATCACCCCATTCAATTCTTTCGTGACCCACAAAGGTAAATCTAGTGCACTCAACACATGATTCACCTTTGATAGGATCAGGCAGTTTATTACCGTCACCTTTCCCCTTAGTTTCAGTTTTCTCCTTCTCCATGAATTCAGTGTTTGTTTCACCTTGTTCAAAATCCCTGTCCATGTTACATCCCTTGCTTCTTTTTCATTCACACCCACATTCACTCCTAGCACTTTTATCATTCCTTTTGCCACTTTCAAAGGTATATCACATTCACTCATGTCTACACTCCCTACACACAGTATTTCTGACTTCTCTACATTCATTTTGGCCCCTGATGCTTTCCCATATACTTCTAATAACTTGACTACTCTCTTCACACTGTCTACATCCCTAACTGTTATGTTTGTGTCGTCTGCATACTGATGTATTAAACTCCTCCCACCCCCTGGAATATGTATACCCTGAATGTGTTTATCTGATTTTAACAACGTCGCCAGTGGCTCTGCTGTAATGCTGTACAGCAGACTGGACAACGGACAACCCTGCCTAACTGATCTTTCTAAACTAAAACTATCTGTCAAAACTCCACTACACTTTACCCTACTCTTTGCACAACTATACAGTAACCTAATCCACTGAACTATCCTCTTCCCAAAACCAAACTTCTCTAACGTCCTAAACATAAACTCGTGCTCTACTCTATCAAAAGCCTTATTGAAATCTACACTCAACACTATCCCTCCCTCTTCCTTCATGTGTTTCACTGTATCTCTGACTGATCCTATTGTATCCGCTATATCTCTTCCTGGTATGCTATACGCTTGAGTCGATGATACTATGGACCCTACTACTGACTTAATCCTATTGGCTAAAATCTTCGCTAACACTTTGTAGTCTGTATTCAATAAACTAATCCCTCTGTAATTCCCTAACTGTAACTTACTACCCTTTTTGTATAATAAAGTAATTAACCCTGTTGCCATCGACTCACTAACCTTCTCTACCCTTTCCATTTCCTTATAAACCTTCAACAAAATCTTACTAAGCACTGCACTAAAACACTTGTAGAATTCACCTGGTAAGCCATCAGAGCCCGGGCTTTTGCCATTATTTGAGCTCTGAATGGCTAAGGTGACCTCCCCCTCTGATAAATCCCTATCACACCCTTCCCTGTCACTATCTGCTAACCTGTGCTCAACTGTCCCTAAAACTTCTCCTACACTGTCATTGTCTACACTACCTTTTTTGAATAAATTCTCATAATACTCCTGCACTGTCTCTAAAACCCCTACATAGTCCTTCACTATCTCCCCTTTTCCATTCTCTATCTCTTCTATGTATGTTTTCCCCTGCTTCTGCTTCTCTAACCCTAAAAAGAACGCTGTGCATTTCTCCCCTTCCACTGTATACTGTGCCCTACTCCTAACTATAGCCCCTCTACACTTCTCCTTTTCATACGCTTCTAATTCTCCCCTAATCTCCATGTATTTCACTACGCTTCTATCTGGGTCCCTGTCTATTTCTTTTAGTTCCTCATCCATCCTCCCTCTCAATACACTTTCTTTTCTCTTTCTATCCTGACTTCGTTTTCTGCAATAACTAATACTTAATTGTTTTACCTGTCTCTTAACACACTCCCACCATTCACACACATTCTCTTCATACATTCCACACTTCATTCGCTCACTAATATGCTCATTCACCATATCCCTATACTCATTCTCCCCTAATACCCTCGTGTTCAAACACCACACACCCCCCCCTTTCCCTGTGTGCCTACCTCCTAAGTGAAACGTGATTGCTGCGTGATCGCTGTACCCCGTGAATTTGTGTTGTATATCTCCTATTTCCTTTTCTATCCCCTGTGATACTAAACATAAATCTATTCTACTCTGCTTCAAAACCCCACTAACTACCTGTCTTCTTGAAAACTCTCTCTTACTTGTGTTCCTAACTCTCCATACATCTATTAAATTCCTCTGCTCTATCATTTCTAATAACCCTCTCCTAGCTGAATCTGTCTTAAAACTATCTACTCTATAAACATCCATCTTAGTGCAAAATACGTTAAAATCACCCACCAAAATACAATTCCCTGTGCAGTGCAAGCTCAGTTCTACAAAAAAATCCCTCTTTTCAACCTCTCTATTTGGTGCATACACATTAATTAATCTAAACATTACATTATTTATATTAAATTCTATCCCTATTACCCTGCCCTTCCCGTCATTCAAAACCTCTCTTACATTCTCTACCCTATTCTCTTTAATTAATATCGCTACCCCACATGATTTATTCGTCCCATTATTTGTAAACAGCATACCCCTCCATTTCCCCTTGATTTCTGTCATTTTGGTGTCTGTCCACTTTGTCTCCTGCAGTACCAGAACATCAGATGTGAAAGTCACCAGCACCTCCTCTAGCTTCTCCATGTTATTGAGCCCATTGATGTTTATGGAGGAAATCGTGACCATTGAAAACAAGTGTAGGAGGATAAATATGTTTACTGCCATTTTTATTTCATTTCTTCTTTCCCTCTATGTACTGCTGCTTTGATTTGCGCTTTAGTTTCCCCGCTAAAAGCGCCCTCTTCCTCCCTCCCACTATCGTCAACAGCTCAGACTCGTCTTGCTCACCGCACCCCTCGTCACTGTTTGTTCACATCTTTTCAGATGCTTTCGGGGGGGGGCTTACGGGTACGGCCTCTCGCCATTCCGACTCGTTGTTCATGGGGGTTCCCTCCTTCGATTTGTTGCCTGCCTCTTTTGCTTCTTTCGGGCGCACGACTCTCGGGGGCAAAGGCTCTTGTTGGGAACCTCTCCCCCCGGTCGTCTGTGCGCTCCCTTGCAACTCCGATGCCTGGGTTACCCCCATAAAACTGTCGAGGCTCGACCCCATGCCCCCCCCCTTCCCGCTCTTTCCTGTCAGTCTCGACCACTCCGTTCTCTGAGTCTCTGGCACAGTCTGAGCTGTCAACGATACTCCCTCCTCCATCCCCTCTTCCTCCTCTCCCTCGCTCTTCTCTTCCTCTTCTCCCTCGCTCTTCTCTTCCTCCTCTCCCTCGCTCTTCTCTCCCTCTTCTCCCTCTCCCTTTTCTCCCTCTCCCTTCTCTTCCTCTCCCCCCTTCCCTTCTTCCTCCCTCTGTCTAAAAACAGTGGATGGACTCATCACTACTTCTTCCTCCCTACACTTGCATTGGGATTCCAGGTCCCCACACCCCCTGCACTTGTTTTCAAACGTCGCGCATTCCCTCGCATCCTACACACCTTCACCTGTCTGTCATGTATCACCCGAAAAAAGTCAGACCCATTGTCCGTCTCGAACTTGGTCGAGTACGGCAGCGATTTCACAACATCATTGAATTTTACTTTAACAAAACGTGTACCTTCACATATGCTGGTCCCCGGCCACATCCTCCTCTTTATCGGGGAGACCGCGTGTACCCCCCAGTCTGTTAGTTTCCTTAAAATGTCTCCGTCCTTCGTGTACACCGGCAGTCCAATAAAAGACACCACCATTTCATCCCCACATAGTTCCCTCGCCATGACCCTCGTCTCGTTTATCTTGAAACCGTCGAGCAGCCTCTCCTTCCCCTTCGGATGGCTCATCGTGATCTCGTACCTGTTTAAACCAATGTATCGACATCCCACGACGAGCCCGCACACCTCCTTCGTCGCCCGTAGCAGTGCCATCATTGTGATCCTCTCCTCGCCGACCAGTTCCACCGCTACCGTCAGCTCTTTGCTGTATGCGGGGACCTCTCGCTCCGCTTGTTCTCTCGCTTCCGCCTCCTGTTTCTCCCTCGCGATTTTCTCTTTCTCCCTTCTTATAAACCCTTCAATTTCCTCTCTTACTTTCTGTCTCTCCATCTCTTCTTTTTCACTCTCTCCTTCTTTCTCTCCTTCTTTCGTATTGCCTGTGTCCGTGTCATTCTCCGTCTCTGTCATTCCGCGTGTCTTCACCATTTTTGAGCCGTCCGTGTACAAACAAAACGAAAAAACAAAAATATCCCCCCTAACAGCAAGCTGCTGGGGGAATAAACTCTCACACACTGACTCTCCTTTCACTCACACAAACTACGCAAATATTCAAACACTTAAACTCTCATGCACACAAACAAATTTCAAAAGCTCTCGCTGCTAAACCGCACTTTTTACGACAGGTCGTATTCAGGGTGGTATGGCCGTAAATGTTCTTTCTGAATGGTGAATCAATCTGAGCATTGAATTAAAGCTGAGAATCTCTCTTTGTAACCCCATAGTAATTGTTTGATTTCAAATCCAAACTGTTTAAGTATAATAGACCTAAAAGAACACCAAATGCTTCCTCTTTCCAATACTTATGGAGGACAGTGTTCACACACAGTTTGCTGTGCTCCAAGTCGTATATAAGTTCGGTGCCAGTCAGAATGGACACACACACACACACACACACACGCACACACGCACACACGCACACACACACACACAGTGAGTGAACTTAGTTCTAACTACAAGGTGGATAGGTGTTCCTAGTGAATCAAAGACTATAGGCCTAGTTGACTACCCTCTGCCAATGATTCCAAATTCATTGGAAACATGCTATGGCCAACATGAAGCTGCCTTCATAGTTTGTAAAGCAGTGTAATAACCATGATTTTCTTCCACTTGTTAAAAGGGTGGCATAGTGCACTCTACTGGTGGAGGTTGAGAAAAGCTTACGGCACCGGGTATTCCCAGGCGGTCTCCCATCCAAGTACTAACCCGGCCCGACCCTGCTTAGCTTCCGAGATCGGACGAGATCGGGCGTGTTTTTTTTTTTTTATCTTTTATTATCAAAAATACATTTCACAGATAATTTGTTCAGTTGGTTATTTACATTATTCACAAAACACATACAGATACGATACGTAAATAACACAGTGAGACATGACTGACAGCACAACACAGAATGTGGGACAGACATAGAATAGACAAAGGACGACAACAAAAAAGACCAAGTAGCATACCAGGTCTTATCTATGCCTGGCAGCCCTTGGTCAAATCAGAAAAATCATAACGTCAAACATAACAAATAAACCATACGCAAAATAATCCAAACAAAGAGACAAAAAGAATGCTACAACAAATATAGAAATGATAAAACAGTAAAAAATGATGAAGCAAAGGACATATGACACATAAAAAACGGGTGATTCATGACAGACAAAAAGTGGGACAGACACAACCCTAACCCTAACCCTAACCCTAAACCTAAACCAGAATAGACAAACCAACATGAGACCAAGTAGCATACCAGGTCTTATCTATGCCTGGCAGCCCTTGGTCAACTCAGAAAAAACATAAAACAAACAAAAACACTGACTCAAAACCAAACACAGATACTAATCTTCTATATTATAACCTAACATCCCTGATCCTGTAATAGTCACCAAAGTGCTATTATTGACAAAGTGTTTACAAAAATCTGCTTTCCCCAGTGTGTGCACTAACCTAACATCCTTTTTAAATAGTGACACAAACAACTCCCACACCCTGGTAACTTTCCCCTCATAATGTGCTACATTCCTCCTACATACAATTGCATACCTTACGTGACTCAACAAAAAATTAACCAAATCTACATTCACTTCTTTCTTTTTCCCCACCACCCCAAACAATAACAATTCCTTCCATTCAATCTCATTCCTGACGGTAACCCCACAGTGTACACTTAACAACCCCTTTACTTTCACAAATAAGACAGACAAACTTGGACATTCAACAAAATAGTGGTCAAAATTTTCATCCCTCCCTTTACATACATCACATACCCTACCTATATTCCTATCCATTTGGTGCAAAACGACATTTGTGTAAACCCTATTGTGCCTAATCTTAAAATCATTGTGCTCACATTCTACGCTATTATATTTCACACCCAGATTTGCCCATACCTTTCCCACATCAATACCTTCAAAAACCCTTTTCCACACCTTCTCTGACGCTGGCCTCACCAACCCATCACCCAGTAAATCCATGTATATCCCTTTCGTTTTCACATCCTCAAACTTGACCTCTAAACCTTTCCTTTCTACCCTTAATTCTACCATCATTTTTTCCTCACCTGCCTCTCCCTGTCCTAACATTAACGTTTTCCATTCCCTACTTATACTGTCCCTAATTCTATTATACACTCCTGCAATCCCACCTTTCCTTATATCCCTATTCACTGCCCTTATTCCCTGCACTATCTCCTGCTCTGTTTTGAAATTGTTCTCTGACACTATATGTTTTATCTGTCTAAACCCTGCCTGTTCAAAATGCTTACTAACTATCATCTTGTTATTGTACTTTATCTTGGGGTTGAAAAAGATGGGCTGATTTAAAACCTCATCTTTCCCTACACACTTGTACCTTACCTGCTCTAAATATTTCCCCCATGCTTCAAACACCTCTCTATAAAACAGTGACATTCCCTCGTACCGTGGTTTATTAAAAACCATTAAAAGACCATTCACACCACACCCTCCATATCTGTGCAAATAATCCTCAAAGAAACCCATCCAACAATATTCATCCCTACCATACAAAAACTTTTTCACAATTTTGACCCTAAGTGCCCTTTTCTTCACTTCTATATCTATCAATTTTAACCCCCCATTCTTATAACTATTTATTAACACCCCGTGCCTAATTAGTGCCTGCTTGCTATCCCACAAAAAACTATTTATCACCCCATTCAATTCTTTCGTGACCCACAAAGGTAAATCTAGTGCACTCAACACATGATTCACCTTTGATAGGATCAGGCAGTTTATTACCGTCACCTTTCCCCTTAGTTTCAGTTTTCTCCTTCTCCATGAATTCAGTGCTTGTTTCACCCTGTTCAAAATCCCTGTCCATGTTACATCCCTTGCTTCTTTTTCATTCACACCCACATTCACTCCTAGCACTTTTATCATTCCTTTTGCCACTTTCAAAGGTATATCACATTCACTCATGTCTACACTCCCTACACACAGTATTTCTGACTTCTCTACATTCATTTTGGCCCCTGATGCTTTCCCATATACTTCTAATAACTTGACTACTCTCTTCACACTGTCTACATCCCTAACTGTTATGTTTGTGTCGTCTGCATACTGATGTATTAAACTCCTCCCACCCCCTGGAATATGTATACCCTGAATGTGTTTGTCTGATTTTAACAACGTCGCCAGTGGCTCTGCTGTAATGCTGTACAGCAGACTGGACAACGGACAACCCTGCCTAACTGATCTTTCTAAACTAAAACTATCTGTCAAAACTCCACTACACTTTACCCTACTCTTTGCACAACTATACAGTAACCTAATCCACTGAACTATCCTCTTCCCAAAACCAAACTTCTCTAACGTCCTAAACATAAACTCGTGCTCTACTCTATCAAAAGCCTTATTGAAATCTACACTCAACACTATCCCTCCCTCTTCCTTCATGTGTTTCACTGTATCTCTGACTGATCCTATTGTATCCGCTATATCTCTTCCTGGTATGCTATACGCTTGAGTCGATGATACTATGGACCCTACTACTGACTTAATCCTATTGGCTAAAATCTTCGCTAACACTTTGTAGTCTGTATTCAATAAACTAATCCCTCTGTAATTCCCTAACTGTAACTTACTACCCTTCTTGTATAATAAAGTAATTAAACCTGTTGCCATCGACTCACTAACCTTCTCTACCCTTTCCATTTCCTTATAAACCTTCAACAAAATCTTACTAAGCACTGCACTAAAACACTTGTAGAATTCACCTGGTAAGCCATCAGAGCCCGGGCTTTTGCCATTATTTGAGCTCTGAATGGCTAAGGTGACCTCCCCCTCTGATAAATCCCTATCACACCCTTCCCTGTCACTATCTGCTAACCTATGCTCAACTGTCCCTAAAACTTCTCCTACACTGTCATTGTCTACACTACCTTTTTTGAATAAATTCTCATAATACTCCTGCACTGTCTCTAAAACCCCTACATAGTCCTTCACTATCTCCCCTTTTCCATTCTCTATCTCTTCTATGTATGTTTTCCCCTGCTTCTGCTTCTCTAACCCTAAAAAGAACGCTGTGCATTTCTCCCCTTCCACTGTATACTGTGCCCTACTCCTAACTATAGCCCCTCTACACTTCTCCTTTTCATACGCTTCTAATTCTCCCCTAATCTCCATGTATTTCACTACGCTTCTATCTGGGTCCCTGTCTATTTCTTTTAGTTCCTCATCCATCCTCCCTCTCAATACACTTTCTTTTCTCTTTCTATCCTGACTTCGTTTTCTGCAATAACTAATACTTAATTGTTTTACCTGTCTCTTAACACACTCCCACCATTCACACACATTCTCTTCATACATTCCACACTTCATTCGCTCACTAATATGCTCATTCACCATATCCCTATACTCATTCTCCCCTAATACCCTCGTGTTCAAACACCACACACCCCCCCCTTTCCCTGTGTGCCTACCTCCTAAGTGAAACGTGATTGCTGCGTGATCGCTGTACCCCGTGAATTTGTGTTGTATATCTCCTATTTCCTTTTCTATCCCCTGTGATACTAAACATAAATCTATTCTACTCTGCTTCAAAACCCCACTAACTACCTGTCTTCTTGAAAACTCTCTCTTACTTGTGTTCCTAACTCTCCATACATCTATTAAATTCCTCTGCTCTATCATTTCTAATAACCCTCTCCTAGCTGAATCTGTCTTAAAACTATCTACTCTATAAACATCCATCTTAGTGCAAAATACGTTAAAATCACCCACCAAAATACAATTCCCTGTGCAGTGCAAGCTCAGTTCTACAAAAAAATCCCTCTTTTCAACCTCTCTATTTGGTGCATACACATTAATTAATCTAAACATTACATTATTTATATTAAATTCTATCCCTATTACCCTGCCCTTCCCGTCATTCAAAACCTCTCTTACATTCTCTACCCTATTCTCTTTAATTAATATCGCTACCCCACATGATTTATTCGTCCCATTATTTGTAAACAGCATACCCCTCCATTTCCCCTTGATTTCTGTCATTTTGGTGTCTGTCCACTTTGTCTCCTGCAGTACCAGAACATCAGATGTGAAAGTCACCAGCACCTCCTCTAGCTTCTCCATGTTATTGAGCCCATTGATGTTTATGGAGGAAATCGTGACCATTGAAAACAAGTGTAGGAGGATAAATATATTTACTGCCATTTTTATTTCATTTCTTCTTTCCCTCTATGTACTGCAGCTTTGATTTGCGCTTTAGTTTCCCCGCTAAAAGCGCCCTCTTCCTCCCTCCCACTATCGTCAACAGCTCAGACTCGTCTTGCTCACCGCACCCCTCGTCACTGTTTGTTAACATCTTTTCAGATGTTTTCGGGGGGGGGCTTACGGGTACGGCCTCTCGCCATTCCGACTCGTTGTTCATGGGGGTTCCCTCCTTCGATTTGTTGCCTGCCTCTTTTGCTTCTTTCGGGCGCACGACTCTCGGGGGCAAAGGCTCTTGTTGGGAACCTCTCCCCCCGGTCGTCTGTGCGCTCCCTTGCAACTCCGATGCCTGGGTTACCCCCATAAAACTGTCGAGGCTCGACCCCATGCCCCCCCCCTTCCCGCTCTTTCCTGTCAGTCTCGACCACTCCGTTCTCTGAGTCTCTGGCACAGTCTGAGCTGTCAACGATACTCCCTCCTCCATCCCCTCTTCCTCCTCTCCCTCGCTCTTCTCTTCCTCCTCTCCCTCGCTCTTCTCTTCCTCTTCTCCCTCGCTCTTCTCTCCCTCTTCTCCCTCTCCCTTTTCTCCCTCTCCCCCCTTTCCCCCCTTCCCTTCTTCCTCCCTCTGTCTAAAAACAGTGGATGGACTCATCACTACTTCTTCCTCCCTACACTTGCATTGGGATTCCAGGTCCCCACACCCCCTGCACTTGTTTTCAAAAGTCGCGCATTCCCTCGCATAATGCCCGCTGAGCCCACACCTTCTGCACTTGAACTCGGGACATTCCCGTAGGATGTGCCCTGGCTGCAGACACATCCTACACACCTTCACCTGTCTGTCATGAATCACCCGAAAGAAATCAGACCCATTGTCCGTCTCGAACTTGGTCGAGTACGGCAGTGATTTTACAACATCATTAAACTTCACTTTTACAAACCGTGTACCCTCGCATATGCTGGTCCCCGGCCACATCCTCCTCTTTATCGGGGAGACCGCTTGCACCCCCCAGTCCGTTAATTTCCGGATAATGTCCCCGTCCTTGGTGTAGACTGGCAGTCCAATGAATGAGACCACCATCTCGTCCCCGCACAACTCCCTCGCCATGACCCTCGTCTCCTTGATTTTAAAGCCGTCGAGCAGCCTCTCTTTCCCCTTCGGATGGCTCATCGTGACTTCGTATTTATTTAATCCGATATAGCGACAGCCCACGACGAGCCCGCACACCTCCTTCGTCGCCCGTAGCAGTGCCATCATTGTGATCCTCTCCTCGCCGACCAGTTCCACCGCCACCGTCAGTTCCTTGCTGTATGCGGGGACCTCTCGCTCCGCTTGTTGTCTTGCTTCCGCCTCCTGTTTCTCCCTCGCGATTTTCTCTTTCTCCCTTCTTATAAACCCTTCAATTTCCTCTCTTACTTTCTGTCTCTCCATCTCTTCTCTTTCACTCTCTCCTTCTTTCTCTCCTTCTTTCGTATTGCCTGCTTCCGTGTCATTCTCCGTCTCTGTCATTCCGCGTGTCTTCACCATTTTTGAGCCGTCCATGCACAAACAAACCGAAAAAACAAAAATATCCCCCCTAACAGCAAGCTGCTGGGGGAATAAACTCTCACACACTAACTCTCCTTTCACTCACACAAACTACGCAAATATCCAAACACTTAAACTCTCATGCACACAAACAAATTCCAAACGCTCACGCTGCTAAACCGCACTTTTTACGACAGGTCGTATTCAGGGTGGTATGGCCGTAAATGTTCTTTCTGAATGGTGAATCAATCTGAGCATTGAATTAAAGCTGAGAATCTCTCTTTGTAACCCCATAGTAATTGTTTGATTTCAAATCCAAACTGTTTAAGTATAATAGACCTAAAAGAACACCAAATGCTTCCTCTTTCCAATACTTATGGAGGACAGTGTTCACACACAGTTTGCTGTGCTCCAAGTCGTATATAAGTTCGGTGCCAGTCAGAATGGACACACACACACACACACACACACACGCACACACGCACACACGCACACACACACACACAGTGAGTGAACTTAGTTCTAACTACAAGGTGGATAGGTGTTCCTAGTGAATCAAAGACTATAGGCCTAGTTGACTACCCTCTGCCAATGATTCCAAATTCATTGGAAACATGCTATGGCCAACATGAAGCTGCCTTCATAGTTTGTAAAGCAGTGTAATAACCATGATTTTCTTCCACTTGTTAAAAGGGTGGCATAGTGCACTCTACTGGTGGAGGTTGAGAAAAGCTTACGGCACCGGGTATTCCCAGGCGGTCTCCCATCCAAGTACTAACCCGGCCCGACCCTGCTTAGCTTCCGAGATCGGACGAGATCGGGCGTGTTTTTTTTTTTTTTTATCTTTTATTATCAAAAATACATTTCACAGATAATTTGTTCAGTTGGTTATTTACATTATTCACAAAACACATACAGATACGATACATAAATAACACAGTGAGACATGACTGACAGCACAACACACAATGTGGGACAGACATAGAATAGACAAAGGACGACAACAAAAAAGACCAAGTAGCATACCAGGTCTTATCTATGCCTGGCAGCCCTTGGTCAAATCAGAAAAATCATAACGTCAAACATAACAAATAAACCATACGCAAAATAATCCAAACAAAGAGACAAAAAGAATGCTACAACAAATATAGAAATGATAAAACAGTAAAAAATGATGAAGCAAAGGACATATGACACATAAAAAACGGGTGATTCATGACAGACAAAAAGTGGGACAGACACAACCCTAACCCTAACCCTAACCCTAAACCTAAACCAGAATAGACAAACCAACATGAGACCAAGTAGCATACCAGGTCTTATCTATGCCTGGCAGCCCTTGGTCAACTCAGAAAAAACATAAAACAAACAAAAACACTGACTCAAAACCAAACACAGATACTAATCTTCTATATTATAACCTAACATCCCTGATCCTGTAATAGTCACCAAAGTGCTATTATTGACAAAGTGTTTACAAAAATCTGCTTTCCCCAGTGTGTGCACTAACCTAACATCCTTTTTAAATAGTGACACAAACAACTCCCACACCCTGGTAACTTTCCCCTCATAATGTGCTACATTCCTCCTACATACAATTGCATACCTTACGTGACTCAACAAAAAATTAACCAAAATCTACATTCACTTCTTTCTTTTTTCCCACCACCCCAAACAATAACAATTCCTTCCATTCAATCTCATTCCTGACGGTAACCCCACAGTGTACACTTAACAACCCCTTTACTTTCACAAATAAGACAGACAAACTTGGACATTCAACAAAATAGTGGTCAAAGTTTTCATCCCTCCCTTTACATACATCACATACCCTACCTATATTCCTATCCATTTGGTGCAAAACGACATTTGTGTAAACCCTATTGTGCCTAATCTTAAAATCATTGTGCTCACATTCTACGCTATTATATTTCACACCCAGATTTGCCCATACCTTTCCCACATCAATACCTTCAAAAACCCTTTTCCACACCTTCTCTGACGCTGGCCTCACCAACCCATCACCCAGTAAATCCATGTATATCCCTTTCGTTTTCACATCCTCAAACTTGACCTCTAAACCTTTCCTTTCTACCCTTAATTCTACCATCATTTTTTCCTCACCTGCCTCTCCCTGTCCTAACATTAACGTTTTCCATTCCCTACTTATACTGTCCCTAATTCTATTATACACTCCTGCAATCCCACCTTTCCTTATATCCCTATTCCCTGCCCTTATTCCCTGCACTATCTCCTGCTCTGTTTTGAAATTGTTCTCTGACACTATATGTTTTATCTGTCTAAACCCTGCCTGTTCAAAATGCTTACTAACTATCATCTTGTTATTGTACTTTATCTTGGGGTTGAAAAAGATGGGCTGATTTAAAACCTCATCTTTCCCTACACACTTGTACCTTACCTGCTCTAAATATTTCCCCCATGCTTCAAACACCTCTCTATAAAACAGTGACATTCCCTCGTACCGTGGTTTATTAAAAACCATTAAAAGACCATTCACACCACACCCTCCATATCTGTGCAAATAATCCTCAAAGAAACCCATCCAACAATATTCATCCCTACCATACAAAAACTTTTTCACAATTTTGACCCTAAGTGCCCTTTTCTTCACTTCTATATCTATCAATTTTAACCCCCCATTCTTATAACTATTTATTAACACCCCGTGCCTAATTAGTGCCTGCTTGCTATCCCACAAAAAACTATTTATCACCCCATTCAATTCTTTCGTGACCCACAAAGGTAAATCTAGTGCACTCAACACATGATTCACCTTTGATAGGATCAGGCAGTTTATTACCGTCACCTTTCCCCTTAGTTTCAGTTTTCTCCTTCTCCATGAATTCAGTGCTTGTTTCACCCTGTTCAAAACCCCTGTCCATGTTACATCCCTTGCTTCTTTTTCATTCACACCCACATTCACTCCTAGCACTTTTATCATTCCTTTTGCCACTTTCAAAGGTATATCACATTCACTCATGTCTACACTCCCTACACACAGTATTTCTGACTTCTCTACATTCATTTTGGCCCCTGATGCTTTCCCATATACTTCTAATAACTTGACTACTCTCTTCACACTGTCTACATCCCTAACTGTTATGTTTGTGTCGTCTGCATACTGATGTATTAAACTCCTCCCACCCCCTGGAATATGTATACCCTGAATGTGTTTGTCTGATTTTAACAACGTCGCCAGTGGCTCTGCTGTAATGCTGTACAGCAGACTGGACAACGGACAACCCTGCCTAACTGATCTTTCTAAACTAAAACTATCTGTCAAAACTCCACTACACTTTACCCTACTCTTTGCACAACTATACAGTAACCTAATCCACTGAACTATCCTCTTCCCAAAACCAAACTTCTCTAACGTCCTAAACATAAACTCGTGCTCTACTCTATCAAAAGCCTTATTGAAATCTACACTCAACACTATCCCTCCCTCTTCCTTCATGTGTTTCACTGTATCTCTGACTGATCCTATTGTATCCGCTATATCTCTTCCTGGTATGCTATACGCTTGAGTCGATGATACTATGGACCCTACTACTGACTTAATCCTATTGGCTAAAATCTTCGCTAACACTTTGTAGTCTGTATTCAATAAACTAATCCCTCTGTAATTCCCTAACTGTAACTTACTACCCTTCTTGTATAATAAAGTAATTAACCCTGTTGCCATCGACTCACTAACCTTCTCTACACTTTCCATTTCCTTATAAACCTTCAACAAAATCTTACTAAGCACTGCACTAAAACACTTGTAGAATTCACCTGGTAAGCCATCAGAGCCCGGGCTTTTGCCATTATTTGAGCTCTGAATGGCTAAGGTGACCTCCCCCTCTGATAAATCCCTATCACACCCTTCCCTGTCACTATCTGCTAACCTATGCTCAACTGTCCCTAAAACTTCTCCTACACTGTCATTGTCTACACTACCTTTTTTGAATAAATTCTCATAATACTCCTGCACTGTCTCTAAAACCCCTACATAGTCCTTCACTATCTCCCCTTTTCCATTCTCTATCTCTTCTATGTATGTTTTCCCCTGCTTCTGCTTCTCTAACCCTAAAAAGAACGCTGTGCATTTCTCCCCTTCCACTGTATACTGTGCCCTACTCCTAACTATAGCCCCTCTACACTTCTCCTTTTCATACGCTTCTAATTCTCCCCTAATCTCCATGTATTTCACTACGCTTCTATCTGGGTCCCTGTCTATTTCTTTTAGTTCCTCATCCATCCTCCCTCTCAATACACTTTCTTTTCTCTTTCTATCCTGACTTCGTTTTCTGCAATAACTAATACTTAATTGTTTTACCTGTCTCTTAACACACTCCCACCATTCACACACATTCTCTTCATACATTCCACACTTCATTCGCTCACTAATATGCTCATTCACCATATCCCTATACTCATTCTCCCCTAATACCCTCGTGTTCAAACACCACACCCCCCCCCCTTTCCCTGTGTGCCTACCTCCTAAGTGAAACGTGATTGCTGCGTGATCGCTGTACCCCGTGAATTTGTGTTGTATATCTCCTATTTCCTTTTCTATCCCCTGTGATACTAAACATAAATCTATTCTACTCTGCTTCAAAACCCCACTAACTACCTGTCTTCTTGAAAACTCTCTCTTACTTGTGTTCCTAACTCTCCATACATCTATTAAATTCCTCTGCTCTATCATTTCTAATAACCCTCTCCTAGCTGAATCTGTCTTAAAACTATCTACTCTATAAACATCCATCTTAGTGCAAAATACGTTAAAATCACCCACCAAAATACAATTCCCTGTGCAGTGCAAGCTCAGTTCTACAAAAAAATCCCTCTTTTCAACCTCTCTATTTGGTGCATACACATTAATTAATCTAAACATTACATTATTTATATTAAATTCTATCCCTATTACCCTGCCCTTCCCGTCATTCAAAACCTCTCTTACATTCTCTACCCTATTCTCTTTAATTAATATCGCTACCCCACATGATTTATTCGTCCCATTATTTGTAAACAGCATACCCCTCCATTTCCCCTTGATTTCTGTCATTTTGGTGTCTGTCCACTTTGTCTCCTGCAGTACCAGAACATCAGATGTGAAAGTCACCAGCACCTCCTCTAGCTTCTCCATGTTATTGAGCCCATTGATGTTTATGGAGGAAATCGTGACCATTGAAAACAAGTGTAGGAGGATAAATATGTTTACTGCCATTTTTATTTCATTTCTTCTTTCCCTCTATGTACTGCAGCTTTGATTTGCGCTTTAGTTTCCCCGCTAAAAGCGCCCTCTTCCTCCCTCCCACTATCGTCAACAGCTCAGACTCGTCTTGCTCACCGCACCCCTCGTCGCTGTTTGTTAACATCTTTTCAGATGTTTTCGGGGGGGGGCTTACGGGTACGGCCTCTCGCCATTCCGACTCGTTGTTCATGGGGGTTCCCTCCTTCGATTTGTTGCCTGCCTCTTTTGCTTCTTTCGGGCGCACGACTCTCGGGGGCAAAGGCTCTTGTTGGGAACCTCTCCCCCCGGTCGTCTGTGCGCTCCCTTGCAACTCCGATGCCTGGGTTACCCCCATAAAACTGTCGAGGCTCGACCCCATGCCCCCCCCCTTCCCGCTCTTTCCTGTCAGTCTCGACCACTCCGTTCTCTGAGTCTCTGGCACAGTCTGAGCTGTCAACGATACTCCCTCCTCCATCCCCTCTTCCTCCTCTCCCTCGCTCTTCTCTTCCTCTTCTCCCTCGCTCTTCTCTTCCTCCTCTCCCTCGCTCTTCTCTCCCTCTTCTCCCTCTCCCTTTTCTCCCTCTCCCTTCTCTTCCTCTTCCCCCTTTCCCCCCTTCCCTTCTTCCTCCCTCTGTCTAAAAACAGTGGATGGACTCGTCACTACTTCCTCCTCCTCCCTACACTTGCATTGGGATTCCAGGTCCCCACACCCCCTGCACTTGTTTTCAAAAGTCGCGCATTCCCTCGCATAATGCCCGCTGAGCCCACACCTTCTGCACTTGAACTCGGGACATTCCCGTAGGATGTGCCCTGGCTGCAGACACATCCTACACACCTTCACCTGTCTGTCATGAATCACCCGAAAGAAATCAGACCCATTGTCCGTCTCGAACTTGGTCGAGTACGGCAGTGATTTTACAACATCATTAAACTTCACTTTTACAAACCGTGTGCCTTCGCATATGCTGGTCCCCGGCCACATCCTCCTCTTTATCGGGGAGACCGCTTGCACCCCCCAGTCCGTTAATTTCCGGATAATGTCCCCGTCCTTGGTGTAGACTGGCAGTCCAATGAATGAGACCACCATCTCGTCCCCGCACAACTCCCTCGCCATGACCCTCGTCTCCTTGATTTTAAAGCCGTCGAGCAGCCTCTCTTTCCCCTTCGGATGGCTCATCGTGACTTCGTATTTATTTAATCCGATATAGCGACAGCCCACGACGAGCCCGCACACCTCCTTCGTCGCCCGTAGCAGTGCCATCATTGTGATCCTCTCCTCGCCGACCAGTTCCACCGCCACCGTCAGTTCCTTGCTGTATGCGGGGACCTCTCGCTCCGCTTGTTCCCTTGCTTCCGCCTCCTGTTTCTCCCTCGCGATTTTCTCTTTCTCCCTTCTTATAAACCCTTCAATTTCCTCTCTTACTTTCTGTCTCTCCATCTCTTCTCTTTCGCTCTCTCTTTCTTTCTCTGGTTCTTTCGTATTGCCTTTGTCCGTGTCATTCTCCGTGTCGTCTGTCATTCCGCGTGTCTTCACCATGTTTAGCCTTCCGTGTACAAAACAAAACGAAAAAACAAAATATATCCCCCCTAACAGCAAGCTGCCGGGGGAATAAACTCTCACACACTGACTCTCCTTTCACTCACACAAACTACGCAAATATTCAAACACTTAAACTCTCATGCACACAGACAAATTCCAAACGCTCTCGCTGCTCAACCAAACTTTTTACGACAGGGCGTGTTCAGAGTGGTATGGCCGTAAGCAAAGTTTGCTGTGCTCCAAGTCGTATATAAGTTCGGTGCCAGTCAGAATGGGCACACGCACACGGACACGCACACGCACACGGACACGGACACGGACGTGACACGACACAACATTTTTTGGGATTTATTAATTCACAAACGTACGAACAAACATAACAACAACCCAGTGAGGCGACAGTGGAACATGTCGTCAAGTTAACACACACGTGTCTGAGAACATTAGTTCATTTTCGGAGCAGTGCGTTGTGAGGAGAAAAATGTCCCCTAAAGGCTTCTGGGTAAATGAACATCCATGCAGTGGTTTCCAACATGACCATCATACATGACACACTGTATAAAAAGGTTGAAACGTTGCGAATTCCAGTCAGTCTTGTTCACAGTAAAGTCCCTCATGTCCTCATTGTCCACTGTCCATGTCCACTGCTGCTTCTGTGACCTCTGACCTTCTTTCCCAGAAACCCTTCGCAGGGTTCGACAGTATATATAGCGCTTTTATCCAAAGCGATGTACAAAACGACATTTTGTACATCGCTTTGACGGCGCAGGCGCCAGACCAGACTAGATGATCGTGGAGTGAAGATATTATCAAAGCGTACGCGCCTGTCGATCACCCACTCCACGATCATCTAGTCTGGTCTGGCGCCTGCGCCGTCTGTTGTTCTTCCTGCACACAGGTAAACATATCCGGGATCCAGCAGCGTCGTCGGGCTCGCGCAAACAAACCTGGCGAATGTCTTACTGCTCCGGGCAAGCGGGCAAGCGTTACTGTGGACCCCTGCTTTCTGAGGCTCCCTCACTGTACCATCTGGGCCAGGTTGTCTATCGAGCCGGCCGGGTCCGTTTTGTACATCATGAAGTGTCCCTGCACCGTGGCGGCGCTGATCTCAGGGTGGGCCGCCAGCGCTCGCTCTGCGAACCGGTCTGCCTGGCCGGCCGGCTCCGCAGGGTAGAAGCGGCGGAACATCTGGGTCAGCTGCCAGTGGGTGCAGGGCCCGACGTACTGCTTCAGATCCACGCGCCCGGGCCTGATCAGAGCAGAGTCCAGCCTGGAGGGAGAGAGAGAGAGAGAGAGAGAGAGAGAGAGAGAGAGAGAGAGAGAGAGAGAGAGAGAGGGGCAGGGTTCCTACGAGTTTCAACTCACAAGTCAAATTTAAGACCTTTTTATTTAAGGCCTTTGGCCTCTAGTCTAGTTTGTCACTCTTGTTGTCTTTGTTTCTTTGCTTTGTTTTTCTGTTCTGTCTGTCTGTCTGACTGTCTGTCGATGAAATCTGTTAAGTGTGCTTGGGTCTGAGAAAGGCGCTATATAAATCTAAGATATTATTATTATTATTATTATTATTAGGGGACTGAGATGGCCATTGGCAGAAGCTTGATGTTGTGTTCAGTGAAGCATTTTTGTGTTCATTTGAACGTAAGTTTTGGATCATTGGCCTGCTGTAAGACCCAATGACCCTGCTGTAAGACCCAATGACCCTGCTGTAAGACCCAATGACCCTGCTGTAAGACCCAATGACCCTGCTGTAAGACCCAATGACCACCCAGTTTTAGTTTCCTGGCAGAGGCAGACAGATTTAACATTTCCAGTAGCGTTTAGCATACTCAAATGGTGAATGGTAAATGGACCGACTTACATAGCGCCTTATTCAAAAGCGCTTTACAACGGCCTCTCGTTCACCCATTCACACACACATTCACACAACAATGGCGGCCAAGCTACCATGCAAGGCGCCGGCCCGCTCACTGGGAGCAATTTGGGGTTCAGTGTCTTGCCCAAGGACATTTCGACATGTGGCCAGCCGGGGCTCGAACCGCCGATCTGCCAACCTTACGATCATTAAACGGCGGCTCTACCTCCTGAGACACAGCCGCCCCTACTCCAGAAGTTTACGTTTGTGGTGAGATAACAGGAAAGGGTTTTTCTGGCGTCTCTTCCAAATAATGTGTTGGCATGGAGGTGGCGTGGGGAGGGAGAGAGAGAGAGGGAGGGAGGGAGAGGGGGAGGGAGAGAGAGAGAGAGAAGGTGGCGTCTAACGGTAGTTTTGGAGACCCCGAGATGCGACTCTCCTCTGTCGTTCTCCCACAGTGATGCTTGGGGAGGAAGGGATGGAGAGGGAGGGATGGAGAGGGAGGGAGAGAGAGAGAGGGAGAGGGAGAGGGAGGGAGGGATGGAGAGGGAGGGAGAGTGTGTGGGGGCAACATAAACGTGGGTCCTCTTTCAGGCAAGTTCGTAACAGTTCCAGTTGCTTTGAACTTTTTAGATCTCTAGAGGCCGTTAGCTGTGGCAGTTGTTTGCTGTGGTGCTCAAGTAGATTTCCTGTATTATTGTCATGCTTTTTTGTTTTGTTGCATTGAATTATCAAAGAGCATTTGTATATACTGTATACTAACTACAATCTAAATGTACAAATTCTGCATACCACTAGAATCTAGATCTGGACATATTGTCATCATATTCCATCACCTCTTCAAACAAGACACCTCAACATGGCAAAGACCATACCTGTCAATAAAGTTGGTTGTCAGGGGCCGTACCTGTCAATAAAGTTGGTTGTCAGGGGCCGTACCTGTCAATAAAGTTGGTTGTCAGGGGCCGTACCTGTCAATAAAGTTGGTTGTCATGAAGACGATCCGGGCCTCAGCCGAGGCCACGCCGTCCAGGGAGTTGAGGAGTCCGCTGAAGGTCAGTCTGCCCAAGCCCTGGTAGGCCAGCGGGTCTGGACAGGGACGCAACAGACAGTCATACAGTCAGCCAGGCCTTCAACAGACAGTCATAGAGACAACCAGTCAGTCATATATAGACAACCAGTCAGTCATACAGACAGTCAGCCAGGCCTTCAACTATCCTCCTCTCTCTCTCACCCATCCTTCCTCTCAATCTCTACTGTCTCTATCATCCTCTCTCTCTCTCTCCTCTCTCTTCTCTCTCTCTCACCCAACCTTCCTCTCAATCCCTACTGTCTCTATCATCCTCTCTCTCTCTCTCCTCTCTCTTCTCTCTCTCACCCAACCTTCCTCTCTCTCTTACCCATCCTTCCTGTCATATCTCTACTCTCTCTTCTCTCTCTCACCCATCCTTCCTCTCAATCTCTACTGTCTCTATCCTCCTCTCTCTCTCTCTCTTCTCTCTCTTCTCTCTCTCTCACCCAACCTTCCTCTCAATCTCTACTGTCTCTATCCTCCTCTCTCTCTCTCTCTCTCTCTCTCTCTCTCTCTCACCTATCCTTCCTGTCATATCTCTCCTCTCTCTTTCTCTCACCCATCCTTCCTGTCCTATCTCTCCTCTCTCTCACCCATCCTTCCTGTCATATCTCTACTATCTCTTTCACAATAAAAAGAAAGGCTGCCTGCCCCACTCAGAACAAACTAAATAAACAGAATTCTAGAACTTCTAGTTCTATTCTATAAATAGAACGTCTGAGTGCGTAGTCACGTACGCTCTCCTGCGGGCTGCAGGTCCCGGCTGACGAAGGCGGCGTCCACGTCCTCCAGCAGCACGATGCTCTGCTGCGGCGCCACGCTCAGCAGGTGGTTCAGGCGGTCGTCAGACAGGCTGCGGTCAGACAGGCTCAGCAGGCAGATGCTGTAGCCCAGCTCCCCCGCTAGAGCTGTGCTGTAAACACACACACACACACACCAGAGATCAACACACACACACACACCAGAGATCAACACACACACACACACACACACACACCAGAGATCAACACACACACACACACACACTCACCAGAGATCAACACACACACACACACACACACACACACACACACCAGAGATCAACACACACACACACACACACACCAGAGATCAACACACACGTACACACACACACACAAACAAACACGTGTGTACATACTAGGGATGGGACGATTATCGTTTTTATCGTTAATCGCGATAAAAACACCCGCGATAACTTAATAGTGGAGAATTTTAATTATTTGAATAATCGTCATAATCGTATGTTATGAATAAACTGTGTTTAACAAATGTCTGGCGCTATTTTTCAGCCTAGGCTACATTACTTTTGCAGTCAAGTTAGCGACTGTTACTGTAATATAATTGCAATTCCTCACATGAGCCGCGCGCGAATATCCTCACAGAACTTGTCTCGCGCTATTGTTCAGCCTGCATGGGTAACGTTACTGTCAAGTCAGCCTTGTCAGTCAGTCACTAGGTAACGTATGCTAGCCTACTCACCATGGCTGGTGAAACACTTTAGACGGGATACTGTCATTGGCCTTCCTTGTTATTACCAGGCAGTGACAGTCTATGGCTGCAAAAGGCACGGTCGCCCCTAAGCTTTAGCAAATATATTGTGGTTTACTTAATACTGTTCAGCACTTGAGGTTACATTCAATGCATGACTTGTGCTATATAGGCTAAATACAATGATTAAAGCGGCAAGTAGCAAGTGTGCGCATCAAAGGCATTAGGCACGTAACATCCATGCTGTATAAACACATGACAACCGTCCGTTATTTCCCGAACTTTGCCCGAACCCCCCGCGAGGACCCGGGGAACAACGGTATGCTCCCCGCGGCTGCTATCAGACTGGCCGCGGGAGTGAGTGTTGAGGGAGAGAGGAGACGGCAACCCTCGCTCGCCATAGACTGTATCCCTACTCGTCTCTCCTGAGCTCGGTTGTAACGTGAACCGTGGAATACAGGATATGTTAGATGCTTTACAGTAATTCCCCAAATGACCAGAAAAGGAAGTTAGATTTGTCGCTGGTCGCTTTTGACTAATTAAGTCGCCAAGGGGCTCTGGAAGTTGGCAACACTGGGAGTGCGTTCTTTAAACTTCCTTGGGTACGTTAATGAAAGGTGCTGATTGGCCGAAAAGGAATTGCTCTTTCTTAAGGACCCGGATTATGGCCAGAGATATGTGCCACTAGAATCTGAATTTGAATTACTGACTTAAAATGTCCTAAAAATACAACAAAATCTAAGTTAAAGTGATTACAGTGTGTTTTATTGGCACATATAAAAAAAAAAAATATATATATATATATTCTCGCGATAATATCGTGGATCGCGATTATTTTGCCCACGATAATCGTGACATGACATTTTCTAATCGTCCCACCCCTAGTACACACACACACACACACACACACACACACACACACACACACACACACAGAGACAGACACGTACACAGACAGACACGTACACAGACAGACAGACACACACACACACACACGTACAAATACGCATGCACACAAACACGTGTACACACACACGTACACAGACAGACACAGACACACACACACACACACGAAGACACACTCTCTCTACACACTCACATGAAGACACACACACTCTCTACACACTCACATGAAGACACACTCTCTCTACACACTCACATGAAGACACACACTCTCTACACACTCACATGAAGACACACACTCTCTACACACTCACATGAAGACACACACTCTCTACACACTCACATGAAGACACACTCTCTCTCTACACACACACTCTCTACACACTCACATGAAGACACACTCTCTCTACACACTCACATGAAGACACACTCTCTCTACACACTCACATGAAGATACACTCTCTCTACACACTCACATGAAGACACACACTCTCTACACACTCACATGAAGACACACTCTCTCTACACACTCACATGAAGACACACACTCTCTACACACTCACATGAAGCTGCTCTTCCCACAGCCTGGAGGTCCATAGAGCAGGTAGCCTCTCCTGTACGGGATGCCTGTGTGTGAACAACAAGTTAGCGAGTCAGAGTCCTGTCCCAGTTGTCCTTTCATGTGCAACCAGCAGAGGGCGCTGGAAACCCACGAGAAGCGAGGCTGCCTGAAGGTCACAATTCACAGCGTTCCAGCCATGTGTAAGCACTGTTGTATGTTTGTGGGTACTACATCACCCATGCTGCTCAGCGGGTGATATGACGTAATATAAGTGGGACGAAGGGGAGTGAATGTCGTTGTTGTCGGTACATAATGAAGAGAGTGAGAATAAAGCACATGTTATTTTTTTCTACCGGCAAAACGACTACATTGTCCTGTTATTGCCGTCACTCCTACGATATTTGTATTTTGGGGTACGCAGTATTTGTATATGTAATGAGATTGTATTAAATTGAACAGGAAGCATCTTTAGGATTTATGGAGAAGGGCTGGGAGTGAATACGTTGTTCTTCTTTCCACTCCTTTTCGATTGATGTGTATTTTTGTTTGTTTGTTTTGTTTTCCGTTATATTAATTATTGTTGCTTTATCCTTTTTGCACATATTTGAAATAAACACATCAATCAATTGAGACACAAGCGTTCGTACCCTAACCCTACCTCTGTCTGTGTTCACACCCTACCTCTGTCTGTGTTCATATCTCTGTCTGTGTTCATATCTCTGTCTGTGTTCATACCTCTGTCTGTGTTCATACCTCTGTCTGTGTTCATACCTCTGTCTGTGTTCATATCTCTGTCTGTGTTCATATCTCTGTCTGTGTTCATATCTCTGTCTGTGTTCATATCTCTGTCTGTGTTCATATCTCTGTCTGTGTTCATACCTCTGTCTGTGTTCATACCTCTGTCTGTGTTCATATCTCTGTCTGTGTTCATACCTCTGTCTGTGTTCATATCTCTGTCTGTGTTCATATCTCTGTCTGTGTTCATATCTCTGTCTGTGTTCATATCTCTGTCTGTGTTCATATCTCTGTCTGTGTTCATATCTCTGTCTGTGTTCATACCTCTGTCTGTGTTCATACCTCTGTCTGTGTTCATATCTCTGTCTGTGTTCATATCTCTGTCTGTGTTCATACCTCTGTCTGTGTTCATACCTCTGTCTGTGTTCACACCCTACCTCTGTCTGTGTTCATATCTCTGTCTGTGTTCATACCTCTGTCTGTGTTCACACCTCTGTCTGTGTTCACATCTCTGTCTGTGTTCATACCTCTGTCTGTGTTCACACCTCTGTCTGTGTTCACACCTCTGTCTGTGTTCACACCTCTGTCTGTGTTCACACCTCTGTCTGTGTTCACACCTCTGTCTGTGTTCATACCTCTGTCTGTGTTCATATCTCTGTCTGTGTTCATATCTCTGTCTGTGTTCACACCTCTGTCTGTGTTCATACCTCTGTCTGTGTTCATACCTCTGTCTGTGTTCACACCTCTGTCTGTGTTCATACCTCTGTCTGTGTTCATACCTCTGTCTGTGTTCATATCTCTGTCTGTGTTCACACCTCTGTCTGTGTTCATACCTCTGTCTGTGTTCATATCTCTGTCTGTGTTCATATCTCTGTCTGTGTTCATATCTCTGTCTGTGTTCATATCTCTGTCTGTGTTCATACCTCTGTCTGTGTTCATATCTCTGTCTGTGTTCACACCTCTGTCTGTGTTCATACCTCTGTCTGTGTTCATATCTCTGTCTGTGTTCATATCTCTGTCTGTGTTCATATCTCTGTCTGTGTTCATACCTCTGTCTGTGTTCATATCTCTGTCTGTGTTCATATCTCTGTCTGTGTTCACACCTCTGTCTGTGTTCATACCCTACCTCTGTCTGTGTACCACTTGGGGTTCCCGATGAACTCCTTGACGTCGTCCACGATCCTCTCGGTGACCCCTCCCTCCAGCACCACCGAGCTGAGGGGGCGCCGTCGCCGTGGGAACCCGAAGGGCCTCCACTCCGAGCCCAGCGCCGTGTACATCACCGTCCTCCCCTCCTCCTGCTTCAGAGCCAACTCTCTCGCTGCGCCAAACGACAGACAGACAGACGGACGGACAACTGTTGTAGTTTTATATCAAATATACAGAGAATTGAAGTCCGTCTCTCTACATTCTGGGAAATCGTGCTCGGGTGGGGGGGGATCACTGAACACCCACGTGTCCTGCGACGGCACTAAACGGAACATAACACAACTGCATCGGGTTCCCCAGTCGATTGCAAATATCTGACAGAAAAAAAAAATCCCCTTTCGCTTTACCTTCTTGCAAGATGTTGAAGAAGACTTGTCTGTCTCTGCCCAGAGCTGTGAAGGTGACGGACTCCCAGGGGGTTCCTGTGTGCAGGTCCACCATCTGCTTCTCCCTGGTCCTCTCCACACGGATCCACTTCCTCCCGTACCTGCAGACACGGACAGACAGTAGGCGGCAGCACTGAGCATGCGGTTAACACCACCTACGGTTACACACTATGCATGTAGGTGTACATGCACAGGTACGCATGCATTCTACGTGTGTGTGTGTGTGTGTGGGTGTGTGTGTTGTTGGGTTGGAACATGACAGCATTACATCATATGTAAAAATGGGATGCATGCTGCTATGTTCCAATAATGGTCGATTGAGTGGAGTGACACACTACAGGTGCGCTTTATGAGCCAGGTTTTTACATAGACATTTGTATAGACACAGGCTTTTGGATAGCCCCAAGGGCCTGTCTCTCTGTGTTCTGTTGATGTTGTTGTACACCTGTTGTCTGTTACTTGTTTTGCCTGTTTTAACCTGCTGTGGCTTTCGCTCTTGTATGATGTTTTATTTGTGTTTCTTCCTTGTTATGTAAAGCACTTTGTGACCCCTGGTCTGGGAAGGGTGCTGTATAAATAAACGTTACTTACTTACTTACACACTATGCATGCAGGTGTACATGCATAGGTATGCATGCATTCTACGTGTGTGTGTGTGTGTGTGTGTGTGTGTGTGTGTGTGTCAGGGTTTCCGTTAACCGGTAATTACCGGTCTTTGTCCGGTAAAATTTGTTGAAGTCCGACAAATTGAAAACTCGTCGGACATAAATGTCCGGTGAAAATAATTCCCTCTAAGCACAATTTGAATACAATTCGCTAAAGTTCACATTCTGATTCCTTCTATTTTAAAAAAGACGAATATATAGGCTATGTATTTCTTTTATTATGATATGATTTGACACCGGCATGATGATGACTCCTAATGTGTAGGCTGCCTATGCGAAACAGCGGTTGTTTCCGGTGTGCGCTATAACTCGTGCACAATCGAGTCGAGGCAGAGAGGAGGATAGCGATGTTTCTCTCTGTGATAGTGTGATTATGCAAGCCTTTTCTGAAAGGGATGAGAACCCGATTGTTTCAGCTTCTCCCAGGGAGAAAGTGGTAGAGTTACCATCCTCCCCGAGTCCTACCATACCATCCGCTGACAGCCTATCTCTGCCTGTAACCGGCGAGCGATTGCGTGTCGCTCAAGTAGCTGATCAGTCATTAAACAAATGTTTTTTACATGCAGCTAGTGAGGAATCTGAAATAGGGGGCAACGTAGTTTATTTCCTTAACGATGGGATATTAATGCGTAAATGGTCTCCTCCTAATGCAAATGGTTGTGAGTGGAATACTGTAAAACAAGTGGTTGTGCCTGTGGGTTATAGACAACAGGTGTTATCTGTAGCACATGAGAGCCAGTGGTCAGGACATTTAGGTATAACTAAAACGTATCAGCTGATATTGAAACATTTCTTTTGGCCCGGACTGAAGGCGGATGTTGCCAAGCACTGCCGCTGTTGCCATACTTGTCAGATGGCGGGTAAGCCTAATCAATCCATTCCACCCGCACCATTGCATCCCATTCCTGCTATAGGGGAGCCATTTGAACGTGTAATAATTGATTGTGTTGGACCTTTGCCTAGGACTAAAAGTGGAAGTCAGTATTTGCTCACTATTATGTGCGCTGCTACTCGTTTTACCGAAGCTGTGCCGTTGCGTAACATATCAGCCAGCTCAGTGGTGAAAGCTTTAACAACGTTTTTTTCCACATTCGGTCTTCCTCTTGTTATACAATCTGACCAGGGCACTAACTTTCAGTCTAAGCTTTTCAAACAAGCCCTAAGAACGTTAGGGGTACGATGTCACGCCAGAAGCCTACATGCTTGCACTGTTCAATAAAATGTTATACATCTAGACATTGTGGTATTTCTTTATATACGTATCCCAGCCTGCCTATTGTTTCTCAATAAACAGTTATGTTCTCCTCATTGTCATACTCCCGAGTCCGATTAAGTATGATTTGACAGGCAGCTAAACGAAATGCCTTCCCAACCAGCGAGACCTGGTTATAGAAATGACGTTGTTTTATTGATAAAAAAAGGGTAAAACTGGAAAGAGAAAATAGAAAACTCACATTAATCCTAAACAATTTAACAAACTTCAGTTAACGTAATGTGGAGTCCGTTCATTGATCGATGCTGTCTGTTCAGTTCCCAGTGAGGCGCCCGTTCAGCGCTGGACATAATGGCATAGCGCGCATGCGAATCATGTTATATTATTATATATTATATAGCTCGCATCTAATCGTATCGGATGAGAAATAGACATTAAATGGCATATATAGGCCGCTACACAACAGTAATCACCGCGACAAACAGCTATATTAGATTTGAAAAAAAAATATATGATTTTTTTTTTTTTTTTTTTTTATTATATTTTAATATGATGACCGGAATATATCACGTTTGTCCGGTAAATCGAAATCTTCCCGGACACGATGTCCGGCGGCAATTTTTTCTAACGGAAACCCTGGTGTGTGTGTTGTTGGGATGGAACATGACAGCATTACATCATACGTAAAAATGGGACACATGCTGCTATGTTCCAATAATGGTCGACGGTTGGGAGGGACTACAGGTGCGCTTTATGAGCCAGGTTTTTACATAGACATTTGTATAGACACAGGCTTTTGGATAGCCCCAAGGGCCTGTCTCTCTGTGTCCTGTTGATGTTGTTGTACACCTGTTGTCTGTTACTTGTTTTTATTTTCACTTGTTTTGCCTGTTTTGACCTGCTGTGGCTTTCGCTCTTGTATGATGTTTTATTTGTGTTTCTTCCTTGTTATGTAAAGCACTTTGTGACCCCTGGTCTGGGAAGGGTGCTGTATAAATAAATGTTACTTACTTACTTACACACTATGCATGCAGGTGTACATGCATAGGTATGCATGCATTCTACGCGCGTGCGTGTGTGTGTGTGTGTGTGTGTGTGTGTGTGTGTGTGTGTGTGTGTTGTTGGGATGGAACATGACAGCATTACATCATACGTAAAAAAAAAGGGATACATGCTGCTATGTTCCAATAATGGTCGACGGTTGGGAGGGACTACAGGTGTGTATTATGAGACTGCAGGTGTACAGGTGTTATCTATCTTACCATATAATATGGTTCCCTGGGCTGGGGTGGAAGTCGAACTGCGTGTGCACGCGTCCGCTCTCGTGCTGCAGGTAGGAGGTCTCCACGCTCAGGTGCTGCGTGTGCTTGGCGTGCTTGGTGATCCAGCTCAGTAGCCAGTGGTAGCTCTTGTCCCGGCTAGGGACCTCCAGGGTGATCATGTAGTTCCTCCGGAAGAAGATCATGCCGACCTGGGCTGATTTCCTGGCCACAGCCAGCGCCGTGCCCACCCCGACCAGCCCGAAGCCGGCCCCGAAGTACGGGTTGTCCTTCAGGGCACCGAGGAAGTCCGACAGAGGCATGGTGCCTTTTACGTGCGTTCGCTATGGGTACTATGGGTACTATTGGTACTACTGGGAGCTCAAACCCCCCCCCCCCCCCCCCACTACAACACCATGACCTACAACGAATGAATGAAGTGTTGTCAGACGCTAGGAGGTCGTTTGTAAGAGGCAAGCTGACTGCTGACTGTGTAATTTAAAAATGTTATTAATTTATTTTTGCCATTTAGCAGACGCTTTTAATCCAAAGCGATTTACAATTACGAATTACAGCGACAGGGACATTCCCCCTGGAGTAATTGAGGGCTAAGTGCCTTGCTCAAGGGCACACTAGTAGTGGTGGTGGTTTCAGGCGGGATTTGAACTCACAACCTTCCGATCACAAGTCCAACTCACTATCCACTAGACCACCACTACCCCTCTGTCTCTCTCTCTCTGTCTCTCTCTGTCTCTCTCTCTGACTCTGTCTCTCTCTCTCTCTCTCTCTCTCTCTCTCTCTGTCTGTCTGTCTGTCTGTCTGTCTGTCTGTCTGTCTGTCTGTCTGTCTGTCTGTGTCTCTCTCTCTCTCTCTCTCTCTCTCTCTCTCTCTCTCTCTCTCTCTCTCTCTCTCTCTCTCTCTCTCTCTCTCTCTCTCTCTCTCTCTCTCTCTCTCTCTCTCTCTCTCTCTCTCACTACCCCCTATGTGTCTAGTAGCTGTTGACTGTCACTGACCTGAGACCTGTTCTTAGAGTAGCGACACACCTTATTAAAATGTCTTCACATCCCATCACTGTCTCTCACCCTCTCTCAGTCCCATCGGTACAGGCATGTCACCCTGGTTCCACCGCAGACGGCTTGGGGGACTTCACTTCCGTAGTGGGTGTGATGTTCTTTTTCCTCTTGACAAATCACACGTGGCGACCTCTAACTACACTTCCGGTGTTCAGTGTCCACAGCTCCGACCTCGGGGCGTTGGTTGTTCACAGTTGGTTCCTAGTCTGGAAGTCAAACACATCAACAACACTGGTGTTGCATCTGCAACGGTACCAATATTATATATCTATCTGTGTTATGTATATATAACAATATCTATGCTGTGATCGATCTGTGTGTCATAGAAATGAGCGAATTACATTTACGAATGTGTCACTCAAAGACATAGAGGACTGGAACGATAGCGCTGCGCTGCACAGTTACGGTAAGTCACTTAGTAAGGAAACTAACAATAGACCCGTTTGTTTAGATGAACATTAATGTTAATTATATATATATAATAAGACTATAATAGACTACCTCCATAGGATAGACTACCTCCATAGGATAGACTACCTCCATAGAATAGACTACCTCCATAGGATTGTGAACTCATATGCTTCAAACGAAAACATCCAGGATTGGCTAGGAGACACACATGGAAATGGAATTTGAGTTGAGAAGTATCCTAATGTTTCCCTAACCGCTACGTTTTAATAAATACTACTCTACCTTACTACTTTTTATTTTTCTCCAACAGGTGAATGAAGTGACGGAGAAGGAGGGGTTGAAGTGATGGAGAAGGAGGGGTTGAAGTGATGGAGAAGGAGGGGTTGAAGTGATGGAGAAGGAGGGGTTGAAGTGATGGAGAAGGAGGGGTTGTACCTCTGTGAGAAATGCGGGGAGAATGTTCCAGAGGGCGGTGATGATGATCTGTCCTCTCACCTTTGTGCCAAGGACCTGATGATGACGTCAGTTCACAACAATGTAAACAAGGGACAGTTAGGGAAAGTTACAAGTTACCAGTGCCCTCTGTGCAGCGAGGCCTTTCTCATGCCAGGCGCCTTGAAGCGCCACTTCCCAACCCACCGCCGAGATGAGCCCGAAGGTCCGTTGCGCTGCCCTGAGCAGGGCTGTCTGTTCAGCCACCCAGACCCGCGTGCGTACCGGGACCACCTGAGCTCCCAGCATGCTCTCACGCCGGTGCCTTGCACCTTCCGCTCCTGCGGCCTGCCGTTCCGCTCGCAGGCGGAGATGCAGGTGCACAGGCGCAACCACGTGCCCTTCCACTGCCCGCGCTGCGACTTCGCCACCGCTCACGCCAAGATGCTGAGTGTCCACCGCCTGGAACACGACTGCCCCCCCGCTGCTCCTGAGGGTAAGACCTGTGTGGCGACGCCGCAGGTGTGAGCTTCACTCCCACTAAGGGAGTCGGGTTTGAGCCGTTGTTGTTAGACAACGCCTGGGGACGAGGTTACTGTGACTTACCTTAGCAGGTCTTGTAGTGCACACAGTGGGGAGAGAATAATGCCGATTTATTTTGTGTATACACACACACACACACACACCACACACACACACACACACACACACACACACACACACCACACACCACACACATACACACACACACACACCACACACACACACACACGCACACGCACACACACACACCACACACACGCACACGCGCACACACACGCACACGCACACACACACACACACCACACACACACACACACACGCACACGCACACACACACACAGAGTATGCCTCACACTGTACACATTCATTTGGTCAGGAAGCAGGAAAGTGACGGACAGAGTGACGGACAGGCTGTGTGGAGGTGCGGACAGAGTGACGGACAGGCTGTGTGGAGGTGCGGACACGAGCTCCGGCCGCCCGAAAAGGGCCCGCAAACGCAACCCAGCGTATATGACATCATCACAAGAGGAGGAGGAGGAGGAGGAGGAGGAAGAGCACCGCAGCAAAAGAGCAAAGGAGGAAATGAAAAAAGACAAGTCATCTGTTGCTACAAACATCAATGGCCACCACCACTCTAAAGGTAGTGTGCACTTCACTGTACACTTGGAGCCTACTAAGAGGAGCATAATGCAAAATGAAAAATTATTAGTACTGTTGATAATTAATTAACTAATTGGATTGTATCATTTAAGTATTATTGTTCTCACTTGAAAGTGACGGATAGGGGTAGGACATGATAAGCTTAGGCTTCATCCTACTCCCTTTCCAACATTGATAGGCCGGTCTTCTTTTATTATTTAAAATCATGTTCGAAATAAAAGATTAATTAATTCATTAATTCAAATAATAATAAACTGTTTAATTTGCTCTCTTCCTGTCACGAAGGTCACGTACTGGAGGACACGGAGCTCATGTATCGCACTCACATGTGCCCGGAGTGCCGCCGCTGTTTCAAAATGCGCTCCCACCTCCAGGAGCACCTCCACCTGCACTTCCCCGACCCCAGCCTCCAGTGCCCCACCTGCCAGCACCACTTCACCAGCAAGAGCAAGCTGCGCGTCCACATGCTCCGCGAGGCCGGCCAGAAAGGCCACCGCTGCCACCTGTGCGACTACGCCGCGGTAGAGCGCAACTCGCTCCGACGGCACCTGGCCAGCGTGCATGCTGAAGAGGTGGCGGTGGCGACGGCGGGGGCAGGGGGGGGCGAGGGGGTTCACGCGCTAGACGCTATGCTAGACCTCTACCCCTGCCCTTCCTGCGGCGAGAGCTTCCGCCAGAGCCGAGCCCTCAAAGCCCACATGAAGTCTCGCCACACCTCCCGGGACGGCCAGCCGCTCGCGTGCTTCCAGGAGGGCTGCGCGTTCCAGAGCTGCGACCGCAAGGAGTTGCTGAGGCACGCGGCCGACAGCCACCAGGTGAAGGCCGTGGAGTGCTGCCACCACGCCTGCAGCGCCCTCTTCAGGAACCTGGTGGACATGGAGGCCCACCACAGGACCCACATGGCCTTCCACTGCTCGCTGTGCGACTTCTGCTCCTCCAACAAGAGCCTCTTTCAGCAGCACAAGAGGCAGGGCCACGCCGGGGACGACGAACTGAGCTGCGACTTTTGCCCCTTCACCACTTTTAACCTGGTGGAGTTCCAGCAGCACGTCAGCCATTTCCACGCCAGCGAGAAGATCCACCGCTGCCCACAATGCAACTTTGTCACGGCCCACAAGCGAGTCCTCGGCCGGCACATACTGATGCACAGTGGTGAGAGTTCGACGATTCTTAAGTTCTAATCGAATGTTGTATTATTGATGTATTAACGGGTTAGTTTACTATTTTACCACTTAAAGTCAGACGGTTCCTTTACCTTGGAAGTAGTGTGTGGGCCAGGAGTCACTGTAGTCCATGGTTCAGAGTAGAGCAGTAGAGTAAACTGTTATTTGTACTGTGTTAACCGTTCATTCATGTATTGAACACATTTTTCTTTCAAGGTGAGAAGCCCCACAAGTGCAACCAGTGTGAGTTCAGGTGCCGGGATGAGACCTACCTCTCCAAGCATATGCTCACTCACTCAGACGACAAGAACCACATGTGTTCTGAGTGTGGCTATGTCACCAAATGGAAACACTACCTAAATGTGCACATGCGGAAACATGCTGGCGACCTCCGGTAGGTGTCCTCCCAGTAACACGTTGATGGGACTACACAGTCATAAAATTCTTGTGAGGAAACAGTTAATACACCCCTACATTTATCACTGCTAAAAATGGCAAAGATTAGAGTCAAGTGCACCAAATCAGGTGCAAATGATTAGAACATTGTTAGGAGGAGCCTGTCTTATTTAAACCTCAGACATTTGAGGCCTTCATAAAGAAGGTTGTAGATGCATATGAGTGTGGGAATGGATTTAAAAAGATCTCCAAACTATTAGAAATCAGACATTCCACTGTCCGGAAAATAATTTACGAGTGGAGAACATTTAAAACAGCTGCCAACATGGCCAGGCCAGTCCGTCCTAGCAAGTTCAGCCCAAAGAGGTGTCCACAACCCTAAAATGGCTGGGCTAATACAAAAGTCTGCACTGTCCTAAATTGGTATCAAGTTGGATATCCAAGGTTGGGGTTATTAACAAATGTATATTTTTCTTCTCCTAGGTACCAGTGTGACCAGTGTTCATATCGTTGTCATCGCATAGACCAGCTGAACAGCCACAAGCTCCGGCATCAGGCCAAGTCCCTAATATGTGAGGTCTGTGCCTACTCCTGCAAGCGCAAGTATGAGCTTCGCAAGCATATGCTGCTCAAGCACTCTCAGGGAGAGGGGCATCAGCCACCCATCTTCCAGTGCAAGTACTGCACCTATCAGACAAGCTACCGCCAAGCCCTTCACAACCACGAGAACTGCAAACACACCAGGACCAGAGAGTTCCGCTGTGCCCTCTGCCCGTACTCCACCTACAGCAGCACAGGGCTCTTCCTACACAAGAGGAAGGCCCATGGATACGTGCCTGGGGATACGTTGTGGCTAGAGAAGTACGCCAAGAAGGAGAGTGAAAACAACTCGGTCGACCTTCTGCAGGGCTTCTACACGGTGGCGTCTCAAGACGGAGCCAAGAATTCCGCCGAAGTTCCTGTTGAGACCGAAAGAGAAAAATACGCTGTTGTTGCAGGCTCTTTGGTTCAAAACGGGAACAACCAAAAAAACGTACCACCCGTCTCAGAAACCACGGAAATAGCAGACAGCAACGCAGGTGTTGTCGCACAAGAGATGGTCATTTCAGCTAGTAACTATTCAACAAACAATCCAGAGCAACGTTGCCTTACGTTGCCTTTGACCACAATAGCAAAAACGGAATGTACTGGGAAAACGTCCTTGCTGAGTGAGACAACAGAGGTTTGTGGGGACTTAACTCACAGTTCCACTCTTGATGACCCTAAAACACCTCAAAGGGACTCTCCGAGGGAAATGTCAGCCATCACCTCAGCAAGTGAGGTAGAAGAGGATGACGCTCTGGACGATCAGCCCGACCCAGGTGATACGTCAGACGGGGAAGCTCCTCTCGTTTCTACGAGCCAGCAAGTACGGGCTGCGGAGAACGAGCCCCATACAACTGAACCAGCAGAAGCTGCAGCTAGTGTGAGCGGCTCTCTTACCGAACCGTCGGCACCAGCCACCGAGTCTGAGATCCGTCTGAAGGCCATGAGGAAGCGGGACAAGGACCAAGCAGAGGCGCTGGTGTTGGAAGGTCGGGTGCAGATGCTGGTGGTGCGGAAGGAGGCTAACGGCGCCGCTGTGTACCGATGCGACCACTGCTCCTACGTGACGCGCAAGCAGACTTCTCTCCAGCGCCACTGCCACTCGGTCTGCCGCGCCAGGTGGAGGGATCTCAAATGCAAGGCCTGTGGAGCTCAATTCAAGCAGAAGCGTGGTCTGGACACCCACTGCCTCGGGAAGTGTCCTGCACTCCGGTTAAAGACCAGGAGGTTCGTCCGAATGCCCTCTACGGGTCAAGAAGCTACAGAAGGGGAATCCATTCAGAGTGGGGATGGATTAGAGCGCCCTAATGAAGCCACGTCCACAGATCAGTCGGACACACGTCCTTGTGTCAACGAGACCACCCGAGGTTCCGTAGCTGCAGAATCAGAGCCGAGAGGAGGGGAAGAAAACGTGCGCATTTTAACCAATCCCAGAGGCTCTTTTGAAAAAGGATCTAACGCCAGTCGACGAAAAAGAAAAGGAAAGAAAATTGGAAAAGCAAAGAGGCGTGTGAAGAGAGCTTCAGAGAAAACAGAAAAAGTTAATCCTGGGAACTCCCAGAAGGACAATGCGCAGAGCTACACAAAGGATAATGAAAAGTTCATGTGTCGGATCTGCAGTTTTTCTTCATGCAGGCTTGCAACCATAGAGCGGCACTGCTCAATGTGCACAAACAAACCTCCCGCAGCAAGCCCTCAGAGACCGGATGATTGTGATGAAGAGCTGGAAGAGGAGAGGGAGAAGGAGAACAGTGATAGAACAGGGGATTCTGGAGAAGATGTATTAACGGTATCAAAGCTAGGCCATAAATTCTCCTGTCCCAGTTGTCCTTTCATGTGCAACCAGCAGAGGGCGCTGGAAACCCACGAGAAGCGAGGCTGCCTGAAGGCCAATGAGCTGCAGTGCCAACTCTGCTCCTTTGTGGCCATGTCCAAGAAAGCCCTGGCCAATCACGTACTGGTCCATCAGAAAAACAAGCAGACGCCGCTCAAGCTTGGGAAAAAGGTTGTGTTACGTTGCAAGAAATGCCCCTTTGTTTGTAAGCAAGAGCGTTGCATGGCCCAGCACGTGGCCCTCAAGCACGACGGCGCCAGGCCCCACCGCTGTCGCTTCTGCGCATTCGGTACCACTCGGCGCTACCGCCTAGAAGCCCACGAGTCTCTCCACACCGGCGTGGGCCGCCACAGCTGTGAGACCTGTAACCGGACCTTCGGGACCACCTCCAAGCTCCGGCAGCACCGCGAGCGTGTCCACGACCAGGACAAGCAGCCCTGCCACTTCTGCTCGCTCTGCGACTTCAGCAGCTATGCGCTCAACGACGTCAGACGCCACACCCTCAGCTGCCACACGGGGGAGCTCCGGCACACCTGCGGGAAGTGCGAGGCCCCCTTCAGCTCGGACGCGGCGCTCAAGCAGCACTGCAACCGGCGACATCCGAGCCAAGACAGCCTCCTAGCCTGCCCGAAGTGTGACTTCACCTGCCGCAGCCAGGCCTCGCTCAGGGGCCACCAGCGAAGCGAGCACCCCCGGTTGGAGTGCACCACCTGCCAGGAGGTCTTCCACACCCGGGAGAGCCTGGAGGTGCATCGGAGGACGCACCTCGCCCAGCGGTGTCAGCTGTGTCCTTTTGCCACCCGCAAGCGGCAGCTGCTCGTCCAGCACGTTCTGGACAAACACGAGGACGGCCCCGCGGAGGACAAGCCCCTGAAGTGTGCCATCTGTGAGTTCGTCTGCCGCCACCAGCTGGTGTTTGAGCAGCACGCCCGCTCCCACGGGGGCACCCGCCTCTACAAGTGCACGGACTGCCAGTTCTCGACCCGCAACAAACAGAAGATAACGTGGCACATTCGCATACACACAGGGGAGAAGCCATACCGCTGTGAGCAGTGTAGCTACACCTGTGCTGATCCCTCAAGGTTAAAGGTGAGCTGGCCATTCTAAATAGATTTATTTATGGGTGGGTTGGTGACAAACACCCTCTGTTTCTTCCCCATGGTTGCACACACACCTGTTTTGTTGGCTTATAATCAAAGCATTATCTGCAAAATGTCCCCAATAAATAATGAATGTTCGATATAACCAAAATGGCTAGACACATTACAGCTGCCCTTTGACCCAGGTTATGCGTGGGTATTTTTATTTGACGTGACCATGACAACCCACCAGTCTATATGTTACATCCTCATTTGTGGGCACCTTTAGACAATTAAGTCAACTTTCAGTTGCTGTATGTATTGTGATTTTGTGGTCCTATTGATGCAACCACAGCAAGTATGAATGGTCGAATGGTGAATGGTCAATACTTATTATAACAATGCATTTTAGTAGTGTGGCCAGTGGAAGATTTGGCTATTATACTCCTTGAATGTGACCTGTGACCTTTGACCTTTTTAATGCTAAGCTCTTCTTATTGGTTCAGTATCACATGAGGATCCACCAGGAGGAGAAGAAGTACCTCTGCCCCGAGTGTGGCTACAAGTGCAAGTGGATGAGCCAGCTGAAATACCACATGACCAAACACACAGGTACTGAAGTATCACATGACCAAACACACAGGTACTGTAGTATCACATGACCAAACACACAGGTACTGTAGTATCACATGACCAAACACACAGGTACTGTAGTATCACATGACCAAACACACAGGTACTGTAGTACCACATGACCAAACACAGGTACTGAAGTACCACATGACCAAACACACAGGTACAGCTGAAGTACCAGGCACTTACAGGGCTTAAAGTTCTCCGGCACGGTGCCGGATTTCCGGCGCGGGGGAATACAAAAATAATTTTAAAAAGTCATTTCTTACTGCAATTGCGGCATTGCGCCGACGTGGTGGCGGGGGCGCTGTTTCGCAAATAAGTTAGCTTTCGTGTTTGCTAGCGAAACAGCTGATAGTTGATGTTGACTGCTCAAGGAGAATACATATTTGAAAGTACAGAATGCCTGAGAGCCTTATATTGCATTATATTACATTATATTTTGAATGGTCACCTGGTGCCTGAATATTGTTTTTTCCTTTACATATAGTATAATGAAATGTCCACCATAAATTGATGGAGAAAGGGCACAAATTGGTGCATATCAATTCACCAGAATGCAAGAAATTAAGTGTTTGATGCTCGTTTAAGGACCCCCAGACAGCCCCGCTTCATGGGTCCCCCCCGATGTCAAACACCACTGGTACCACCTCCGCCTCATTTTGAGCCAGGAAAAACCCTGAGTAGTGACGGGAAGCCTTATGGGACGTGGTGCCAAGAAGGAGAATATAAGTGATAGTGGCTTAATAAGTAATCAGTTTGTTCTTATAAAGACAAGTATATATTTTATTCTGTATTGTTATAGTGATAGTGGCTATAAGGTTGGCTATAAGTGGCTATAAGTGATGCAATCAGTTTGGCCTTTTAAAGACATCTAAATATATTATTTTATTTTGTATTGAGTATAAAACAGTATTATGAATGAATGAATGAATGGTCTTTATTGTCATTAATACAGTACAGGTACCATACAACGAAATTTAGGAGGGGGGGCTCCCCTGGTGCTTGGAAAAAGACTAAAAACACGAGGGCCAAGGGTAAAATAAAAAAAGGAAAAGAGCTGGTTTACATAAATAAAGGCTATGTACACTATCTACTATACTACTATACTATACAATAAAACACTGTGCTGTACTCTATGCTATGCTATAAATATCCTAACTTTTCCTATATCTGAACCTTATGTACACAAGGGTTGTCATATTGCACATAGTATTGTTGCACATTCATTTAAAGTATTAATGCATTTTAACATTGAGACATATATTTTCTATTGACTATAAAATAGTATTAATGCATTTAAACATTGAGACAAGAAGCTGTCTTCTGTACCCGCTCTCCCAATATCTCAAACTGTGACCCCCTCACCAAGAAAAAGTTTCAGGCACAGGATTTTTTCCCACTTTAAGCCCTGCACTTACCTTTCTTCCTTAGAAGAATCAAGTAGAATAACGTTATTATCGTTATTATTATCTTATCACCGTCGTCTCTCTCCTCAGGAGACAAACCATACTCGTGCGAGGAGTGCGAGTACCGAACCAACCGACGCGACGCCTTGCGCGTCCACCAGGAGACGCGGCACTGCGACGTGCGCTCCTTCATCTGCGAGAAGTGCGGCAAGGCCTTCAAGACGCGCTTCCTGCTCAAGACCCACCAGCGCAAGCACAGCGAGGACCGGCCCTACGCCTGCGGCCAGTGCAGCAAGGCCTTCCGCTGGCCCGCGGGCCTCCGCCACCACTACCTCAGCCACACCGGCCTGCAGCCCTTCCTGTGCTGCCGCTGCCCCTACCGCGCCAAGCAGAGGTTCCAGGTGGTCAAACACCTGCGCAGGCACCACCCCGGCCAGCCCGTGGAGGGGGGGGTGGTCAGAGACCCCTCGGCCCTCAGCCTCACCCTGCAGGAGGCACGGGTAGGGTCACTGGGGGGGGGGGAGGAGGCACGGGACGGGGCTGAGGGGGAGGAGGAAAGTCTGGTACAGGAGGTCAGAGAGGCCATTACAGAGGAGGGGTGACGGGACTGAGGGGGAGGAAGAGGAGGAGGAGGTGGTGGTGGAGGAGGTCAGAGAGGCCATTACAGAGGAGGGGTGACAGAGCTTTTTGACAGGGTTCAAGATGAAAAAACATTCTCTCAATTGGGACGACTGACAGTTGAAGTATTGTTATGATGTATAGTTCATTCTTCATACTCCCCATATTGTGGATGACAAACTTTTGTAGTTTGAACACATTTTAAGCCAGTCTTCAGTACACGCCTGGTGTTCTGTGCATGTCAATGTGCCCTCTAGACATGCCATGGTCATTTTAAAACCTTTAAAACAATGTCGTTATGAATCATGTTGTATAGAAATAACTAGATAATTTTAAGGGAATGGTTGAAATGTATTTAAAATGGATTAACAAATGAAGGTTGAAATGACTACCAGACCTGCCAATCTATAATTTCCCATAATAATATGCCTTTTTGTACGAAACATACTTGTATATAAGCTTTCAAAACAACAGTCTTTCACCTGTCTCTTTATTTACAGGACTTGATGAACCTAAACACATGTAAACACATTCACACCATATACAGTAAATACATTCACACCATATACAGCAGGGGGGGGCTACATCACCAGGGGGGTGGGCTACATCACCAGTACATCTAGACTTTTCATTAAAACACAGAACCAATTAAAAAACAGCCAAAGACTAGGAGTGTAAAGCCATAATGAGTTGGCGAAAAGAAAAAAAAGGGCACCTACTGCACAACATGGGACCCCCCATCAGTGCACATGGTCAAGTTTAGACCATTGGAAGGGCAGCCAATAGGGCACATCCTCTAATTTTGCCACTCAAAAGGGCACTTTAGTGCAACGTTTTTCAACTGTGGGGGCACATGGTCTAGTTTAGACCATTGGAGGGGCACCAATAGGGCACATCCTCTCATTTTTGCCACTCAAAAGGGCACTTAAGAGAGATGTTTTTCAACTGTGGGGGCACCAGGAGGGGCGATCGCCCCCCCCCCCCCCCCCGAGTCCGCCAGTGTTTCCATTGCAGCTACTCACATGAAATGTAGACCAGACCTTGGTATTAACTCAATACAACTACACCGCTAAAGACATTCCAATCCATAAAAAAAGCTATGTGTAATAAAGTGGAATGACACAGGAAAAAAGTATTGAACACAGCAGTAAGAAAAAGCACCACACCAGTTTATGCCACCTGAGTCCTTCACTGTGTCTTGCATGAAATCTATTCTGTAATCCATAGGTGGCAAGGCAAGTTTATTTGTACAACACATTTCATACAACAGGGGCAATTCAAAGTGCTTTACATACATTATTAAAAAATACAGCAAGAGGAGCATAGTAAGAACATAAACATGACAATGAATAAAAGCAAATATAAGAAGTAAATAGATAAAACATTTAAAAAGACAATAGTTAATGGAAAAAAGACATTGATAGAAGTGTTTGTGTTTAATCATAACTGCTGCAAAACATGAAGGTTTTTAGCTTAGATTTAAATATTTTAAGGGTTTGAGCCTGTTTGATTTCTTCAGGGAGTTTGTTCCAGGAGCATGCAGCAGCGTGACTGAAAGCTGCTGCGGCGTGTTTTGTTTTTTTTGCATTAAAGATGAGTCATGCTTATGTCAAATTACCGTTAAAACATTTCCCACATGTTGCATGATGACCGCAACATTATTTCGCATGTGTTCCCAGGTACTATAGTCAAGTCAAGTCAACTTTATTTGTATAGCACATTTACGTACAGCAATGCTGAGCCAAAGTGCTTCACAGTAAAAATAGATAAATGCAGGAAATAAGTAAGCACAATAAACACAATACAATGTAATACAAAATATGGTCAAATTAAAAGAGAAGAAAAAGTACTAAAAACAATAAAACAATAAGACAATAAGAGCCAGGGACTTACAATAAAAACTATGAAATAATGAAAGCCATGCTATAGCCCACTGCTGCCATGACAACATGCATATTTTAAACAGTGACCTACTGTACTTCATGCCAAACTGATCGCACACATTGAAGAGCTGTTAAAATGTTCCTTCGTATATTTAGGTCTGGACTAATTGTTTGTGCGTTAACTCTCTAAGCTCACAGTGCACTCTTGAATACTTGAATGATTTTTAAACACAGTTATACAATCACAGAAGTCATAGAAGTTGCATAGCCTGTTACTCCAGCTTTCAGGCCCAGCAGTATGTTGCTGCATTACATAATTGTTCGCGTAGTTGCTGATATGGCGTATGAAATAAGAGCATAATGGCATTCCATAATGGAAGAAACTATTTATTTTGTGTGGTCCCACCGATTCTCCTATAATTGGCCTGGGTGATGATTAAAAGATTTGTTGGAGAAATATTTAAACAATTAGCATAAAAGCTGGACATCTGCAGGTATGCCCGTACAGGCACGGAGAAACCTTTCTTTTTTAAATTTTATTTTAAATGTACCGGCGTAAATAGAACATAGTAGGCTACGTCCCTGTTCAAAGCACTCTACACTACAGCCTACATTTTTAGCCATCAATCCTTAATAAAATGAGAATATAATAATAATAATAATAATAATAATATCTTGGTTTTATATAGCGCCTTTCACAAACCCAAGGACGCTTTACAGCTTTTACAACTTTTTACAAATCGTGAGCTTAGAATGATAAGGTTCTATCTCCGTTTAGGGTAGTTCAGAGATATTGAGCGTCAAAGTTTTTACATTCCGTTATGTTCTGTGAGATGGAACCTTTGTATTTTATGAATTACTAACTCAAATATGTCAACATTTAACAAATAACACCACACAGGCATTACCTTATAATTCTAACGTCACGAAATGCTAGGGATCATGAGGTGCTGTCATCAGACCCCAGCTCAGAGATCTTGACGTTAACAAACAGAGAGGAGGGGGGGATGGCGGTGCCGTCTCTGGACAGCAGGTGGATGTGGCGATATCCTAGGAACAAATGGATGAAATACGGTTCGTTGTCATGGAGACCTATTTTGAAACAATCACTCATACAGGAAATGTATTTACTCAGTTCTGTACTCTCTTCTTCAGGGTTGGCACTACCAAAAACTAACCGTAGCACACGTGATGTCAACCCGGATGAAGGGAATTGATATAGGTCTACAAACTCACTTGCATTGAAACTAATACTTTATAAACTAATTATTTATTGTCCCTAAGGATCGGGCGCCACTAGCAATTATACTGTATCTAGGCGATGAAGTGATAGCTGTCTTGTTACATCCTAAACACACTGTAGGCAGAAGGATGTTGGACACCCCATACCAAAGTGGTCCATTATGTGTAAATGTGTGTGTTGAAGCCATATTAAGGCTTTTTGAGTTTGAGTAAGAAAATCTATTAATGAGATATTTTGTGTTGAATATTATGAAATATGTATACGAAATGTTTTGTTTACCTTTTTGATTTTGTCATGTATGTACCTTTAAGGATGTAGTAGATTGGTCACCTACCTGATACTGAGCTGATTACCTGGTGGGATGGCTGTACATAGGTGATCTAAGTGATTTTCACGGCCTGATTACCTGGCTGGATAGATGTGAACGGCAGAGTGAACTGGCCCATGAAGTCGTTCCTGGAGGCCTTGTCGTAGTCTTCCACCACGAAGCGCACCAGAGCCAGCTCAGGGGTGTGGACCACGAAGTTCAGGGTCTCGTTCCACAGGGGGTTAAAACCTGAACGCAGAGGGAGGGACAGCAGAGAAGGTTCTGGATTTGGACAAAAACACTCTACTACGCAAGAGCGTCGACAACACCCCCCCAGCCCATAGCGACCAACCTCCGAGGCAACACGCACGTTTGGTTGGGGCTGAGCCCACCCCGGCCCATAGCTTACGCCAGCCTTGGCGTTAATACAGACATGTAGTTGGTACTACTGAGATATACACGATACACACTTATTATTGTACCTGCACACTGTACATAATTGGGCCGACTGTGACGCAGTGCGCGCAGGAGGTAGAGCCGCCGTCTAAGGATCGCAAGGTCGGCAGATCGGCGGTTCGGCGCCTTGCATGGCAGCTTGCAGCCGTTGGTGTGTGAATGTGTGTGTGAATGGGTGAATGAGAGGCCGTTGTAAAGCGCTTTGGATAAAGGCATACCTACAGTATATAAGTGCAGTCCGTTTACCGTTTACCATTACAGGGTTAAATGTTATAGCGTCAAGCCTCTGAACAAAGTGATGTGCTCACCGTTGTTGTCGATGTAGCTGGTCTCTTCCTTGGCTTGGTCCTGAGGCACGCCGAAGACCTCCACCCTGACCAGGGGGTCCACGATAGACCCCTCCTTCTGGTTCACCTTGGGGAGCTGCTGCCCACTGATCACCTGGCAGAACACACACACACACACACACACAGACACACACACAGTCAACTACACACATGCACATACATGTGTAGATTGTGTGTATGTTAGTAGGTTAGACACATGGTACAGTTGACACTAGAACAGCCATGTGTGGGGTCATTTGACCCTGTGAGTACATTTCTTCTATATCTTTACACTCGATAACATTTCAGGACCCTCCTTTCATGACTTGTCCTAGATATGTGCGTTCTACCACCCAGTATCCTTACATGTTCTAAAACACCTCAGGATAAGCTAGTATGAAGCTATTCTGCAGTTTTTCTGTGTAGGAGGGCAGGCTAATTTACAAGCCGGCCAACTAGTGGTCGTTGTGTGTAAATAGCAGCTTCCCATCGTAACTGACTATGGTCATTTGACCCCCGAGGCGGCTCTTATAGTAGGTAAAAAAGGCACAGCTGTTCTATTGTTATCTAACAGTTATTTCTGAACCTGGATGGACAGGCGAAGGGGCCTGTAGTCCTGGCGGTCCTGGGGTTTCTCCGGGTCAAAAGCACCCGTGTCGTCCCTCATGAAGTCAGGTTTCAGGACGTAGCCGCTGCGACCGTTCTGGTTGAACAGGCCGTCGTTCAGGTCCATCTCCAGCCCGGCCGTCTGGAAGTTCAGAGCCACTGAGGAGGAGGGAGTCAGAAGGCCGCAGATCAAAGCCTCGCACGCTAGGTGACAATGGTGTCACTGTGCATCTCAACACTCCAGACCTCTAGCACGCTAGGTGACACGGTCACTGTGCATCTCAACACTCCAGGCCTCTAGCACGCTAGGTGACAAGGTCACTGTGCATCTCAACACTCCAGAACTCTAGCTATTCACGGTTTTCTTTCTTTTCATTTTTATTTTTTTATTTTTTTCTGAGTGGGGCAGTCCCACTCATAGTTTTCATTTTATTGACAGATACAGTAGAGATTTAGACAGGAAGGATGGGTGAGAGAGAGAGGAGGGATGACATGCAGGATATGTCCCAGGCCGGAATCGAACCGGGGACCCTGCGGTTACGTGGTCTACGCTTAACCCGCTACGCCACCTAAGCGCCCCTCTTTTCATTTCTGACCGTAAGATGGACCTCATAGCATCGGTACAGACCAACGCATTATTTCCATGTAATTATCATTTTACAGACTTTTAAATCTGTTCAAGAGCAAGCCACTTTTTTAGTACTCCCAGTATCGAAGTATTGATTTTATTGATCTTGTTATAATTGGGTGGGTTATACATATGAACTGTCTACAAAGCCTTTACGAACCACAATAGGTATATTATAAGTACAGTGCCCTGCATAAGTCATGGGAGAGGGAAGCATTTCTTCTTTTGGCTCTACAATACAAAAGTTCGGATTTGAAATCACACTTACTGTGAGGTTAAAGTCGACATTCACAGGTTTTATTCGATGTTATCTCTAGACCCTAGGGTTATCTCTAGACTAGGGTTATCTCTAGACTAGGGTTATCTCTAGACTAGGGTTATCTCTAGACTAGGGTTATCTCTAGACTAGGGTTATCTCTAGACTGTAGGGTTATCTCTAGACTCTAGGGTTATCTCTAGACTAGGGTTATCTCTAGACTCTAGGGTTATCTCTAGACAAGGGTTATCTCTAGACAAGGGTTATCTCTAGACTAGGGTTATCTCTAGACAAGGGTTATCTCTAGACTAGGGTTATCTCTAGACTGTAGGGTTATCTCTAGACTGTAGGGTTATCTCTAGACTAGGGTTATCTAGGGTTATCTCTAGACTCTCGTTGTGCTTCACCTATCTGGCACCCCACGTTCCACAGCTCCTGGGGGTTGTAGTTTGAGGAGTCGGTCCGCAGCCCGCTGGGGTACACTCTGCTCAACTGTCTGGTGTTGTAGCCCACAAACTCCGTCCCTGGTAGGACACACACAGGGACAAGGGCCAGGGTTTAATCAGGCCTCAGCTATTGCAGATAGATAGTGTGGTGGATGTTCTCTGTTGCGTTCACACACCAAGTCCTGACAAAGACCAGAACCAAGAGAGAGGTCGCAGACGATCACAGCCGTGCTGATATTCAGTATAACAGCACGACCTCCAGTGTGATGTTGCTTTTATACAACAGTTCTAACAGCGCCATTTATTAGTTAACAGTAAGTAAGTGACAACAGATTATGATTTGTTTGTTTATTTAATCATTTATTTTGGCTCCGTCAACAAAAAATTGTTCCGCAACTGGACTGTTGCCTAGTAACCTGAACACAAACATCTGCAGGCGAGCTACTTTGTATTAACGGTCATTTCGGAGTGATACATATAGTTAAAAGTCCCAGTGCTGTTATACTGTATATCAGCACTCATGGAATGCCTCTTGTCCAATCAAATTACTTGGTCGGAACTAACTGTTGTATAAATATAAACGTCTTTACAATGACGCGTAGGTAGGCACCTGATTCCTTGGCAAGTTTCCTGGCCTTGGACTCTGAGAACGAGGACATCTCGTAGCACTGGGAATGCAGGCGGGAGCGCTCGAACCCACAGAAATGGACGCTCTTGCAGTACACCACCAGGTCAGACAGCTCCCTGGAGAGATGTGACTTGGATTTCGGATGGGGAGACAGGATATGACATCGTCCTTGCATAAGTGCTCAAATCTTTTTTTAGATGTTTGTGTATTGAAGTGGATGATAGTTTGGTGTAGTCGGCTGTCAGCCACTCCTCTCCCTACCTTGCCTGCAGAGTGGCTCTCAGCTGCCTTTTCCTCGTCGCTATCTTCATCCGTCAACGTTTCAGTGTCTTCGTCCTCCTCTCTCTGGTGACTTTCCTCCAGGCCGCCTATCTTCTTGGCTTTCAGCAGGATCTTCTCTTTCAACTCCTGTGATAATAATAATAATAATAATAATAATAATAATAATAATAATACATTTTATTTATGGGCGCCTTTCAAGGCTCTCAAGGACACCTTACAAGACATAGTTAAAACCACATCTCAAAACATTATCAAATCGACCAAGCAAAGTGAGATAAAATCAGCAAAGTCAGATGTAACAACAAACAAAATACAGCAGATCAAACCAAGTAAGCCATTGTGAAAAGGTGTGTTTTAAGACTGGATCTGAAAGTGGAGAGAGTGTCAATGTTGCGTATGTTAGGCATGGACACACAGGTACAGCAGGGAAACACAAGTAGTATTTTTATTTTACCAATTCCACAGATTTCTACTCAGTGCACTAGGTGGGTATAGTATCAGTGGTGTAGTCTAGGTGATACGCAGGACTACGCCGTATACCCACTAGGAAAGGCCCCGGCAAGAATAATAACAAACATAAAAACAGAAATCCTCAGGGGATTTGGATGGATGGATGGCTGTCTGATTATTATGTTCACGCCCTGCCATGCATACCCCCCCAAAAGAAATGTACCTTTGTACCCAGATTATTTTTTTTAAATGTATTTATATATATTTTTATTTTTGTTTGTCTGCTTCATTGTTTGTGTATTACTTGTATCTTGTTTGTTTTTGTTTTTTCCCCGTTTGTGGCGTCTGTCTCTCCTGTTGTTTGTTTTTCTGTTCAAGTGTTTTGTGTTTTTTTGATGAAAAAAATAAATGAATAAACAGATTATAAAAAATTAAAATAAAAAATCCTCAGGGTCGACAGAGAACAATACATGACAACACATGAGAACAGCAAAGACAGTGAAGATAAATAAATAAAAATACTAATAGAAACAAAGTCAACTAACCTATGTGTGAAAAGAGAGCGGGGTGTGTGTGTGTGTGTGTGTGTGTGTGTGTGTGTGTGTGTGTGTGTGTCTATGTGGGGGGGGGGGGGCAATCAGCAGTTACAACAGTCAACTATGACCTGCTTTCCTGTAGCAGTGATCACCCTAAGTGCTCTGACTGGAAAATACCGAACAGTCATACTGCACACAACTCCCCTTGGCGTCATGGCTAAATGAAAGACAGGCGGCGTAAACAGGAGACGACAGCCTTTTACTGGCTTTTGGGAAAGTGTGGTATGGCTTGCATTATTAATATCCATGCTGGAAACCCACGGACTGGAAACCAGCTTGTGGAGAACAACTGGCCCCCCCCAGCGGGTCTCCAACCCTGATCGAACCCCGCTCGCCAACCGGCCTCCGGGAACACGGGCGCCAGTGTGGCGAACCCCAGGGTAGCGTGGCGGGTTAGGAAGCAGGAGATCGGGGGGGGTTGGAGAACCTGCTGGCGGCCAGTTGCTCTGCCCTGGGGGTTCACCACATCCGCCTTCAACACGGAGTTAACTCCTTTGGTGTTGCGGCTAGCGTGGCCGGTTGGGAGAGGGGAGATCAGGGTTTGAGACACGCTGGGGGGAGGGCAGTCTTACCTGAGAGAGAGAGAGAGGCCAGTCTTACCTGTGGAGAGAGAGAGAGAGAGAGCAGTCTTACCTGTGGAGAGGGCAGCTGTTGAGGCACCAGTCCATCCAGCGTGGCTCTCAGCAGCGTGTCCCCCAGGATGTGGTCCAGGTGCTGGGCCATGACCGTCTGCTGCTCCACGCTGCAGTGGTTCTCCAGAGACAGGATGACAGGGAAGTCCGTCGCCTGGAAAAGCGTGGAGAAGAGGAGGCCATGGGCTTTGTGAGCGCTCTGCACGTTATAAACATGACATGTTACGTTTGGTATCTTAAGGAATTTTTGTAATGTTTATTTCCACTAAAACATTGGCATCTACTCGGTTGTTAAGTCGTGACGTGTTTCCGGGTCCAACGTTGGCTGAGGCGCTCTCTTCGAAATGCTGCAGTAATAATAATAATTCTTTATATTTGTATACCGTTTTTCCGAGGCTCAAAGACCCTGATAATATGGGGAAAACGGGAAAGTGCTGCTGTGTCCCTTGTTGTATGAATAGATCCGAGTCTAAAAAACGATTGAACTGTCATTCTACCGCTTTAGTACACTGGTACTTTATTTTTTTATTTGGACCCGGAAATTGCTAAACGTCACGCGTGATGTCAGACTTAACAACCGAACTATCTCTCCCTCAACCACTCAGAGACTCACCCTCACTCACCCTCACACTTTTAAATCCCACCTCAAAACCTACCAGTTCTCCCACGCATACAACCTCCCCTACCCCTAACCATCTCCCCTAACCCTGCCACCCCCCTCCCCCCCTGGACATGCATACAACCTCCCCTACCCCTAACCATCTCCCCTAACCCTGCCACCCCCCTCCCCCCCTGGACATGCATACAACCTCCCCTACCCCTAACCATCTCCCCTAACCCTGCCACCCCCCCTCCTCCCCCCCTGGACATTGCTGTGTTAATTGTTCCCTGTGCCTGTTGTTAACTCTGTGTTCTATGTGCCCATGCTTGTTGTTTCTGTGTTTTCTGTTTTTCCTATATTGTCAGTGTCTTTGAGCCCCGGAAAAGCGCTATATAAATACAATTCATTATTATTATTATTATTATTATTATTATTATTATTATTATTATTCATACCTTGAAGGCGTACTCCTTGAGGGTGGAGATGATGTCTCTGAAGAGGATCTTGGAGGTGAAGGTGTGTCCGTGGTAGACCACCGGCTCCCCGCCAGGCCCATCCCAGCAGTCCACCTCCACACAGCGACAGCCCCTCTTCAGAGCCCTACACACACACACACACGCACACACACACAGGTCACAGGTCAGTCCCATCAGGCAAGCAGACTGATCAAGTACCCACACACACACACAAAATAATGCAATTTTTATTATTAAAAAAATATTTATTTAACCAGGTGACCTCATTGAGATAAGGAATCTCTTTTCCAAGAGGGACCTGGCCAAGAGGGGCAACACAAGGACACAACCATATATTCAATACACAGATATACATAATACAAAATAACAAGACATTAAAAGCAGGTTTGGGTGGGCACGGATACTGAATTAAAGGCAATGACAATTTCCAATACGTTCACCTTCTAAGACCTTTAACATCATTATGAATGAGCATCATAACTGATTAGTTATTTTAATTGAGTTGGGTCTGCATCTCTCACTAGTCAACAGCGGTTCCACACTGCCATGCTACGCTAAGGCTAAGGCTAGGGCTAGGGCTAAAGCTAAGGCTAAGGCTAAGGCTAGGGCTAGGGCTAAGGCTAAGGCTAGGGCTAAAGCTAAGGCTAAGGCTAAGGCTAGGGCTAAGGCTAAGGCTAAGGCTAAAGCTAAGGCTAAGGCTAAAGCTAAGGCTAAGGCTAAAGCTAAGGCTAAGGCTAAAGCTAAGGCTAAAGCTAAGGCTAAGGCTAAAGCGAAGGCTAAAGCTAAGGCTAAGACTAAGGCTAAAGCTAAGGCTAAGGCTAAAGCTAAGGCTAAGGCTAGTAGCTACTATTCGTGAGCTTAGAATGATAAGGTTCTATCTCCGTTTAGGGCAGTTCAGAGATATTGAGCGTCAAAGTTTTTACATTCCATTATGTTTTGTGAGATGGAACCTTTGTGTTTTATTAATTACTATTAAAAGTCAAAAAAATAAAAAGTCAACATTTTAAAAATAACACCACACAGGCATTAACAAACACCTAATGGATCAGATTATGTCTTGTCCTCACTGTATGTAGGCCTCCAGACTGCTCTGGCCCCTGAGCTGGTCCCCCAGCAGGTAGGTGTTATGGGAGGAGGAGATGAAGTAGTGGCTCAGCGGCCGGCCCATGTCCTGGTAGAGGCCCAGGCGCTGGGGGTCCAAGATGGAGCCCTCCCGGGAGCACAGGTACCTCTGGAAACCGTCTAGAGACATGACGCCCTGCTTCCTGGCTGTGTGGGGGAGACATGGGGTTAGGGGTAGATTAGGAACCTGTCTAGAGACGTGACTCCTATCTTGCACCCCCATATCTCTCTGAACTCCTTCACACCTACACTCCCTCTCGCACTCTCCGATCCTCCGCTGCCTTTCAACTCACTATACCTTCTGACCTTCAACTCACTATACCTTCTGACCTTCAACTCACTATACCTTCTGACCTTCAACTCACTACACCTTCTGACCTTCAACTCACTATACCTTCTGACCTTCAACTCACTATACCTTCTGCCTTTCAACTCACTATACCTTCTGCCTTTCAACTCACTATACCTTCTGCCTTTCAACTCACTATACCTTCTGCCTTTCAACTCACTATACCTTCTGACCTTCAACTCACTATACCTTCTGACCTTCAACTCACTATACCTTCTGACCTTCAACTCACTATACCTTCTGACCTTCAACTCACTATACCTTCTGCCTTTAACTCACTATACCTTCTGACCTTCAACTCACTATACCTTCTGCCTTTAACTCACTATACCTTCTGACCTTCAACTCACTATACCTTCTGCCTTTCAACTCATTATACCTTCTGACCTTCAACTCACTATACCTTCTGACCTTCAACTCACTATACCTTCTGCCTTTAACTCACTATACCTTCTGACCTTCAACTCACTACACCTTCTGACCTTCAACTCACTATACCTTCTGCCTTTCAACTCACTATACCTTCTGCCTTCAACTCACTATACCTTCTGCCTTTCAACTCACTATACCTTCTGACCTTCAACTCACTATACCTTCTGCCTTTAACTCACTATACCTTCTGACCTTCAACTCACTATACCTTCTGCCTTTCAACTCACTATACCTTCTGCCTTTCAACTCACTATACCTTCTGACCTTCAACTCACTATACCTTCTGACCTTCAACTCACTATACCTTCTGCCTTTCAACTCACTATACCTTCTGACCTTCAACTCACTATACCTTCTGACCTTCAACTCACTATACCTTCTGCCTTTCAACTCACTATACCTTCTGACCTTCAACTCACTATACCTTCTGCCTTTCAACTCACTATACCTTCTGCCTTTCAACTCACTATACCTTCAACTCACTATACCTTCTGCCTTTCAACTCACTATACCTTCTGCCTTTCAACTCACTATACCTTCAACTCACTATACCTTCTGCCTTTCAACTCACTATACCTTCTGCCTTTCAACTCACTATACCTTCTGCCTTTCAACTCACTATACCTTCAACTCACTATACCTTCTGACCTTCAACTCACTATACCTTCTGACCTTCAACTCACTATACCTTCTGCCTTTAAATCACTATACCTTCTGCCTTTCAACTCACTATACCTTCTGACCTTCAACTCACTATACCTTCTGCCTTTCAACTCACTATACCTTCTGCCTTTCAACTCACTATACCTTCTGCCTTTCAACTCACTATACCTTCTGACCTTCAACTCACTATACCTTCTGACTTTAACTCACTATACCTTCTGACCTTCAACTCACTATACCTTCTGACCTTCAACTCACTATACCTTCTGACCTTCAACTCACTATACCTTCTGCCTTTCAACTCACTATACCTTCTGACCTTCAACTCACTATACCTTCTGCCTTTCAACTCACTATACCTTCTGCCTTTCAACTCACTATACCTTCTGACCTTCAACTCACTATACCTTCTGACCTTTCAACTCACTATACCTTCAACTCACTATACCTTCTGCCTTTAACTCACTATACCTTCTGACCTTCAACTCACTATACCTTCTGCCTTTCAACTCACTATACCTTCTGCCTTTCAACTCACTATACCTTCTGCCTTTAACTCACTATACCTTCTGACCTTCAACTCACTATACCTTCTGCCTTTAACTCACTATACCTTCTGCCTTTCAACTCACTATACCTTCTGACCTTCAACTCACTATACCTTCTGCCTTTAACTCACTATACCTTCTGCCTTTCAACTCACTATACCTTCTGACCTTCAACTCACTATACCTTCTGACCTTCAACTCACTATACCTTCTGCCTTTCAACTCACTATACCTTCTGCCTTTAACTCACTATACCTTCTGACCTTCAACTCACTATACCTTCTGACCTTCAACTCACTATACCTTCTGCCTTTCAACTCACTATACCTTCTGACCTTCAACTCACTATACCTTCTGACCTTCAACTCACTACACCTTCTGACCTTCAACTCACTATACCTTCTGACCTTCAACTCACTATACCTTCTGCCCACCTGACTACTATGGGATCTAGAGCCTTCAGTCACTCTGCCCCCCGCCTCTGGAACTCTCTGCCACCTAACAGACGCAATATTGACACTCTCACCACTTTCAAATCCAGTCTTAAAACACACCTTTTCACAATGGCTTACTTGGTTTGATCTCCTGTATTTTGTTTGTTGTTATATCTGATTTTGCTGTTTTTATCTCATTTTGCTTTGTTGATTTTAATGTTTTGATATGTGGTTTTAAACTGTCTTGTAAGGTGTCCTTGAGAGCCTTGAAAGGAGCCCGTAAATAAAATGTATTATTATTATTATTATTATTATTATTATTATTATTATTATTATTATTACTCCCTGCTTCCTGGCTGTGTGGGAGACATGGTAAATAAATACAATTGTAAATGGACTGCACTTATACTGTATAGCGGCCTTATTCCAAAGCGCTTTACAAGCCCATCCACACACACATTCACACACCAATGGCGGCAAGCTACCATGCAAGGCGCCGGCCGGCCCGCTCACTGGGAGCCATTTGGGGTTCAGTGTCTTGCCCAAGGACACTCCGACATGTGGCCAGCCGGGGCTCGAACCGCCGATCTGCCAACCTTGCGATCATTAGACGGCGGCTCTACCTCCTGCGCCACAGCCGCCCCCTGTAGAAAGGTTGCATAGACTTCCAATAGAGACTGTATGTGTTTGACATATATACGAACACGTTGTTGCTTCTTACCGGTGTCAGAGAGCTCGTGGTGGTCGATCAGCTCCTGGGCGTGCTGCTTGCTGCGTTCCCCCTCCCCCTGTTCCACCTGCAGGAAGTCCTCCAGCTCAGCCAGGGTTAACTTCTGCCCGTCGCGCGAGTAGTCCTGGAACATGCGCCACACGTCCTCCCTCTCCGTCAGCATCTTGTAGAACTGGACGAACTCCTCGTTCTCCAGAGAACCGCTCTTTGACTCGTCGGCCATCTGTGGGCAGAGACCAGCAGCAGAGAGGTCAGACCTTGGACAGCGTCTGACAGTATTAGTTAGGAGTGAGTGTGCTGAGTGTGACTTTCAACAATGTTGACATTTATTTACATTTTTCGAAATAAAAGTCTGATCATTTGATCGGCTGCCGACTTGTTCCCGGTTTCACCAGCTGCTGTCACGGAACAGTGTTGATCGTATGGTGTGTGGTGTGCTCCGATATTCCCAACACAGCACAACACATACATAAAGATCTGTCCTACGACAGTCTAGAGTCTCGTGCCCCAAGCCAGAAATCTGGCGTGATCAGGGTAGTAGTACCCTGACTGACCTGTAGAGGCAGCCATGTGCGACAGGGCAAATAAAGTTCAGAAGAAAGAAAAGAAGAAGACGCGTCAGTCAGCTCGCTTCTTGATTGGCTACATTCCATCCCACGTCACAATCGGACTCGGGAGTTGTCAGTTTCGCCCACACACACAAGAGGACTTTTGATGGTAAATATTGAACACGTTTAATATTTACGATCGTCAGCCTTGACCGTTTTACGAGCAGATTGTCGGGAGAAATTGACTCTGAACACACCTCACACCACAGGATAATCTAACTACCTACCACACTAACTAACACACCTCTAACACACCACAGGATAATCTAACTACCTACCACACTAACTAACACACCTCACACCACAGGATAATCTAACCACCTACCACACTAACTAACACACCTCACACCACAGGATAATCTTGTAGGATCATCTTTAGAGCCGTCCGATAATCGGGCGTTTGCTGTCCTTGGTCGGAAGGGGGGAAATCGGGCCAAAATCGGCCAGATTATCTTATGTGTGTACCAGACTTGACAGTGGCGACACGTCAGACTGAAGGCAGGGGGGGGGGACCTCACCGTGAAGAGGCGGAGCGTGTGCTCCTCGTTCATCTCCACGTTCATCATCTTCAGCAGCGTGCGCACCTCCTTGAAGTTCATCCGCCCGTCCTTGTTCTTGTCAGCCTTCTGGAACCAGTCCCAGATCCACCTGGGGGGGGCGGGGCTTAAGGGAAATGAGCTGTCAGCCGTAATCATCAACATTAAAACAAAAAAAGGCAGAAATATTTCACTTCATATGTGACGATTCTAGAATATATGAAAGTTTCACTTTTTGAATGAAATTACGGACAATAATGAACTTTTTCCCTGATAATATTCAAATGTTTTGAGATGCATCTGTATATACAGTATACTTGGGTTAAGGATACTGGTCAATACCGTATTCTTACAGACTGTGTTTTTATTTAAAAAATAAATATATATACAGTATATGAATGAATGAATGAATGAATGGTCTTTATTGTCATTGCTACAGTACAGGTACCAAACAACGACATTTAGGAGGGGTGGCTCCCCTGGTGTTAGGAAAGAAGAAAAAAAACTTTAAAAAAAAACACAAGAAGGGAAGGAGCTAACTTATAATATATATAATATATATATCTTTTATATATGTTTTATTATTATTATTATTTTATTTTTTCATTTTGATCTTTTTTATTATTTGTGGCCCAATCACACCTGTGGGTGGGAGGTGGGCGGTTAAAAAAGAAAGTTAAATAAAAAACGTTTTTTTGTTGTTGTAAACAAGCACTCTCTATGGACCTTGACTACGACTTGTTTGCAATAAAAAAAGATTTAAAAATAAATAAATAAAATAAAAATAAAAGAAGAAAGGATACTGGTCGAGTCTCTCCTGGTCTCCCATGGTCTCGGCGCTCTGGATCAGCGCACGCACCCCCTGGACCCAGGCCCGCGCCTCGGACACGCTCGCCGCCACCAGGTCCATGTTGCCGTGGCGACCGTGGAACACCAGGGTGAAGCAGAGGTCGGGGGGGAACTCGTCCGCGATGCTCAGCAGGACCTCCGACTGGTGTCCCTCGCGCACGGTCTCCACCTCGCTGACGGAGACTGTGGACGGCATGTGTACGTGTTGACACTAGAACAGCCGTGCCTTTTTAACCCACTAAAAGAGCAGCTGCTCTTTACAATGCTAAGCTGCTACTTACACACAACGACCACCGCTTGTAAATTAGCCTGTTTCGTTCACAGAAAAACTGCAAAATATCTTCATACTAGCTTATCCTGATGTGATTTAGAGAATGTAAGGATACTGGGGTGGTAGAACGCCACATATCTAGGACAAGTCATGAAAGGAGGGTCCTGAAATTTGATAGAGTGCAAAGATATAAAACATTCTACTTTACTCACAGTAACAAATGACCCCTCGTGGCTGTTCTAGTGTTAGAAGGAGGCGACCTAACCCCTCCTCCCCCCCACCACCACCACACACACACACACACACACACACACACACACACACACACACACACACACACACACACACACACACACACACTCCTAGTACTCACAGGAGGAGTAGCCTTTGACGGACCACCTGGACTTGTAACAGATGGTGAGGCCGTCTGGACGGAGGAAGAACTGACGCTGACTCTTGGACGTGCGAGACTTGACCTTCCTCATCATCGTCCCCGCCATCATCAGCTGGAGGTTCTCATCTCCCTGGACACCTGAGCAGGGTCAATTGGGGGTCAAAGGTCATCTTGGTAAGTCTTGAAAACAAAGAGTTATAAACACTAGAGGGCGCGCGCCTCTAAATCAACCGTGATTATACGGGGAGCACCGCGTAGTGAACTACTTTCTACACCTTGCGTCTTGAGTGGGAATAAATCAAACGTTGGTGATTCACTGCCACCTGCTGTGCCGATAGTGTAGTATCAACTCTGCTCTAACGCAGTAAACACAGAGTCCAAAAGACGTCCTCAGGGAAGCCGGAATGTGGGTTCAGATGACGTCTTTCTAGGACGTCCAGGTGACGTCTTTAGGACGTGTTATGGACTACAGAAGACGTCCTAAAGACGTAATCTGGACGTCCTAGAACCTATGCTGTGTTGCACATTGTCCAAATGAAACTAGAACGGTACCCCGACCGGCCGCTAGAGGGGGATGTTTCGTGTACTTGTTGTTGTGTTTGAACCAGTCTGGTGACGCATGCATGACTGGTTCACATTATCCACACATCACACATTATTGACTTAAGGAGGTATCTCGAGTGGACTTCAGCTTCTCCTACACTATTGGGACACCCTTCAATGGCGACACGAAAATGTATTTCTGGGTCAAGAGGAGGAATGTGTAGCGGTTGTGGAACAATGGTGATCTTTTTTGGGAGCAATGGGACGTACATTAAAGTAGCCGATCTGCCTCTTCCAGGTACAAAACGTTAACAGGCGTTTAAATGGTAAATGGACTGATTTATATAGCGCTTTACAACGGCCTCTCATTCACCCATTCACACACCCATTCATCCACCAATGACAGCTAGCTACCATGCAAGGCACGGCCCGCTCACTGGGAGCAATTTGGGGGTTCAGTGTCTTGCCCAAGGACACCTCGACATGTGGCCAGCCGGGGCTCGAACCGCCGATCTACCTTGCGATGATCACAGGCCTTTACCATTGGCTTCCATCTGGGTTACTCTATGCATTGTTAATGGTAGTGGACAGACATTACATTTTTATTTTTTAAATGTATCTTTCTCTTCATGCATATTATTATTATTATTTGTAAAAAAATTCTGAGTGGGGCAGTCCAACTCATATTTTTCATTTTACTGGACAGATACAGTGAAGACAGACAGGAAAGTAAGGAGAAGAAGGGAGAGAGAGAGGGCATGTCAGCAGGGCATGGGCCGGATTCTAACCCATGTTGACATGGGCATATGTGTGCACTGTAGACCGCGGTGCTGGACCACTGGACCACCCCAGGCCACGGTGCTAGACCACTGGACCACCCCAGGCCATGGTGCTAGGCCACTGGACCACCCCAGGCCATGGTGCTAGGCCACTGGACCACCCCAGGCCATGGTACTAGACCACTGGACCACCCCAGGCCATGGTACTAGACCACTGGACCACCCCAGGCCACGGTGCTAGACCACTGGACCACCCCAGGCCATGGTGCTAGACCACTGGACCACCCCAGGCCACATGCATATTTTTTTAATCAGTGAACTTAACTTACGCAAACTTTGGGGAGAATCCATCGCTGATCTTGGCACATTTAGGAAATCTTCTGCCAGAAAAGAAGAACAAAAACAATTATGTTGATATTTAATTTCTTTATAATTTAGTTGTTTTCTTACTACACGCATGATTCCCTCTAAACCAACATATGGAATTGGTAAATATAAACCTGTTATGTCAGATAGAAAAGACTGGTTCTGATTAAATAAAGATTTCATGGTAAAAAACTAAATAAATCTAGAATTGCACAAGGGGTTCACATACCTTCAAGCAGCACTACATATACATATATACGTATATACTGTATATACTAAGGATATAGTATATATACATATACTACGAATGAAAACTAGCGTTCTTGGCTAATTCTGGTGCATTCTTTGATGTACATTGTTGCCGCCCAATTTATTATTTTTGGGGGCAGGGACAATGTACATCAAAGAATGCACCAGAATAAGGCAAGAAGGGTAGTTTTCATCCGTAGTCCCTGAACAGCTTAAAAGGAGAGACAGGCATTGAACATTACATTACACATGGTTAGCACATCAGCATTAAAAAAAACAATATACAGTTAATAAAAGGCATCAGCATAAAAACATCATCATCATAGAAACAATAAAGACATCGGCACAACAGAGAGATCAGTAGCCTACGGACCGTCGCAGGTGGAATTAGTGACTGCATGGCTGATTACTAATGAGCCATGATTTCAAGCGGTTGGAAAATGATCTGTAGGTGGTGGACTTTCTTATGTTTCCAGGTAGTTTATTCCAATCATGAGATGCTTTGATTGAGGATGCAGTCTGTCTGACTGTGCTCTTTCTGAATGGGATGGAGCAGCCTGCTCTCACAGCAGCTCTGGTGGTACCAGGTGACCGTGGCAGTGGCAGTGATGAGAGCACAGAGGGGAGGAGGTGCAAGGTTGTGGAGAATTTTAACGACTAAACAGAGATTAGCAAATGGACTGCACTTATATAGCGCCTTACAACGGCCTCTCATTCACCCATTCACACACCAAGCTACCATGCAAGGCGCCGGCCCGCTCACTGGGAGCTATTTGGGGTTCAGTGTCTTGCCCAAGGACACTTCGACATGTGGCCAGCCGGGGCTCGAACCGCCCATCTGCCAACCTTGCGATCATTAGACGGCGCCACGGCCACCCCAGGATACTGCAGTGATGGTGTCTAACAAGTGCTACTCCAAAGATGACTCTAAAATATCAATCAATGGAACCATCATTATTCAAGTTCAACATACTAAATTCCTAGGTGTCATTGTTGACGAAGGTTTAAACTGGAATAATCACATCGATCATGTGTGCAAGAGATCAATGAAGATGCTTGGTATAATGAGAAGGGTCTGCCCCCTGATCCACTCCTCTGCTCACTTAACCTTGTACTATAGCTTCTTATTTCCTGACATCAACTACTGTAATATAGTCTGGGCTACTTATCCTTCATACCTCAACAAATTACTTGTTTATCCAGAAGAGGTTCCTAAGGATGATCTCTCACTCTAACAGATTCGAACCATCTGCACCACTATTTAGGAAATATTCATTATTACCCATCAATAAACTGAATATTTTTCAAACATGCTTATTCATACACAAATTCATCAACAACAAGCAAGATCTTCCTTCTACTTTCCATAGTTCCTTTATTTTCTCATCAGACATCCACTCTTATCCAACAAGATTCAATAATGACCTCCACTTACCTTTCTGTCGAACTTCTAGCCACCAATTCAACATTTTTGTTATAGAGGTCCGAGAATCTGGAACACCTTGAGCTCGCCACTGAGATCAACACCTCGATCGGCTTTCAGAAAGCAACTGAAAAAATATCTAATCTCGTTATGAGCTGTTTATTTTATATTGTAGTGCTTTTCCCGTTGAAAGGTGGGCAAGATGGAAATCTATGTTAATTGTTTTACTAATCTTACTATCCTTGTATCTATTTTCAGTTTCAGTGTTTTTGTCTTGTGTGTTTGTATGTGCTATCCTGCCTTTCTGCCCGATGGATATGATTTTGTTTGTGGTTTATTTTCTCCTATTGACTGGCAGTAAGTGTCCCTTGATGTTTATTTGAAACATAGACATTGACGTGGAGTGGAACTCTGTACAAGCCTTCTGGGCTTCGTTCCCTCCTTGCACAATTTCTTGTGTGCTAAACAAATAAACTAAATAAATAAACTAAACTAGGCTTCCTGTCCAGTGTTTTTTATTGACTGTTTCTATGGTGATTCAATGGGCTTCAGTGTGGATGAACTAGCTCGCCCCCAGCTTGTTTAGCAGTGTGTTATGTCAGATATAATCATTGCATTCATGAACATTTTTGCACAATTAGACATACAGTTTCTGGTGTATCTGAAGTTTGTGAGATTAAATGTAATTATCTTTATAACTCTCTTGACATGAGGCTTAATATATACAGTATATATCTACTCTCTTCATGGAACACTATGGTCTGAGTTTCAAACTAATCAATGAAAGTGAATGATGGATTCAACTGTGTCGACACAAAGTGTGCATGCCAGCAGTGACTGCCAATCCAATCACACCAACATCTTCCTCAGTCCGTCCGCTCGTTGGCGGGGGGTAGGGGGTAGATGCTTGACAGCTCAAACCTTGGCGTCTCTTGCGGTCTGTTGGCTGCGTTGCCTCAGATGAAGACTGTATCTGTATCCTAGATGTAGTGATGCGTTGCCTCAGATAGAGTCTGTATCTGTACGCTAGATGTAGTGATGTGTTGCCTCAGATAGAGTCTGTATCTGTACGCTAGATGTAGTGATGCGTTGCCTCAGATAGAGTCTGTATCTGTACTCTAGATGTAGTGATGCGTTGCCTCAGATAAAGACTGCATCTGTACGCTAGATGTAGTGATGCGTTGCCTCAGATAGAGTCTGTATCTGTATCCTGGACTGTAGTGAGCTGAAGTCATTCCTCCTCAGTTAAGACAGTGAATGAACAGGGAGCTCATCCATGGAATGAAGCATATTTACAAGATGATTCAATTCAGTGGCAGAATTGAATTGAGTAGCAGTCAAGTCGATCCAACCGCTGTTCAGCCTCGTCCCTTAGTCCTTGAGACCCAGACCAGTACTTTTCCCCCCAGCATATCAACAGAAGATAACCCTTGTGGAAGAAATCCATCCAGTATACATCAACAGACCTAGTCACCTGAGGGAATAGGTTCTCTAACCCTTCAGTAGCTTCGCTAACATACTCTGTAAGAATGTGCTTTACAAACTGAATATAGGCCTACTATATCTGTTTCAAATGCTTTAAAAAAGAAAAAAGAGGCCATTCTGGTGGCCTGGGGTGGTCCAGTGGTCTAGCACCATGGCCTGGGGTGGTCCAGTGGTCTAGCACCATGGCCTGGGGTGGTCCAGTGGTCTAGCACCATGGCCTGGGGTGGTCCAGTGGTCTAGCACCATGGCCTGGGGTGGTCCAGTGGTCTAGCACCATGGCCTGGGGTGGTCCAGTGGTCTAGCACCATGGCCTGGGGTGGTCCAGTGGTCCAGCACCGTGGTCTACAGTGCACACATATGCCCATGTCAACATGGGTTCGAATCCGGCCCATGCCCTGCTGACATGCCCTCTCTCTCTCCCTTCTCCTCCTTACTTTCCTGTCTGTCTTCACTGTATCTGTCCAATAAAATGAAAAATATGAGTGGGACCCCACACAGAAAAAAAAGAAGAAAAAAAAAGAAGAAAAGGCTGTTCTGAATTGACACTCCTTCTTTATTCTTGGCATTGCATGAGATTTCCTTTCATTGTGCTTCTAATAACAATAACACAATGATAGCATAACTCGATATCAATTCTCTGTGGGTGGGTACCAAATGTTCCCATACTGCTGTAACAGACAGAGTGAACTGTACATTGTATCCCAGTAGATCCAAACCAGACTACAATTCCTACCATAACATTGCCTGTGCATAACTGTATGTCTCTTTCATTCTACCAGTGTACCATTTGGACAACATAGGGTAATAATTAGAGTATCAACTGTTACAGTTAAGAATGTGTTTTACAAACTGAATATACTATATCTGTTTCAAATGCTTTAAAATAACAATAGCACAATGATAGCATAAGTTGACTGTACATATGTACATTGACTGTACATAACTGTACATTGTATCCCAGTAGATCCAAACCTACAGACCGTAACCATTGTTGCTTCAGACTATGATACTTAGCATAACATTGCCTGTGCCTTACTGTAAGTCTCTTTCATTCTAAAGCGCTTTACAACGGCCTCTCATTCACCCATTCACACACACATTCACACACCAATGGCGGCAAGCTAACATGCAAGGCGCTGGCCCCGCTCATTGGGAGCAATTTGGGGTTCAGTGTCTTGCCCAAGGACAGCCGCCCCATAAGTGTGTGCTGGCTGTAGGACTGCATGCACAACAACAGATTGAGTGTGTGCAGATGATTTAAACAGCCTATTCTTGGTAGGGGGGTCTGACCCATATTCATGCCTGGAAGAATCTTGTAATCCAATTTCAGACACCCCTAAAGTGGACCATACCATTTGTTAATGTTCGTCTTGCATCACCACAACCCCGTCCCCCCGTCCCACCCCATGCTGAGCGACTTGCCCAGCCCCCCCCCAGAATCCTCTCAGGGGAGATGAGTCATACAAGGGGACATGTCACAGGGTGTACTGTCCACTACTCCCCCCCCCCCCCCCCCCACCACACACACACACACACACACACACGCACACACACACACACACACACACAGACAGTATCATGACTCATACTTTGTGAAGCTGTCTCGCTCGTGAGTGGAATGAATAACTCAACAGAAATATCTCCTCAACAGTAATAACGTCATTGAAACCCTTCAACCTCAAACTGGGAATGTCCAATTTCCCTTCTCGCGTGAGTGTCATGGGTTTCTATTTCTACCCCACACAAGAGTTATGTGAGAAAGTCTGCAGGCAAATGAAACCCATTGACTCTCATGGCACACACATCAAACGTGCCTACCCTGTGCCTACGGCCGGGGAGGGAGGGAGGGAGGGAGGGAGGGAGAGAGGGAGAGAGGGAGGGAGGGAGGGAGGGAGGGAGGGAGGGAGGGAGGGAGGGAGAGAGGGAGGGAGGGAGGGAGGGAGGGAGAGAGGGAGGGAGGGAGGGAGGGAGGGAGGGAGGGAGAGAGGGAGGGAGGGAGGGAGGGAGGGAGGGAGGGAGAACAACAAAGTGGAACCAGATGCTACAACATTGTCTTGAATCAAAACAGCGACCATGTGGGTTAGACGACAAACCTCAACGCCGGACTCAACACAACACAAAAGCAACCTCTGCTGGACTGGATGCATATTAAAACCAAACAACCCTAACACACTTACTTGGGGGGGGAAACGACACTAACAGACAGAAATGAAGCAAGTTTGGACAGAGAGTTAGTTTGTTAAAAGGTCATCGTCAAAGTCAATGAATGACCCAAACTTACCAAACTGAGGAGGAACACTTCTTCTTTGTGGGTCCTCCTTATACACGCTTGGCTGGAGCTGGAACCGCAACTGCTGTTAACCTCCGGTCTCCCCTGAGACTGAGACGGTTTGGGGAGAGAGCGAGCCCAGAGAAGTGCTCTGCTGCTGTGGACTGACTGCCCCAAGAATGTCTGTCTGCCCTCCTCCCACTGAGGGGGCTGCAGAGATGGGGATAGCCCGGCCGCTAGAGGACTCACCCCTGACACAGGGAGTGGCCTTGCAGACAACCAGCCCAGCACAGAGATCAGGACACCCAGAGGAAAAAGCAGCAGGAGAATCCAGAGGAAAATGTGTCTCAGTCAGTCACAGCCTCTCCTCGTCCTCCTGGCTCCTTTCTGCCTGCTCAGTCTTGGAAAACTGATATCCCAGCCAACACTGCCGCACGCTGGTACACTCCACCCCCTTCAACCCCCCCCCCCCCCCCCTCCCTCCTTCCTTCCTTCCATGCCACACCCAGGCTCCCTTTCCCTTGCATTCCCCTCGCTTCTCTTCACAAGGCTAATTAACTTAGTTTCTACTTTGCTCCACTCCATAAGATGCCTCTTCATTTCTTCCTCCTTCCTTCCTTCCTTACTCTCTCTCTCTCTCTCCCTCTCTCTCCCTCTCTCTCCCTCTCTCTCTGTGTCTCTCTCTGTCTCCCTCTCGGTCTCTCTCTCTCTCTCTCTCTCTCTTTCTCTGTGTCTCTCTCTGTCTCCCTCTCTCTCTCTCTCTCCCTCTCTCTCTGTGTCTCTCTCTGTGTCTCTCTCTCTCTCTCTCTCTCTGTGTCTCTCTCTGTCTCCCTCTCGGTCTCTCTCTCTCTCTCTCTCTCTCTGTGTCTCTCTCTGTCTCCCTCTCTCTCTCTCTCCCTCTCTCTCTCCCTCTCTCTCTGTGTCTCTCTCTGTGTCTCTCTCTCTCTCTCTCTCTCTCTCTCTCTCTCTGTCTCTCTCTCTCCCTCTCTGTCTCCCTCTCTGTGTCTCTCTCTCTCTCTCTCTCTCTAGTCTTGTTGCAGATTGCATCCTCTCCCGGGTGTGAAGGCAGCACCCAGCCAGGCTGCTGTGTGTTTGGGAAAGAGGGTGGCCTGTGCAAGTAAAGGAACAGATACAGGAGAACAGCAACAACAACATACGTAGAGACACAGTGCTTCAGTTCTCACAGGCTGTTATGACCTGCATACACATACTCATTATCATCCAACCACTGTGTTTGCTTCTGTCTGGGGAGCAAAGATGAATTGCAGATTATTGTGGTTTACTGGGTGTATGTTTACTGGGTTAGCGTGTATGTTTACTGGGTTAGCGTGTATGTTTACTGGGTTAGCGTGTATGTTTACTGGGTTAGCGTGTATGTTTACTGGGTTAGCGTGTATGTTTACTGGATTAGCGTGTATGTTTACTGGGTTAGCGTGTATGTTTACTGGGTTAGCGTGTATGTTTACTGGGTTAGCGTGTATGTTTACTGGGTTAGCGTGTATGTTTACTGGGTTAGCGTGTATGTGCAGCACATCCTTTATTCAGACCTCCAGTAGCTGGTGCCTCACATACGCAACAAAACCACAAAACAACAAACAGACAAACACAGTGACAAACATTACATCCAAAACATAAATATTAATAAACATTAAAAAAACTAAGGATGAAGGCAAAAACAATGACATAACAGATGAAGGACCTGGGGGCCGTTCCACTAAGCGAGATTAACTCTGATCCAAGCGATTAACTCTGATCCAGGTTTAAATAAGCTTGCGGTCGGTTCCATCAATGTGGCTCAAATAATTCGCTGCTTGGTTGCTATGCAACATATCCTTCTGAGTAATTCTGGTCCCGAGCAGATAAAATAAAATAAATAGGTATGTCTATCAACTTGCATTGCTTTTGTCACAGCGGTCTGGCTGGCGCAGTGGTTAAGGCAACCAGCTAGAGTTCCGAAGGTTGCGAGTTCGAGACTTAATTTTAGTGATTCTTTTTGGGCCGGTTTCACAGACAAGGCTTAAGCCTAGTCCTGGACTAAAAAACATCTTCAATGGAGATTTTACATTGAAAGTGTGATTTAGTCCAGGACTAGGCTTAAGCCTTGTCTGTGAAACCGGCCCTATTTATTTTTACATTTAACCGAAACCTTCATGCAAAGGCTTCAAACACCATTGTAATCGTGTCAGTTCTTGTAAATTAGCCTGCACCATAATTTTATAGCCTACATACTTTTTTAGATGAGATTTTAGATTAGATTCAGACAACGAAATGCAGTAAAAAGTGTGTCTGAAGAGGGATTCGAACCACCGATTTAAAATTACGAATAAAAACTATGGCAGCGGTCGATACCACTAGGCCATTGTGACGATATGACGGCTTGTAGCCTGCTGCTGATATCACCACAGTAGTAAATATTAATTTATTAAAATATGCACATATAACAATAACTGGGGCTAGTATGACCTACGCATTTAATTGGTCAGCAATTTCTTGCCAAAACATTTCCCTCGCCTTGTTAATTGCGGCAGTATTGCACTATTTTACATCTTATTTTTCCGTCTTCATAAAGATCAATAATTCGGAATGCTGCGCCCCTGCAGAGTGGAGTATCTTCATTTCGACAGATCGACTCTTCGGGGCTCTTTATGTCTGCGTGCACGCGCCCATATCGAGGATTTCTAAGCCGGTGTTCTGTGAACACTGATGACACAAGCCTGATCCTCGTTCGAGGAATTACCTGAGGCTTGAATTCCAATCCCGAGTTGCCTGATCGCCTGATTTATTTCAATCGCCGATATACTAATCCACTTTAGTGGAACGGCCCCCTGGATATCCTCCCGAAAACGCTTGTTTGTGTGTGTGTGTGATACTACAGAGAGAGACGAGGCTGAAGGATGTCATTGTATTAATACATATTAAAACATAATACATTGATATGTTGCATCCTTCTCCGTGCTCGACTCCCCTAACATGTGACACGGTCTGGTGAGAAGGTCTGCAGAAGAAGAGCCCACTCAATATAACAAACAACCGTTTTAGGATCACTAAATACTAAATACAAAATAATTTGTTAGCAATTTGTTAGTTTATAGCTTGTTGTGTTTGGGGGCGTATTCCCGTGGTGTGGTGGGGGACATTCCTTTCGTTTTTAAGGCTGTTACGCTGCAACCACCCCCACAAATATTGGTGTGTGTGTGTGTGTGTGTGTGTGTGTGCGTGTGTGTGTGTGTGTGTGTGTGTGTGTGTGCAATCTTTCAACAGCCGGTTACGCTGCAACAACCCCCACAAATATTGGTGCGTGTGTGTGTGTGTGTGTGTATTTGTTTACAAAATGGAGGCTGCTACTGCCACTGCTATAAACAATCTTTCAACAGCCGGCAGAACCATCGACAGAGGAGCCGTTATGGACTCGTTCATCTCAGGTTCCACACATGCTGTGACTGACCTCAGGTGACCTCAGCTCTGAGGTTTTAATATCAGTTGATGTTACGACAGTGGACACCGATTACATCAAAGAAATGAAGCATGTTTCAGATTTCAATGTAGCCTATGACATCATCATTGGAAAGCTTACAATCACTCTCATAATCTGTAAAAAGAAAAAAAAGAAAAAACATATCGTGAGCTTAGAATGATAGAGAAGGTTCTATCTCTGTCTAGGGCAGTTCAGAGATATTGAGCGTCAACGTTTTTACATTCCATTATGTTCTGTGAGATGGGAACCTTTGTATTTTATGAATTACTAACTCAACATTTTCAACATTTAAAATAAATAACACCAACACAGGCATTAATAAACACCTAATGGATCAGATTATGTAAAAAAACTCAATTTTGAGAAAAAATGGAGATAGAACCTTATAATTCTAACGTCACCATATCACATATCTGGTCCCTTTCAAAGTCTGACACGGCACACCTCCTGGTCTCTGTGGTCTGCTCAGCGCGGGCGGGCGGGCCTATCTGAGAACCCTGGAGGAGACGGGCGGGCAGGCGGGCCTATCTGAGAACCCTGGAGGAGACGGGGGCGGGGCCTATCTGAGAACCCTGGAGGAGACGGGGGCGGGGCCTATCTGAGAACCCTGGAGGAGACGGGGATGGCAGAGCTCGGTTATGCTGAGCAGAGAAATCTAATTGGACAGAAGCATTACATCTGGCAGCGTGCCATGCGGGGCTGCGGGACAGGACAGAGCAGTGTGTACTACGCATGCAGCAGCCTGAACTGCAGCATTACCCGCTCAGAAACCAGATTTACTGCATCAAAAAAAACAAAAACACTATTAACACTTTTATTGCCTCAGAGACTGACAGTGAAATAGATTAGATTGGAGTCCTGTTCGGGGTTCCCAGCAAAGCCCTGGACAGGCTCCAGTATGTACAGAACTCAGCTGCCAGGGGTCCTCACCCACACCAAGCCCTGGCAGCACATCACCCCCACCCTCATCCACCTCCACTGGCTCCCGGTCAAGTCCCGCATCACCTACAAAATCCTCCTCCTCACCTACAAATCCCTCCACGCCTGCGCCCCCCAATACCTAACTGACCTCCTCCCCCAGCATACCCTTTCCCGGGACCTGTGGTCCGCAGACATGGGCCTGCTATCCCCCCCCCGCACCAACCTACGGACCTTTGGGGACAGAGCCTTCAGCGTGGCCGCACCTACCCTCTGGAACTCCCTCCCCACAGTGATCCACAACGCCCCCACCCGGGACTCCTTCAAACTAGCCCTCAAAACCCGTTCAACCTTCCGTAGCAAAATCATCTTCATGCATGACAATGCACCATGTCATGCTGCAAAGAATACCTCTGTGTCATTGGCTGCTATAGGCATTAAAGGAGAGAAACTCATGGTGTGGCCCCCATCTTCCCCTGACCTCAACCCTATTGAGAACCTTTGGAGCATCCTCAAGCAAAATATATATGAGGGTGGGAGGCAGTTCACATCAAAACAGCAGCTCTGGGAGGCTATTCTGGCATCCTGCAAAGAAATTCAAGCAGAAACTGTCCAAAAACTCACAAGTTCAATGGATGCAAGAATTGTGAAGGTGATATCAAAGAAGGGGTCCTATGTTAACATGTAACTTGACCTGTTAAGATGTTTTTGTTGAAATTTTGATTTCAGTAAATATGACCTCCTAATATGACCTCCTAACCCTAAATTAATCAAATTACCATTTTTAGTTCTTTACAACCTATAAAATGTTTTGAAACTCTGTTGTGCATAATAATTTGGAACAGTGCATTTTGATTTTTTTCAAATAAAAAAAAATACTGTTATCATTGGGAGGTTTGTTCAATAAAATTTGAATTATACTCTAACGGTTGATGACTTGAAAATTATACTGATTGTCATTTGCATCGACTATTTAGGAAAATCTGAGAAATATATAATTTGCATAATAATTTGGAACGAGGTGTACAGTAGCAGTCAAAAGGCTCGACACACCTTCTCATTCAAATGAATGACAAACCTTTGACTGGTACTGCTGGGTTCAGTGACCTGCTTTGGCTCATTGTGATTTCCAGTCGGTGCATTTCATCCTCATCCTCCTCACGCGCTCCTCCTGTTCTCCCAACACAACGACAAAAGAGAAAGGAGCGACTCAACTGAAAGTTTAGAGAGGAGAAGAGAAACACATTAGACACATTTCAGCAGAGATCCTCCAGGGATCTCATAATCCCTCACTGTACGGCCCTGCGACGCGGACCTTCTGACGGTAAGTGAAATTACAAAAACATTAGCTATATTGATAATGGAACCTATGGAGGAAATGACCTATCTTTGCCCAGTGCTAGCTAAAGCATTACGGCTTGGTGGGAGGCAGGGGCACTTAGCAGCCACGGTGCCGGCCAACTAACTCTCACAAACAAACCTAAAGGTGATAATAATGGTTTATTGAGAGTTGCGAGTCAGTCATAAACATTTATATTTATTATTCTCCCGGTGCTCCAGGCTTCAGCACCGGCCTGGCAAGGTCAGGTTCTAATTCTTCTAGAACTAGGGCGTGAAGAATGTGTAACTTTCTCACTAGAACATTTGCTTCACTTGGAATCGGAGTTTAGGATAAAATTCGCTTTGCTCTGCGTCGTTTGGAGCTGTGAGAACGCGCATTCGAAGTCGGTTCCGACTATACATTTGACTAAGCAAGTGAATCATTACATTTACATGTTTGGCATTTAGCAGACGCCTTATTCCAAAGCGACTTACAATCAATACATTTGAATACTAAGCAAGTGAATCATCAATCCACCATTCGTTGCAGGAAGAGTAATCCAGCTCAGGCCCGGGGCCATTGATAGAAGGAAAAACTTTCTTCTATCACCTTCTTCTAAACCTAACCTTTGTTACTTTTGAATTATTTAGACACTGGAGAAACAGAGAAACAGTACAAGGGGGGCAAATAGAAGAACATATCCTGGATTAATTAACTTTATTTGCACATAAAGAAATGACCATACAAGAGCCAGAAAAGCTGGATCAAAAAGCAAAAAACATGAATACATCAGTGAAAAAAAAGTACATTTTAAAAAGAGTTCATCAGCTCACTATCCTCAGCTTCAACGGTGGAACTTTGATAGCTGCCTCCTTCACGTCCGCTGTGATGTCCACACCCAGCGGAGCCCTGGAACACAAACATCTTTGTTAACTTACTAACTCTTTGTTAACTTACTAACTCTTTGTTAACTTACTAACTCTTTGTTAACTTACTAACTCTTTGTTAACTTACTTAGGCTCATAGTTGACCGTCTCCTCGTGGGACAAGACGCCCCTTCCTTGTAGAAGTCTCTCAACTCCGTTCCTGAAAAGTGTTGACCAGACCACAAGCTCACAATGACTTATGGTGCTTTTCCACTAGAGGGCTGACCCGGGTCGACCCGGGCTGGCCCGGTTTATTATCCTTTTTCCATTGCCAACCGAGCTGGCCCGAAGCGAGCCGAACCGGGCCGAAAGGTACTTTTTTAGCTACCCTTCAAGAGCAGGAACTACAGGGCCGAAAGGTACTTTTTTGCCAGGCTGCGTGTGACGTGTGACGCTGCACACCGTTGATTGGTACATGGAAATCGTCATCCCATGTTCATAGATTTCATCACTACCCGCCATTTTTAAATACCACAACAGATTTCGCTCTAGGAAAATGTCACTTACTGCTTCTGTAATAACGTATTAATAAAGATTTGAAAAAATATGATAACCATCGTATTATCTTAGTTTAATGTAATTTCAATGCATCATAGAACTTTTATTTACAACAAGCATAACAGAAAATCGCTATTATGGCGATGTCCTGTAGAACTGAAAGCGGCAGGTAACAGGCAGGTAACATCCATATCCTGTATATATAAATAATGTCGGTGTCGACCGTGATAGCAGTGTCGTATCGACACCATTCAAATGGTTTCAGATTCCCTGTCCTCTCCCCTATCCGGACACGTTTTAATTGTTATCCTAACCCACGGTAAATCACAGTTATTAACCCTCAACGGGTGCCTCCGGGCACCGTCTTTGTCCGTGAACACCGGAAGGTGGTACAAACACAATACTACTTTGCTAACTTCACCATCGGTATACGGTCATTTTGAGCCCTGAACCACCGCGCTGACACCCCGAGAAGTTATGATTTTAACCGTAAACTCAATGAACCGGGAGTTCACCCGCTGCTGCAAGCGTATCTATAACGAACGCGGAGATTGAATGAGCCCCGCGTCAGTCAGCCTTTCCATAGAAATACGTCGCACCGTTATATATCTAACGTTACATGTTTTAAGGCTGATCTGTGCATGATAGTGCTGCATTATGTTGATCTATTTATATCGATCTATTCTTGCCAATTCCTTATTACCAGTGGAAAGGGGGAAGACTAAAACACTTTGAATGGAATAGATAGGACTTTCCGTTCAATGGAGGAAGCATGACACTCGCGAGTTCATCTCGCTTTTCCCCCCGTTGATGTATTAAACAATCTAAGCAATCTAATCAGAGCAGTTGTTATTGTGTAATATTATTGATGGATGTGACATTTTTGATGGACAGCAGTGAGCGGATGACTGGATGTGAGCATGTATTTGACTAATGCCGATAGATTGTCTTGCTCCGAAACCCGAGCTGCCGCTGCAGACAGGATTGTTCCTTCAAACTACCGTAATTCATGAACTATATGCCCAATCTAAAACATTCTAACAGTTTCTGAAAGCAGAGAAGTTGCACTTTTTGAACAGTTGAACTTTTCTAGGCTTATTACGGTAGTTCACCAACAAAAAAAAGCATTTCCCCTGTTGAGCTGTATAGCGGCACTTATTACAGTGAAGTGCTCTTATGACACGTAACTCCACCTACAGTCCCGGGTCCAGTATAATGGAGAAGCGTTTCTGAAAGTACGGCACGGCACGGCACGGCACGGCACGGATGCAAATGCGGCCCGGTTCGGGTTGGTAGTGGAAAAGCGCCATTATTCTCCTGAGTTTATGTATTTCTTCAAAATAAGAGTTCACGACGAACCATATACATACCACGCAATCATGACTCCGTTGTCAGTACATAACTTGGAAGGAGGACAGACCAGGTGTAGACCGGTGGCTTCTGTGACGATCTTCAAAGTCTTTCGGATGTACAAGTTACTAGCTACTCCTCCTGACACCACCTGACCCAACAAAACATGAGACAACGCTATGCTGTTAAACATATGACTATTGACACAATGTCCTGTTAAACATATGACTATTGAGACAATGTCCTGTTAAACATATGACTATTGAGACAATGTCCTGTTAAACATATGACTATTGAGACAATGTCCTGTTAAACATATGACTATTGAGACAATGTCCTGTTAAACATATGTCTATTGAGACAATGTGCAGTTAAAAATATGACTATTGCCACAGGATATATATATATATCATTTATTTTTTAACTGGGGGGGGTCTTTAAACATGGACCCAATGACTTATTGTTTAACCACTAACAAGGGACACACAGGACACATTGACTCACCAGTGTTGGGTTGCAGGCAGGGAGAAGGCCTTTAGCCTGACAGAACAGGATGGCCCGGTGGGTCCGCTTGGCGATGTGGGAGGCCACGGTGTGCTGCGTGGCGGCGGCCAGGTCGCTCACACAGGACAGCAGAGACCCCGGCGCCACACCTGGGACGGAGGGGAACACTGTTAGTGCATTCTCTACTTAATAATAATATGAATAATAATAATAATAATAACAATGACTTGGATTTGTATAGCGCCTTTCATAAAACCCAAGGATGCTTTACAATTCTAGAGGAAATGGTCAGACAGACAAGACAGAAAACAAACAGAACAGAACAGAAACAGTGACTAGGGGCCAAAGGACTGGATGGGTTTTAAGGGCTGATTTGAAGGAGTCCAGGGTGGGGGCGTTGCGGATCACTGTGGGGAGGGAGTTCCTATGGGTCACTATGGGGAGAGAGTTCCTATGGGTCACTATGGGGAGAGAGTTCCAGAGGGTAGGTGCACCACGCTGGGATTCACACCCAGCTAGTTGGTCCCAATCAGGGAGCGTTTCCCCCCTGATTTGGTTCGTTTGGGGGTATGAGGACACAGCAACCACACTCTGATCCAGAGCGAATCAACCGGACAGAGTCTGGTGGTCTCAGTCCTAGAGAGGGGGGTCTCAGTCCTAGAGAGGGGGGTCTCAGTCCTAGACTAGGGGGTCTCAGTCCTAGAGAGGGGGGTCTCAGTCCTAGAGAGGGGGGTCTCAGTCCTAGACTAGGGGGTCTCAGTCCTAGAGAGGGGGGTCTCAGTCCTAGAGAGGGGGGTCTCAGTCCTAGAGAGGGGGGTCTCAGTCCTAGAGAGGGGGGTCTCAGTCCTAGAGAGGGGGGTCTCAGTCCTAGAGAGGGGGGTCTCAGTCCTAGAGAGGGGGTCTCAGTCCTAGACTAGGGGGTCTCAGTCCTAGAGAGGGGGGTCTCAGTCCTAGAGAGGGGGGTCTCAGTCCTAGAGAGGGGGGTCTCAGTCTTAGAGAGGGGGGTCTCTGTCCTAGAGAGGGGGGTCTCAGTCCTAGAGAGGGGGTCTCAGTCCTAGACTAGGGGGTCTCAGTCCTAGAGAGGGGGGTCTCAGTCCTAGAGAGGGGGGTCTCAGTCCTAGAGAGGGGGGTCTCAGTCCTAGAGAGGGGGGTCTCAGTCCTAGAGAGGGGGGTCTCAGTCCTAGACTAGGGGGTCTCAGTCCTAGAGAGGGGGTCTCAGTCTTAGACTAGGGGGTCTCAGTCCTAGAGAGGGGGGTCTCAGTCCTAGAGAGGGGGTCTCAGTCCTAGACTAGGGGGTCTCAGTCCTAGAGAGGGGGGTCTCAGTCCTAGACTAGGGGGTCTCAGTCCTAGAGAGGGGGGTCTCAGTCTTAGACTAGGGGGTCTCAGTCCTAGAGAGGGGGGTCTCAGTCCTAGAGAGGGGGTCTCAGTCCTAGAGAGGGGGGTCTCAGTCCTAGACTAGGGGGTCTCAGTCCTAGAGAGGGGGGTCTCAGTCCTAGAGAGGGGGGTCTCAGTCCTAGAGAGGGGGGTCTCAGTCTTAGACTAGGGGGTCTCAGTCCTAGAGAGGGGGGTCTCAGTCCTAGAGAGGGGGGTCTCAGTCCTAGAGAGGGGGGTCTCAGTCCTAGACTAGGGGGTCTCAGTCCTAGAGAGGGGGGTCTCAGTCCTAGACTAGGGGGTCTCAGTCCTAGAGAGGGGGGTCTCAGTCCGATTGCAATCGCTCCGCTGAGCGATTCGTTTGCAGTAACGCACGTTACCCACAAACCCAATACAACTCTTTACCCCCCAACACACAATCAACATTTGATTGTCAAACACAAGATATAATAGGAAAACAAGGGTCCATGACTGTTAGAACCTCTCATTTATTTTCATTTTATATGGTGTGTTTGAACCCAACATGTCAAACTGCATTTAAATTCCAAAGCATGAATGCCCTTAGAATTAGCATACATTGAAAAAAAGTAACAATGTTAGTACACATTGCACCTCTATCACGGAGACTGCCAGTGGCCCCGGGCCTGAGCTGGATTACTCTTCCTGCTACGCCTGGTGGATTTATGATTCACTTGCTTAGTCAAATGTCTCGATTGTAAGTCGCTTTGGAATAAGGCGTCTGCTAAATGCCAAAAATGTAAATGTAAAATGTTAATCAAAATGTTTATGAAGTGTAATTAAATGTTTACCTTCCTCCTGCTCTTTCTTCTGTGTTGCCATGGTCACCTGGTTTCGTAGCCCAGCGAAGGAGAAGTCACAGTCGTAACGCTGCCCCATCGGGGTCCTGAAGGCAAACTTCAGCCTGTCTCCCTGCTGAGCCAGGAGCTCTATGGCCTGGCCCCCGCTCACCGTGGCACACCGGGGGTGTTTGATGAGGGACAAACGTCTTGCAACCTGGGAACCCAACAAAACTGACATGTTTCGGGGCGCTTAGGTGGCGTAGCGGGTTAAGCGTTGACCATGTAACCGCAGGGTCACCGGTTCGATTCCAGCCGGGGACATATCCTGCATGTCATCCCTCCTCTCTCTCTCACCCATCCTTCCTGTCTAAATCTTCACTGTAACTGTCAATAAAAATGAAAAATATGAGTGGGACTGGGGCCCCTGTTAACTTAAAAAAAAAAAATATATGTTTCACTGAGTCATGAAACGCTCCACATTTCATGATTCGCATTTTTCCAAAATTCGCTTAACTTTTATGGAAACACAACTATTGATGTTGAGCTTTAGTAAAAGTAACCAGAGTGACAGTTGAGCTGTGTTACTGCCCTCAGAAGTTTGAGGTCATGTTCTCACATGATGTCATAGAGAGGGCTCTGATGTCATAGGTCATGTTCTCACATGAAAGGCCGAATCAGGACACGGAGCAAGTGGATGAGTTTGCAACATTGTTGCATAAATTATTCCTCAGATTTGCATTCTCACAGCCCTTTATGTAAACGAAGTAACATACGCAATCGAAGCAACAGACGTGGTAGTTGATTGGTCCGAAAAAGAGAAAATTGCCCGTTTGTCCCGCTCTTATCCAGATCAACACGTTTGCGCAACCACCCTTTTCAAGCGGAGCATCCGTCGGTTGTTTGCTCCGGGAGCGACTTCGAATGCGCGTTCTTCTCACAGCTCCAAACGACGCAGAGTAAATCGAATTTTATCCTAAACTCCGATTCCAAGTGAAGCAAATGTTCTAGTGAGAACACACCCTAATGTTCTAGTGAGAACACACCCTAATGTTCTAGTGAGAACACACCCTAATGTTCTAGTGATGTATACCCGCAGAGGTAACCTTATGCCGGCTTTCCACTAATATTTCTCAATGAAAATAAGCTTTTGAGGGCGGTCTCACTGCTAAACTGTCTCCTTATTACACTGAACAAAAATATAAACACAACAATTCGTTTTCGCTCCAATTTTTCATGAGTTTTAGGGGGTGTTCTCACTAGAACATTTGCTTCACTTGGAATCGGAGTTTAGGATAAAATTCGCTTTGCTCTGCGTCGTTTGGAGCTGTGAGAACGCGCATTCGAAGTCGCTCCCGGAGCAAACAACCGACGGATGTTCCGCTTGAAAAGGGTGGTTTCGCTCCGGTTAGAAACGACGCATCGAGGCTGTCCATAGCAAAACAACAGCGCATGCGTGTTGATCTGGATAAGAGCGGGACGAACAGGCAATTTTCTAATTTTTCGGACCAATCAACTACCACGTCTGTTGCTTCGATTGCGTATGTTACTTCGTTTACATGAAGGGCTGTGAGAACGCAAATCTGAGAAATAATTTATGCAACAATGTTGCAATCTCATCCACTTGCTCCGGGTCCTGATTCGGACTTTCATGTGAGAACATGACCTTAATCAAAGACCTAAGACCTTTTCTATGTACACAAAAGGCCTAGTTCTCTCAAATTGTGTTCTCAAAAAGTGTTTAAATCTGTGTTATAATAGTGAGCACTTCTCCTTTGCTGAGATAATCCATCCACCTGACAGGTGCGGCGTATCCCGATGCTGATTAGACAGCAGAATTATTGATACATGCAGTTGTATCACACAGCAGCACAATAATAATAATTATTATTATTATCATTTGTATTGCGCTTTTCCTGCAAATGTTGCAGCTCAAAGTGCTTTAATCATTATACTGTAGGAGTGACGGCAATAACAGGACAATGTAGTCGGTTTGCCGGTAGAAAAACAATCATGTGCTTTATTCTCACTCTCTGCATGCGTACTGACAACAACAAACATTCATTCAACTCTGTCCCACTTATATCCCGTCATATCACCCGCTAAGCAGCCTGGGTGATTGAGTCAACACCAACATATAAGAAAGGCTGGAACGCCGTGAATTAGGAATACTTTGCTCGCTAGCGAGCGGTCACTACACACGTCCCCCCAGAATTCACAAGAACCGGCCCCAAAAAACGGTCAGGGACTCGCCCAAAGCGACTCTGGCGCCCTTGAGCAGGCACAGGAGACCGAGGCAGGGGAAAAACCACAGGCGAACGTTTGGCCGGCCTCGGAAGGCAGGGCAGGGGGTCTGCAGGAGCTAGGGTCGGGGCTGTTTTAACAGGGGGGCGACCGCGGCGGGGCGGGAGGGCCACCTCGACGGGACGGTCCAAGTCCAGATGAGCTGGCTTAAGGCGATCCACCGAGATGCGTTCCTTACTACCCCCCATGTCGATAATAAAGAATTTGTCGCCTGTCTCCACGATCCGGTAGGGACCATCATAGGGCGGTTGCAGGGGGGCTCGATGGGCGTCTTGGCGGATGAAGACATACCCCGATGCCTTCAGATCAGGCGGGACACGTACTTTAGGAACGCCGTGGCATGAGGTAGGGATCGGCCGGAACGACTTGGCCTTGTCCAGCAGAGCACTTCGCTGTTCTGGTGCTGACCAGGGGACCGTAGCACAAGGGAGGAAATCCCCCGGAACCCGGAGGGGTTGGCCGTACACCAGCTCAGCAGAGGATGAAAGAAGGTCCTCTTTAGGTGCAGTACGGAGTCCCAGCATCACCCAAGGAAGCCTGTCGACCCAGCCTCCGCCCCGGAGATCGGCTTTAAGAGCAGCCTTCATGGACCGGTGAAAACGTTCACACAGGCCATTAGCCTGTGGGTGATAAGCCGTAGTGCGGTGGAGGGAGACACCCAGCTGCTGAGTAATGGAAGTCCATAAGCCAGAAGTGAACTGGGCCCCCCGATCAGAGGACAGGTCTGAGGGGACCCCAAACCGGGCGACCCAGGTGCCGATGAATGCGCGGGCCACCTCAACTGTGGTAGTCTCCGTCAGTGGGACGGCCTCTGGCCAACGGGTGGTTCTGTCCACCATCGTCAGAAGGTGAGTGTACCCCCTGGAGGCGGGAAGGGGACCCACCAGATCAATGTTGACGTGGTCGAAGCGTCTTTCAGGGACCGTGAACCGCTCCAGCGGGGCCTTAACATGACGATGGACCTTTGCCCGTTGGCATGGCACGCAGGTCTTGACCCACCCACCAATGTCAACCTTCATCCTGGGCCAGACGAATTTCGCTGCAATCAGGCGCAGCGAAGGTTTCCTGCCTGGGTGTGAGAGGCTATGTATGGCCTCGAAAACTTGCCGTCTCCAAGCATGTGGAACCACTGGGCGCGGCTGCTCCATGGACACGTCACAAAGCAGCGTCGTGCCGTCGTCGCTGAAGGGGATGTCCGCCAACTGGAGGCCAGAAACTTTAGTCCTGTATTCCTGGATGTCTGGGTCCGAAACCTGATCCGCAGCCATACGGGCGTAGTCGATGCCGAGATGGACAGCCCCGATAGTGGCACGAGAGAGGCAGTCAGCTACGGGGTTGTCCTTTCCCGCCACATGCCGAATGTCTGTAGTGAACTCTGAGATATAAGCCAGATGACGCTGCTGCCTGGCAGACCACGGCTCCGACACCTTAGCCATGGCAAAAATCAACGGTTTGTGGTCCACAAAAACCGTGAATGGACGAGCCTCCAGCAGGAACCGGAAGTGCCTGACTGCCAAGTACAGGGCGAGGAGCTCTCGGTCAAAGGTGCTGTATTTTTGCTCACTGGAGCGGAGTTGTCGGCTGAAAAATGCCAGGGGTTGCCAAACCCCCTTGACCAGCTGTTCGTAAACGGCTCCGACGGCATAATCTGAGGCATCAGTTGTCAAGGCCACGGAAGCCTCAGGCACGGGGTGAGTCAGCATGGTCGCGCTCGCGAGGGCTTCCTTGGTGTCTGAGAACGCCTTTGACATTTCGTCGGACCATGCGATGATGTGCTTAGGGGTCTTGCCCTTGAGAGCCCCATGCAGGGGGCGCATTAGGTGGGCAGCCTGAGGGATGAATCGATGGTAGAAATTCACCATCCCCAGGAACTCCTGTAAAGCTCTAATGCTGGTAGGGCGTGGGAGCTGCAGCACAGCGTCCACCTTTGATGGCAGCGGGACCGCCCAGCAGTAGTGATGTGGTGGCCGAGGAAATCCATGGCAGGCAGTCCAAACTGGCACTTTGCTGGGTTGATGATTAATCCATGTTCCCGGAGGCGACTGAAGAGGAGACGGAGGTGGGATAGGTGCTCTGCCTTGGACGTGCTGGCTATCAAGATATCGTCTAGGTAGACAAACACAAAAGGTAGGTTGCCCAGCATGGCGTCCATCAATCTCTGAAAGGTCTGGGCGGCATTCTTGAGGCCAAACGGCATCCTCAAAAACTCAAACAGTCCGAATGGTGTTATAACCGCTGTCTTAGGGACGTCCTGAGGGCTAACTGGCACCTGGTGGTATCCCCGTACCAAATCCACTTTAGAAAAAATAGACGCGCCCGCTAGATGGGCTGAAAAGTCTTGAATGTGTGGAACGGGGTAACGGTCAGGTGTGGTGACATCATTTAGGCGCCGGTAGTCGCCGCACAGACGCCAGCCTCCGTTGGACTTGGGAACGAGATGGAGAGGCGAGGCCCAGGGACTGTCAGAACGGCGAATGATGCCAAGTGTCTCCATGGCTGCAAACTCCTCTTTCGCGATGGTGAGCTTGTGTGGGTCGAGGCGACGGGCCCTGGCATGCACTGGTGGGCCTTCCGTGGAGATGTAATGCATGACGCCGTGTTTGGTGGCAGCGGCCGAGAGGTAGGTGTTGTGATGTCTGAGAACTCCAATAGAAGAGGGGAGAACTCATCAGCTGGCGAGACAGCACTGGACAGCTTCATTGTGGCTGCGTCACTGCGCTCACATGACAAGGAGCCGAACGTCTCAGCGTTGACGAGTCGGCGGTTCCCCGCGTCCACCAGGAGGCTGTTAGCGCAGAGAAAGTCAGCGCCTAAGAGGGGAGTAGACACTTTGGCCAACACAAAACTCCAGGTAAAACGCTGGTCAGCAAAACACAAACCCACAGTGGGCCTGCCGAAGGTAGCGATTGCACTGCCATTGGCAGCCTCAAGGGAGGGCCCTCGTTTCGCTGTTTTAATGTCTATTGCCGATACAGGCAGCACGCTCACCTGGGCCCCCGTGTCACATAGAAACCGGCGGCCAGAGAGGGAGTCAGTGACGTACAGCAAGCCTGCAGAATGGCCGGCACCCACAGCTGCTAATGAGTGGCGGCCTGTGCGTTTCCCGACACACTGAAGTTGCATGGTGGTAGGCACTTCTTAGCTTTGTTCCCGAATTTTACATGGTAAAAGCACAACCCCGCCGGCCTCACCCGGCGGGCCACAGCAGTAGCGGAGATGGACAGTGGTTGGAACCCATACTCATCCATGGTGGCTGTAAAACACCTCTTCCCAGCTGAGAAAAATATATCCGCTTCCTTGGCTAGCTGACGAAAGTCTGTTTTGATTGAATTAGCCATAGAAAAACGAACCTGGTCTGGCAACTGTTGCAAAAAAAGCTCTTTAAAAAGAAAACACGGCTGATGGTCGCCCAGCAGAGCTAGCATGTGGTCCATCAGTTCAGAGGGTTTTGTGTCACCGAGCCCAGGGAGAGAGAGGAGCTGGCGTGCACGTTCAGATTCAGACAGACAAAAAGTATCTATGAGGTGTGCCTTCAAGGTAACATATTTGTGCTGTGCCGGTGGGTTTTCAATAAGACTCACCACTCTCGCTGCCGTTGAATTGGTAAGAGCTGCTACCACGTAGTAGTATTTGGTATTATCCACGGTAACATCTCTGAGGGCGAATTGAGCTTCAGCTTGTGCAAACCATGCTATGGCATTTTGTTCCCAAAACTCGGGCAGCTTGAGTGAAACTGCGTTTGTTGTCATGTTCAATGATCTCCGAAAACGTTCGAGAGAAATTCAGGGTCACCAATGTAGGAGTGACGGCAATAACAGGACGATGTAGTCGGTTTGCCGGTAGAAAAACAATCATGTGCTTTATTCTCACTCTCTGCATGCGTACTGACAACAACAAACATTCATTCAACTCTGTCCCACTTATATCCCGTCATATCACCCGCTAAGCAGCCTGGGCGATTGAGTCAACACCAACATATAAGAAAGGCTGGAACGCCGTGAATTAGGAATACTTTGCTCGCTAGCGAGCGGTCACTACAATACAATCATAATTTAATTATTTAGTCATTTAAAGGCAATATTAAAAAGATGGGTTTTTAGTCTTGACTTGAACATAATGTGCTGAGGTTGCATCCCTAATGTAAACTGGCAGTGAGACACAATCTGGGTGCATAAAATGAGAATGCAGACACACAGAGAAAACCAGCGTCAGAAGACCTGAGAGCTCTATTGGGCTGATATGCTAGCAGAAGACCTGAGCGCTCTATTGGGCTGATATGCTAGCAGAAGACCTGAGAGCTCTATTGGGCTGATATGCTAGCAGAAGACCTGAGAGCTCTATTGGGCTGATATGCTAGCAAAAGGTCTTTCAGATATTCTGGTGCTGCGCCAGTGAGAGCTTTATAAACAAGCAGAAGGATCTTGAAATCTATGCCATGCCGCAACGCCACAGGAAGTGTCGCAAGTTTCGAGGGAGCGGGTTTCAACTGCAACTTAAATATCTACCGTGTCCAACTGCAACTTAAATATCTACCGTGTCCAACTGCAACTTAAATATCTACCTTGTCCAACTGCAACTTAAATATCTACCTTGTCCAACTGTAACTTAAATATCTACCTTGTCCAACTGTAACTTAAATATCTACCTTGTCCAACTGCAACTTAAATATCTACCTTGTCCAACTGCACCTTAAATATCTACCTTGTCCAACGTCTCGCCTGGGGCTTCGTCTAGCGCCTGACCCAAGAGGAGGAAGTCGTCGACCCCTCTGGCCAGAGCCAGGAGGGCGTGGCCCCCGGAGACCAGCAGCACCAGGAAGGGGAACGCCACGGGCTGGAGCATCCTGGCCGTGAGCGCGTGGGCCTCCATGTGGTGGACGGGGATGAAGGGCCTCCGGTGGAGCTTCACAAACCTCAGGCTGAACTCCAGGCCGACTCCCAGGCACAGGGCCAGCCCGGGCTTCACCGTGGCGGCCACGGCACTGAGCTGGCCCGGGGCCACGCCGCTCCTCTCCAGCGCCTCCTGGACCACGCGGCCCAGGTTCTCTCTGTGGAGCCGCTGGGCCACGGAAGGGATGATACCACCTGTCCTACAGACAGACAGACAGGTACAGACAGACAGACAGGTACAGACAGACAGGTACAGACAGACAGGTACAGACAGACAGACAGAGACAGACAGACAGACAGACAGATACAGACAGACAGGTACAGACAGACAGGTACAGACAGACAGGTACAGACAGACAGGTACAGACAGACAGGTACAGACAGACAGATACAGACAGACAGGTACAGACAGACAGACAGGTACAGACAGACAGGTACAGACAGACAGACAGGTACAGAGGACAGGTACAGGCAGACAGGTACAGAGGACAGGTACAGACAGACAGACAGGTACAGACAGACAGACAGGTACAGACAGACAGACAGGTACAGACAGACAGGTACAGGCAGACAGGTACAGACAGGTACAGACAGACAGGTACAGACAGACAGGTACAGACAGACAGGTACAGACAGACAGGTACAGACAGACAGGTACAGACAGACAGACAGGTACAGACAGACAGGTACAGACAGACAGACAGGTACAGGGAGACAGATACAGACAGACAGGTACAGACAGGTACAGAGGACAGATACAGACAGACAGGTACAGACAGACAGATACAGGCAGACAGATACAGACAGACAGGTACAGACAGACAGGTACAGACAGACAGGTACAGAGGACAGATACAGACAGACAGGTACAGAGGACAGATACAGACAGACAGGTACAGACAGACAGGTACAGACAGACAGGTGCAGAGGACAGGTACAGACAGACAGACAGACAGGTACAGACAGACAGGTACAGGCAGACAGGTACAGGCAGACAGGTACAGGCAGACAGGTACAGACAGACAGGTACAGACAGACAGGTACAGAGGACAGATACAGACAGACAGGTACAGACAGGTACAGAGGACAGATACAGACAGACAGGTACAGACAGACAGGTACAGACAGACAGGTGCAGAGGACAGGTACAGACAGACAGACAGGTACAGACAGACAGACAGGTACAGACAGACAGGTACAGGCAGACAGGTACAGGCAGACAGGTACAGGCAGACAGGTACAGACAGACAGGTACAGACAGACAGACAGGTACAGGCAGACAGATACAGACAGACAGGTACAGACAGACAGGTACAGAGGACATTTACATTTACATTTTGGGCATTTAGCAGACGCCTTATTCCAAAGCGACTTACATTTTACTAAGTAAGTGAATCATCAATCCTCCAGTTCTAGCAGGAAGAGTACCGGTAATCTAGCTCAGGCCAGTAGGCATTGGCAGTCGTCGTGATAGAAGAAGAAATATGTACTGTATATATATATTTTATTTTATTTTATTTATTTATTTATTTATTATTATTAATAGGAGAGACAGTACAAGGGGGGCAGTCGAAGTCTTAGGAGGGGAAAAGCAGGTGTCTTAGGAGACACAGTATAGGGAGAAGCAGGTGTCTTAGGAGACACAGTGCTGGGGGTAGTCATGTCTCAGGAGCAGTTAAGGTGAATGGGTTACAGTGCCTTGCGTAAGTAACGGGACAGCGAAGCTTTTCTTTGTCTTCTTTTGGCTCGACACTCCAGAAATTTGGAGGATTAATTGATTAATTGAATGTGAGTGACTGACTACCCTCCGCAGAATATGTCACCAGCCAATAAATAAAGCATCTGCAAGCGCCCCATTACGCAGTAACATGATAAAAAAAAACAGCACATATTCAAAGGGGTCATTCATTAAATGACACTTCTCGGAGCCCCTCTCAGATTTCACTGTTGGGTGAATCAACATCCAACTATAGTGTGTTTGTGCGTGTGTATGTCCTCCTGACTGAGGCACCTCTGCAGAGTTCCTTGACCAAAGACAAGCTGCATTCCTTGTTGAACTGACAACAACAATAATGACAGTTGTAATAATCTATAATATACAACTACTACTCACTTCAAGTGCACCTCCTTTTGGGAGTGGAGAGATTCTCCGAGGATCACGCCTGCTTCATCTACTACGGCTGCGCCCGTCTCATCACAGCTGGTCTCGATGCCTAGGACCAGCCTGGAGGCCGCCGCCTCTCCACATGGACTCTGTAGACAGACCTGTATGTCATGTACCTGTCTGTCTGTATCTGTCTGTACCTGTCTGTATCTGTCTGTCTGTATCTGTCTGTACCTGTCTGTCTGTCTGTACCTGTCTGTCTCTGTCTGCCTGTCTGTCTGTACCTGTCTGTACCTGTCTGTCTGTATCTGTCTGTCTGTGTCTGCCTGTCTGTACCTGTCTGTATCTGTCTGTCTGTCTCTGTCTGTACCTGTCTGTCTGTACCTGTCTGTCTGTCTGTACCTGTCTGTCTGTATCTGTCTGCCTGTACCTGTCTGCCTGTACCTGTCTGTCTGTATCTGTCTGTCTGTATCTGTCTGTCTGTACCTGTCTGCCTGTACCTGTCTGTCTGTATCTGTCTGTCTGTACCTGTCTGTATCTGTCTGTCTGTCTCTGTCTGTACCTGTCTGTCTGTACCTGTCTGTCTGTATCTGTCTGCCTGTCTGTCTGTACCTGCCTGTACCTGTCTGTCTGTACCTGTCTGTCTGTCTGTACCTGTCTGTCTGTATCTGTCTGTACCTGTCTGTCTGTATCTGTCTGCCTGTCTGTCTGTCTGTATCTGTCTGCCTGTACCTGTCTGTACCTGTCTGTACCTGTATGTCATGTACCTGTCTGTCTGTCTCTGTCTGCCTGTATCTGTACCTGTCTGTACCTGTCTGTCTGTATCTGTCTGTCTGTCTGTCTCTGTCTGCCTGTCTGTACCTGTCTGTCTGTACCTGTCTGTCTGTATCTGTCTGTACCTGTCTGTCTGTCTCTGTCTGTATCTGTCTGTCTGTATCTGTCTGTACCTGTCTGTCTGTCTGTACCTGTCTGTCTGTCTGTACCTGTCTGTCTGTACCTGTCTGTCTGTCTGTCTGCCTGTACCTGTCTGTCTGTCTGTACCTGTATGTCATGTACCTGTCTGTCTGTCTCTGTCTGCCTGTACCTGTCTGTCTCTGTCTGTCTGTACCTGTCTGTCTGTACCTGTCTGTATCTGTCTGTCTGTACCTGTCTGTCTGTCTGTACCTGTCTGTCTGTATCTGTCTGTACCTGTCTGTCTGTACCTGTCTGCCTGTCTGTCTGTATCTGTCTGCCTGTACCTGTCTGTCTGTCTGTATCTGTCTGTCTGTACCTGTCTGTCTGTCTGTACCTGTCTGTCTGTCTGTACCTGTCTGTCTGTCTGTACCTGTCTGTCTGTCTGCCTGTACCTGTCTGTCTGTCTCTGTCTGCCTGTACCTGTCTGTCTGTCTGTACCTGTCTGTACCTGTCTGTCTGTACCTGTCTGTCTGTCTGTCTGTACCTGTCTGCCTGTACCTGTCTGTCTGTCTGTACCTGTCTGTCTGTCTCTGTCTGTCTGTCTGTATCTGTCTGTCTGTACCTGTCTGCCTGTACCTGTCTGTCTGTATCTGTCTGTATCTGTCTGTCTGTACCTGTCTGTCTGTCTGTACCAGTCTGTCTGTCTGCCTGTACCTGTCTGTCTGCCTGTACCTGTCTGTGTGTCTGTACCTGTCTGTATCTGTCTGTCTGTACCTGTCTGCCTGTACCTGTCTGTCTGTCTGTACCTGTCTGTATCTGTCTGTACCTGTCTGTCTGTACCTGTCTGCCTGTACCTGTCTGTCTGTACCTGTCTACCTGTATCTGTCTGTCTGTCTGTACCTGTCTGCCTGTATCTGTCTGTCTGTCTGTACCTGTCTGCCTGTACCTGTCTGTCTGTACATGTCTGTCTGTACCTGTCTGCCTGTATCTGTCTGTACCAGTCTGTCTGTCTGCCTGTACCTGTCTGTCTGTCTGTACCAGTCTGTCTGTCTGCCTGTACCTGTCTGTCTGTCTGTACCTGTCTGTATCTGTCTGTACCTGTCTGTCTGTCTGTACCTGTCTGTCTGTACCTGTCTGTATCTGTCTGCCTGTACCTGTCTGTCTGTCTGTCTCTGTCTGTCTGTATCTGTCTGTCTGTACCTGTCTGTCTGTCTGTACCTGTCTGGAGACCCTCGCCTCTCCACGTGGACTTCTGCAGACCAGCCGGTGTCTCAGAACACGTGGTCCGTGCTGACCCAGGGCTCTGGACGTAAACATGCTCACACACGTGATCGGCTCAACACGAGGCCTGCCTGCTTGTTAGATTCCTTTGGTGTCACCATGAAAGGGAAGTCGCATAACGTGCGTGTTACATCAGGAAGTCATCTCATAGATAATAAACTCATAATTGTGGGTTTGGACAGGTTTCCTCCGTCTGTTACTGCTCCTCTCACGCCTGTTGGAAAGGTCGGAGTGTGTCTCGTGTAAATATGTCCTACAGGAAACAAACAGCGGAACCATCATCTTTTATTTGTATTATAGCAAAGAATGGAAAGATGCGGTAACTGATATTAGATGGCAGTAACAGAGATGTATTAGGGTTAGTGTGACTGTGTGCGTGAAAAGTTTCCTAGTGTAAAAAGTGGTGCCACACATGTAATGAAGCTGTTCAGGACTTATTGAATGTGACATTGCTACACAAAATTGGCATTTATTTACAGTTTTTTAAGTTGAAGAAGATATAGACAGTAGTTCACTTCACACATTTACACATACATATTGTTTTTTCTTCTATATGCAATGGTTAGGCATATACAGCAGCAGGGTTTATTAATGCCGGTAAATCTTGGTGAACATAATATAATATATAATATATATATATATAATGTAATAATATTATATTATATTATATATATATAATAATAATATAACAATAATAATATAATAATATAATAATAATATAATAATTATATATATATATATATATATATATATATATATATAATGTATCTTGTCTAATCTATTGTATACAGATATCCCATATGACTTGTGTTACCATTTGCAGTCTGGCGTCATCACAACCACCACTAACTTAGGGGGTCCTGTTGTGTGTTTTCGACCAGGCAGTTGGACGTGGCACCTCCTCCCCCAGACAGAGAGGTCCTTCCGTCCCCACGTGTCTCTCAGCCTCCAGCATGGCGGACACACAGATGAGACTTCTGAGGAAGAAGATCCAGAAAAGAAGCGACAAGACCAAACAGCGAACACTGCTGAAGCGGCAGAGAGGCGAGGGAGACGTCGGTATGTTAACATGCGTTAATCTGTCTAGTTTATACCAAACGACGAGGTAATAATGATTATAATAACACACGTTAGCATGGCTGTTAGCATGGCTGGCTAGGCGGCTAGGTGGCTGGAAGTCTCAGAGTCTTAAAGAGTCTTAAACACCGGGGACTCGCCATTGACATGATATGAAGGTTTTGATGTAAACTAACCAGCGGAAGTTTTTTTTTTTTTTTAATCTTTGTAACTTAAGAGATGTTGTCAGTCTGTGTAGCTTGTCTGTGTAGCCAGCTAACCCCGTCCAACGTGGAGGTTCCTCTGTCTCACATGTCGCTGGGAAGCACATTTTTAGTGCCACTGCTCAGTTCCTGCCTGTCTGCCCGCCTGTCTACCTGTCCTGCCTGTCTGTTCGCCTACCTACCTGCCCTGTCTGCCTGCCTGTCTGTCTGTCTGGGTTCCACTGGGAGCATCACTGTGTAAGGATAGAACAGGGTTCCACTAGGAGCATCACAGTATAAGGATAGGACAGGGTTCCACTAGGAGGAGCATCACTGTATAAGGATAGGACAGGGTTCCACTAGGAGCATCAGTGTGTAAGGATAGGACAGGGTTCCACTAGGAGCATCACTGTATAAGGATAGAACAGGGTTCCACTAGGAGCATCACTGTGTAAGGATAGGACAGGGTTCCACTAGGAGCATCACTGTATAAGGATAGGACAGGGTTCCACTAGGAGCATCACTGTGTAAGGATAGGACAGGGTTCCACTAGGAGCATCAGTGTATAAGGATAGGACAGGGTTCCACTAGGAGCATCACTGTATAAGGATAGGACAGGGTTCCACTAGGAGCATCACTGTGTAAGGAGGATAGGACAGGGTTCCACTAGGAGCATCACTGTATAAGGATAGGACAGGGTTCCACTAGGAGCATCACTGTGTAAGGATAGGACAGGGTTCCACTAGGAGCATCACTGTATAAGGATAGGACAGGGTTCCACTAGGAGCATCACTGTGTAAGGATAGGACAGGGTTCCACTAGGAGCATCACTGTGTAAGGATAGGACAGGGTTCCACTAGGAGCATCAGTGTGTAAGGATAGGACAGGGTTCCACTAGGAGCATCACTGTATAAGGATAGGACAGGGTTCCACTGGGAGCATCACTGTATAAGAGCGTCACTGTATAAGAGCGTCACTGTATAAGAGCATCAGTGTTTCCCCTAGGTTTGCTGCCTTGGGGGGTGGCATGGACCGTGGCATGGACCCCCCCCCCCCCCCAGGGGGTAAGACCCTGCGACATACCAGCGTCATGTCCAGTGTGTCATTGGCATTGTCGCCTCACGCTACGGAAACAGGAGATAGGCTCCTGCCCTATGGGCCATTAGGCTCGAGAACCATCGGTTCTTGACTACCTGTCCACATTCTCACCTGGTTCTTGCTCTCTCTCTCTCTGGTGTGCTGACACCATCCTGCTCTCTCTCCTTCTCTCCCTCTCTCTCCTCCTCTCTCCCTATTTTGCTGTCAACCAAAAGGCAAACATAACAACCAGAGTATTTATAATCTAATCAGAGGTATACATTGATCCATATCAATTTATAACATAATTATAATTGAATATTGGATTGCTGTGGGCAATGCCGTCAGATAATGTCATTTTGACATTACTCTCTCACCTGAAAAAAAATAATGTCCAACTATAATAAAGACATTTCCAATGCAATGTACTGTAAATATGCCATTATGGTATTACCATAAAGCCCAAATCTAGCAGAATAAGAAAAGATAGTATATCTACTTTAAGTAAAATAATAAAGTGCATCCAGTTAGCTCTTTAGCTGGCAAGTGTGCAGCAGACTAGCTCATCTCATCACCTCTGAGCTAGCTAGCTTGCTAGTTCTTTTACTATTTACACCATGGAATTATAGTCACACACTTTCTAGTCACAATAATAACGACCAATTTTAACCAACTTTCTCTGTCAGAACACTCAGCAATTATATTTGCTAAAGTTTCAACTTGCTTACTTTCCATCTGCAGACATCTCACCCTGCAAAAGCTCTCTCGCGTCGCACGCACACACTCGCGCACAATCTTGTATTATTCTCCAGCGCTGGCACAGCGAAACGAAGTATGGAGATAGGTTTGGCTATGCGAGACTACTGCCGGACTAACGTTACCAACATGGGCTTGCCACTCGCCAGATTCGGGTTGGGTGCGTTTAAAAAACGCGGATATTTTAGCCTGCTTGTCAGATGTTTGGTGTCTATGTCTGTAGTAATTCCTCTTTCTTGGGGGGGCGGGTGGTTACGTTGGGGCCCGCCCCCCCAAGGCAATGGTAGGGGAAACACTGAGCATAATAATAATAATAATAACTTTATTTGTATAGCACTTTACATCAAAGTGCTTTACAATAGGTAAGCAGCAAGCACAAATACAATAGGTAAAAACTAAAATGTTAAACAATTTAAAAACAACTATTTCAATTTAAAAACACACATAATTACAACAGCACAAATAAACAGCCTATGACATGTAGACAACAGAAAACAGGTGGGTCTTTAACTTATTTTTTAAACACTTTCACTGATTCTGCCTGTCTGATATCACTAGCATCACTAGGACAGGGTTCCCACGGGTCCTTGAAATCCTTGAAAGTTTGTGAAAATAGACAAGTGTCATTGAAAGTGCTTGAATTCCCCCCCCCCTCTCTCTCTCTCAAAAAAATTTTTTTACGTAATTATAGTAGATAAGCCTCTGTATTGCTTAACTTAACACAGTAACTTTACACATATTTCGCAATATATTGTTTTGCTGTGCTGTGGTAGAGAAGGCAAGAGACCATCTAGTGTTCACACATTCAAGCCTCTCTTTTTAATTGTCGTCTGTGAGCGGAGAGTTCCTATTATATAAATTCTCATAGTAGTTCTGTCTCAAACTATGCTGTGTTGGGTCCTTGAATTTAAGGGAATTGAGTCTTGAAAGTCCTTGAAAGGTGCTTGAATTTTGATGTTTCAGAAGGTGTGGGAACCCTGATAGGAGCATCACTGTATAAGAGCACCACAACATGGAGTTAAACCATGCAGAGTACAATTTGATTTGGATCACGTGTTGAGTGTCTATGAAAGTGACAGACATACATTATGAGACAGCACGGTGGACCAATAACATGTGGCTTTTTCTTTGTCAAAGTATCTTTTGTATGTGTGTAATACAAGGGTTATCCCGGTTTCGCTTGCTAGCAATTTTCTCAAGCAACCAACCGTAAGTTGTGTCAATGAAGGGCAGTAGCTACATCCTTTGAGAATTATTATTATCAGGTTGTTGTTGGTTTGTTTTTTAAACTGATGAATCTGACATTTCCCGTTTTCCATGGCTATAATTAAGCAATATCACAAGAGAGGGAGTGCTGTTATACTGAATATCAGCACGGCTGTGATTCGGTCGTAGGTACGAGGCCGCAGTGTGATATTGCTTTTATACAACAGTTCTACAGCGCCATTTATTAGTTAACAGTAATAAGCGACAACAGATTATGACTTGTTTGTGTATTTAATCTTTTATTTTGGCTCTGCCAACAAAAAATAGTTCCGCAACTGAACTACAACTGGACTGTTGCCTAGTAACCTGAACACAAACATCTGCAGGCGAGCTACTTTGTATTAACGGTCATTTCGGAGTGATGCATATAGTTAAAAGTCCCAGTGCTGTTATACTGTATATCAGCACTCATGGAATGCCTCTTGTCCAATCAAATGACTTGGTCGGAAATAACTGTTGTATGATTTGTTGTTAAGATGACGTGGGCGGGCTGGAGGAGGAGGCGGGCTGCGATGAGACGAGCCAACCAGCGGCAGCAGCTTCGACGCCTGGCGCCACTAAACCCATGAAGAAGAAGCAGAAGCAGAAGAATGTGCCTGCCAAGGAGGACACCACAGAAGAAGGCTCTGTCAAAAAGAAAAAAAGAAAGCTGGCAAATGCCGCCGAGTCGCCGGGTAAGGTTACACCTAGTGTCCTCCTCTGTTGTTGTTGTTAGGTAAGGTTACACCTATAGGGCTTTCACACCGGCAAAGAACCGTGAAACCTCCGAACGTTGGCGCTGTCTGGCGAACCACACACTGGTATGAACGCGGGCTCGTTCGCCAGACAGCGCCAACGTTCGGGGGTTTCCGAACACGAACCAGCATGGGTCTTTGCCGGTGTGAAAGCCCTACTAGTGTCCTCCTCTGTTGTTGTTGTTGTTGTTGTTGTTGTTGTTGTTGTTGATGAACTAACCTGTGATTTTAATGGCCGTCCTGTAGGAGTGAAGAAGGCTAAGAAGGGGGAGGCAGAAGGAGAGGCGGAGGAGGAGGAGGAGGAGGTGAAGGTGACAGAACAGGAGACAAACGGTGAACCGACCGCAGACCAATCAGAGAAGCCTGGAGACGCTGATGATGATGATGATGAGGAGGAGGAGGGGGATGATGATGAGGAGGAGGGTGATGAAGAGGGTGATGGTGATGAAGAAGGGGAGGAGGAGGATGACGACGATGAAGAAGAGAAGGACGATGGACCTGAGCTCCCAACAGGCTTGACGGGTAGGAAACTGGAGGGGCTGGGGGGGGGGGGGGGGGAGAGAGAGAGAGACAGGCCTCGGGGGGGGGGAGAGAGAGACAGGCCTGTGTTCAGTGGTGACTCTGTCTCTCTCTCTCTCTGTGTGTGTCCAGGGGCGTTCGAGGACACAGCGTTCTCCTCTCTGGTGGACCTGGTCAGTGAGAACACCCTGCGCGCCGTCAAGGAGATGGGCTTTGAACACATGACGGAGATCCAACACAAGAGCATCCGCCCCCTGCTGGACGGGAGGTAACACTGCAGCTCTACTGCTTCTACGAGGCTGGGGGGACGACACACACACACACACACACACACACACACACACTACATTGCTTTCATAGGCAGACTCTCTCCACTCTGTGCTTTCATCAAGATTCAAGATTGCTTTATTGTCTGTCACAGAGTGACAGAAATTCTCCTTCGACCGGCTTTGTGCAGTTCATGAGTACGGTATCCACATTAAAGACACACATAGGTCACATACATACAATAAAAACAGACAGATATAACAGTGTTTATAAAATGTAGTGCCTATTTAAAAAGTCCAGTCATTTAAAAATAATAGTAAGAAAAACAGTATTATGATTTAAAAAGCTAAAATGCTCAAATGTTGTGGTTTGAAAAGAAAAACAGTGTGCTTCCTATTTTAAAATGTTCAGGGCGGTGGTTGCAGTGGGAATGAATTATTTTTTTATATGTGTTTTTCCGGGCCAGTGGAGTTCTATAACGGCGGCCAGATGGAAGTGGCTGAAATGATTGGTGGAGGGGGTGAGAGGGGTCCTGTGTGATTGGTGGAGGGGGTGAGAGGGGTCCTGTGTGATTGGTGGAGGGGGTGAGAGGGGTCCTGTGTGATTGGTGGAGGGGGTGAGAGGGGTCCTGTGTGATTGGTGGGGGGGGTGAGAGGGGTCCTGTGTGATTGGTGGAGGGGGTGAGAGGGGTCCTGTGTGATTTGTGTGGCTTTCCTGATTAGTGACCGGTTGTAGATTTCAGACAGGGGAGTTTGAGGTGAGCCGATGATTTTACTTGCCTGATTGACTATATGGGAGAGTTTGGTTTTGTGTTTGACAGTGAGGGAGTTGTACCAGGATGTGTTAGTTATTGAAGGTGAGAATGGATTCAATGAGTGATCTGTAAACCAGGGTTAAACCAGGGTTAAACCTTAAACGAATAGGTCTAAAATTATATATATAAAAAGAAAAAGGTCTTAAATTTGACTTGTTGAAACTTGTCGGAACCCTGAATCTAACATAGAATCCAGTGCTTTTGAACCCCTGTGAGGGACTGAATGCGTAGGCTAGATCATCTGAATGTCTAGTAAAGAACGTCTCTGTGGAAGGTTAGTGCCATAATTGTGCCCAGAGTGCAACGTGGGTGTTGTAGTTCTGCCTCCACTGATAACTAGGCCACCTGCGGTGTCTTATTCCGTGACCGTGAAATGTGTGTGAAATCTCGTGTGTTGTGGGCTGAGGTCGTTGTCTACTATGAATGTAATCCTATTGCATTGTGGGCGATGTAGTTGTGTCCATGCACTCTGCTCTGTTCCCATAGGGATGTTGTTCTGCTGCATTGTGGGTCATATAGTTTTTGCGTGCGTGTGAGAGAGAGAGATGTTTGTAAGTCGCTTTGGAGAGAGGCGTCTACTTGAATACCAAAAATCTAAGATGCTAATGTTGTCCTACTGCATTGTGGGTAGGGCTGCAACTAACGATTATTTTGATAATCGATTAATCTGCCGATTATTATTATTTATTTATTTTAATATTTCTTTTGCAAATTTTATTTTATGTTTTCTAAATCAGCCAGGCCTATACATATACATGTGCAAAAGGAATAAGTATTAATAAAAAATAATATAAATAAAAAAGGCTTTGCTACATCAAATAGGTTTAACAACAGGCCATGGACTATGGCGGTAGATTGTTTCAATAAAGTAGTTGAACTCTAGCTCAATACATGCATTGTTTTAGGTAATAACTTTGCTTAATGTAAAGGTCAGTAACCCAAAGTGCAATATAGGCTACAGACAAGACACTAATGTTTTTATATAACAGATATGCTCCAAAACAATGCAATGTGTCCTCTCACTCCATACAATAGGCTAGGCGACAGTCAGTGCCTCACTCTAACTCACGGGTAGCTTGGTAGGCTACCACTAGCTAGCCTTTAGCTTATCACCTCTGCTCTACCACTGACGTTAGCCAGCTAGCTAAATACACTTGTCATGCAATATTGAATTCATGAATGCGAGCAAACACTCACTGGCTATCGCATTACATTACAGTCATTTAGCTGACGCTTCGCCAGAACTCACACTAACGCATTTGCATGGAGAGCAGGAGACCATGGAAGGGCTGAGCCCAGCAGGACTTATATAATAAAACAATAGGAAGTTAGCTGTAACCCTCCTCTATAGAAACATAGTTAGTGTAACCCTCCTCTATAGAAACATAGTTAGTGTAACCCTCCTCTATAGAAACATAGTTAGTGTAGGTACCGGATTTTCCCACTTTTCCGGTTCCGGTCATAGGTTCTGCCCTTTCCGGCCATAGGTAGCGCTATGATTCGCTATGATTCGCGATGCCTACACCGGCCGCAAGACAGCGTGGCGTGCGTCAACAGGAAGTAGGTTTGTTATGGAAACAAAACCCCAAAAAAGTAAAAAAAAAAAGAAAAAAAGGGCGAATCCAGTGTTTCCTCCAGGAATTTTTACAATGGTGGCGGGTAGTGCTGACCGCGCGCCCGCATGAAACGCGCACGCGCGCTCAAAACAACGACGTAATTTCAGCCAAAACTCGAGGATGGCCCAAAAAAATAAAATGTTTTCCTGTACTTCTCCCGTGTGTCTCTTATTGTCTGTGTCTGCATGTTTTTCCAGCATGTAATTCCGTTGTCAATAAAAACAAAAACACTGATCTGACGTTTTTTTTCACAACGTTATTACTTGTCACTTTAAGCCCAGGAGGGAGTTAGCGATTAGCGATGTTTAGCTTAGCTTAGTTTAACAGAAGTATCTTCACTTTTAACATGACTTCCCGTGGTCGTAGAGGGCTGGTCGACGGCTTAAAATGACCGTGTAGACCTGTAGACCTTATCCAGCTATAGTCTTGTGTTTCTACCCCGGGCATAGCCGGTGTTATTCACGGACAAACACTCCTGTTAGAGTGGTTCTAGTACACTGGACATAGGTAACACATAGAGAGGCTTCTCCTCTCTCTCTCCATCCTACACTACACTACACTACGCATCCTATACTACACTACACTACGCTAGCTCGCGGTGTTCGGGTGACAGCCAGGGCGCGTTCGTAAATACGCTCTGGAAATCTGATCAGCACTCACGGAATGCCTCTTGTCCAATCAAATGACTTGGTCCCTTTATGACGTTGAACCCAGTGTGCGCTCCGGGGCTCTCAGAGCGAATTTACGAACGCAGCCTCAAGTTCAATACTCGCGACACACACGGACTGGTCCAGTTTCAGCGCTTGTGGGTGTGTCTAGCGCTGTGAAGGTCTGAAAAGCGGCCTAAATCTTTTTTTTTTTTTTGGGTTGAGAAATCTGAATGGTGGCGGAGGAAATTCCATCGTGGCGGTCCGCCACGATGAAATGCATGTAGAGGAAACACTGGAATCGATAATGGCATTCGTCGCCAACGAATTTCATTATCGATTTAATCGATTCGTTGTTGCAGCCCTAATTGTGGGTCATGTAGTTTCTTCCTCTCTCTGCTGTGTGTTGTTCCCGAGGGATGTTGTCCTACTGCATTGTGGGTCATGTAGTTTGTTGTGTGTTGTTCCCCAGGGACGTCCTGGCGGCGGCTAAGACAGGCAGCGGCAAGACCCTGGCCTTCCTCATCCCCTCCATAGAGCTCATCTACAAACTCAAGTTCATGCCCAGGAACGGTAAGACTCTCCTCTCTCCTCCACCTCTCTCCTCCTCCACCTCTCTCCTCTCTCCTCTCTCCTCCTCCACCTCTCTCCTCCTCCTCCTCTCCCCTCCACCTCTCTTCTCTCTCCTCTCTCCTCCTCCACCTCTCTCCTCTCTCCTCCTCCACCTCTCTCCTCTCTCCTCTCTCCTCTCTCCTCCTCCACCTCTCTCCTCTCTCCTCCTCTCTCCTCTCTCCTCCTACACCTCTCTCCTCCACCTCTCTCCTCTCTCCTCTCTCCTCCTCTCTCCTCTCTCCTCCTACACCTCTCTCCTCTCTCCTCCACCTCTCTCCTCCTCCACCTCTCTCCTCTCTCCTCTCTCCTCTCTCCTCCTCCACCTCTCTCCTCTCTCTTCCTACACCTCTCTCCTCTCTCCTCTCTCCTCCTACACCTCTCTCCTCTCTCCTCCTACACCTCTCTCCTCTCTCCTCCTCCACCTCTCTCCTCCTCCACCTCTCTCCTCTCACCTCTCCTCTCTCCTCCTCCTCCTCTCTCCTCTCACCTCCACCTCTCTCCTCCACCTCTCTCCTCCTCCACCTCTCTCCTCTCTCCTCCTACACCTCTCTCCTCTCTCCTCCTACACCTCTCTCCTCTCTCCTCCTACACCTCTCTCCTCTCTCCTCTCTCCTCCTCCACCTCTCTCCTCTCTCCTCCTACACCTCTCTCCTCCTCCTCCTCTCCCCTCCACCTCTCACCTCTCCCCTCCACCTCTCACCTCTCTCCTCTCACCTCTCTCCTCTCCTCCTCCACCTCTCACCTCTCTCCTCTCACCTCTCTCCTCTCCTCCTCCACCTCTCTCCTCTCTCCTCCTCCACCTCTCTCCTCTCTCCTCCTACACCTCTCTCCTCCTACACCTCTCTCCTCTCTCCTACACCTCTCTCCTCCTCCACCTCTCTCCTCTCTCCTCTCACCTCCACCTCTCTCCTCCACCTCTCTCCTCCTCCACCTCTCTCCTCTCTCCTCCTACACCTCTCTCCTCCTCCTCCTCCACCTCTCTCCTCTCTCCTCCTACACCTCTCTCCTCTCTCCTCCTACACCTCTCTCCTCTCTCCTCTCCCCTCCACCTCTCTCCTCTCTCCTCCTACACCTCTCTCCTCTCTCCTCTCTCCTCCTACACCTCTCTCCTCTCCCCTCCACCTCTCTCCTCTCTCCTCCACCTCTCTCCTCCTCCTCCTCTCCCCTCCACCTCTCACCTCTCCCCTCCACCTCTCACCTCTCTCCTCTCACCTCTCTCCTCTCCTCCTCCACCTCTCTCCTCTCTCCTCCTCCACCTCTCTCCTCTCTCCTCCTACACCTCTCTCCTCCTACACCTCTCTCCTCTCTCCTCTCTCCTCCTACACCTCTCTCCTCCTCCACCTCTCTCCTCTCTCCTCCACCTCTCTCCTCTCTCCTCTCACCTCTCTCCTCTCTCCTCCACCTCTCTCCTCTCTCCTCCTCCTCTCCCCTCCACCTCTCTCCTCTCTCCTCCACCTCTCTCCTCTCTCCTCCTCCTCCACCTCTCTCCTCCACCTCTCTCCTCTCTCCTCCTCCGCCCATGAACGGTAAGAGGACCGCCTGGACTGTGGTGTCGCAGGGTTCCACAGTAACGCTTGCCCGCTTGCCCGGAGCAGTAAAACATTCGCCGGGTTTGTTTGCGCGAGCCCGACGACGCTGCTGGATCCTGGATATGTTTACCTGCAGGAAGAACAACAGACGGCGCAGGCGCCAGACCAGACTAGACGATCATGGAGTGAAGATATTATCAAAGCGTACGCGATGCGACGGGCGATCGACTATATATATAGTGTACATAGCCTTTATTTATGTAAACCAGCTCTTTTCCCTTCTTGTTTTTAGTTTTTTTTTTTTTTTTTTCTAGCACCAGGGGAGCCCCCCCTCCCAAATGTCGTTGTTTGGTACCTGTACTATAGCAATGACAATAAAGACCATTCATTCATTCATTCATCATTCATATATATATATATATATATACATATATATATATCATATATATATATATACTCCACCATCATCTAGTCTGGTCTGGCGCCTGCGCCGTCTGTTGTTCTTCCTGCACACAGGTAAACAGATCCGGGATCCAGCAGCGTCGCCGGGCTCGCGCAAACAAACCCGGCTAATGTTTTACTGCTCCGGGCAAGCGGGAAGCGTTACTGTCGACCCCGTGTGTCGTGGATTTTGGTTCTCGGTTGTGACGTCTTGTAGACCTGCCAGGCTGCCACACTTGCCTGCACAAAGACCATAGCTCGGAAGTGTTTTGTGTGTATATATATATATATATATAGAGAGAGAGAGTACACACACACACACACAGACACCCATCCACCCACCCACACACGCACAAATGTCATTGAAAGCTCTTGGGGTGGGAAAGTTACCGGGATTGCCTCTCTACCTACCACAGACGTTGTCCCCTCTCCTCTCCCCCCTCCCTCCCTCCCTCCCTCCCCCCCCAGGCACGGGGGTGGTGATCCTGTCCCCCACCAGAGAGCTGGCCATGCAGACCTACGGGGTGATGAAGGAGCTGATGGCGCACCACGTGCACACGTTCGGCCTGGTGATGGGAGGCAGCAACCGCACGGCCGAGGCCAAGAAGCTGGCCAACGGGGTCAACGTCATCGTGGCCACGCCCGGCCGCCTGCTGGACCACCTGCAGGTGAGTGACCTTTGACCTTTGACCCCTGACCACAACCACGACATCACACCACCGCACGCTTTATTGAGACCACACGAAGAAAGTCGAGCTCCGTCTCGAACTATACAGCAGCACACGTGTGTGTGTGTGTGTGTGTGTGTGTGTGTGTGTGTGTGTGTGTGTGAAAACCCCCCAAAAAAAACTAGGTTTAGAAGAAGGTGATGGAAGAAGGTTTTTCCTTCTATCAATGGCCCCGGGTCTGAGCTAGATTACTCTTCCTGCTACGAATGGTGGATTGATGATTCACTTGCTTAGTCAAATGTATCGATTGTAAGTCGCTTTGGAATAAGGCGTCTGCTAAATGCCAAACATGTAAATGTAAATGTGTGTGTAACTCTCTTCTTTCCCTCTCCCTATCATCCCTTTCTGTCTCTCCCCCTCTCCCTCCATCCCTCTCTCTTTCTCTCTCCCTCCCAACCCTCTCTCTCCCTCCCACCCTCTCTCTCTCCCATCCCTCTCCCTCCCTCCCACCCTCTCTCTCTCCCATCCCTCTCCCTCCCTCCCATCTCTCTCTCCATCCCTCTCTCTCCCTCCCATCCCTCTCTCCCTCCCATCCCTCTCTCTCTCCCTCCCATCCCTCTCTTCCTCTCTCTCCCTCCCATCCCTCTCTCTCTCCCTCCCATCCCTCTTTCTCTCTCCCTCCCATCCCTCTCTCTCTCTCCCTCCCATCCCTCTCTCTCTCCCTCCCATCTCTCTCTCTCTCCCTCCCTCCCTCCCATCCCTCTCTCCCTCTCTCTCTCCCCTCCCTCTCTCAGAACACGGCAGGCTTCATGTATAAGAACCTGCAGTGTCTGATCATAGACGAGGCAGATCGTATCCTGGAGGTGGGCTTCGAGGAGGAGCTGAAACAGATCATCAAACTGCTGCCCAGTACGTACACACACACGCACACGCACACACACACACACACATCATCATCACCTGTGTGTGTTCTGATGTGTGTGTGTGTGTGTGTGTGTGTGTGTTCTGATGTGTGTGTGTGTGGTGTCTGTCTGTGTGTGTGTCTGTGTGTGTGTTCTATGTGTGTGTGTGTGTGTCTGATGTGTGTCTGTGTGTGTGTGTGTGTGTGTGTGTGTGTGTTCTGATGTGTGTGTGTGTGTGTGTGTGTGCAGAGCGTAGACAGACCATGCTGTTCTCGGCCACGCAGACCCGTAAGGTGGAGGACCTGGCCCGCATCTCCCTGAAGAAGGAGCCTCTGTACGTGGGCGTGGACGACAACAAGGACAACGCCACGGTGGACGGCCTGGAGCAGGTACACACACACACACACACACATTTAATATCTTTATTTGCGTTCACATTTTACAATAAAATTCTTGAACACAAACAGTATTAGTTGCACCAGCATAGGACACTCGATAATTCAAGCTTTAAATCTGTCTATGGGTACAGGTAGCAGCGTCTCCTTCATATGTGGCGGCTGCCAATTATTGCAGATATTGAGCAGAATTTTGCCACGGCCTTTGCTTTAGGCTTGGGAATTCCTGCCATCTGCAACCCCCTGACGACTAGTCTGTGGACATTACCAAGGCTTCCAAATATAAACACTAATCATTTACATTTGTACCCAAGCTGTACAATGGCATCTTTGAGTGGATGGTACTTCACAACTTTGGTAAGAAAGGCCTCTTCTAGGCTGTAGTCAAACGCGCAACCCACTTCCAAAATGATGACCTCTCTACTGTCCTCATCGACAACAACAACATCTGGTGTATTGGCTGCAACATTTGAAAAATAGTCATATTCACACACACACACACACACCAGAACACACACACACATGCACGCACACGCACGCGCACACACACACACAAGAACACACGCACACACACACATCGCCACGGTGGACGGCCTGGAGCAGGTACACACACACACACACACACACAAGAACACACACACACGCACACACACACCGCCACGGTGGACGGCCTGGAGCAGGTACACACACACACACACACACACCCACTTGACTGCCTCTTGTCCAATCAAATTACTTGGTTCCATTATGACGTCGAACCCAAGGACCCCCGGTTAGGACCTCTCCACCTCTCACACACTACCTAACACCTCCCGTCGTTGCCAGGGTTACGTGGTGTGTGTGTCTACCTAACACCTCCTCCTCCTCCTCCTCCTCCCGTTGCCAGGGTTACGTGGTGTGTCCGTCAGAGAAGCGCTTCCTGCTGCTGTTCACGTTCCTGAAGAAGAACCGCAAGAAGAAGCTGATGGTGTTCTTCTCTTCGTGCATGTCCGTCAAGTTCCACTACGAGCTGCTCAACTACATAGACCTGCCTGTGATGGCCATACACGTGAGTTACTACTCTGCTCCCCCCTCCTCCCCCTCCTCACCCCTCCTCCCCCTCCTCACCTACATAGACCTGCCTGTGATGGCCATACACGTGAGTTACTACCCTCCTCCCCCCTCCTCACCCTCCTCACCCCTCCTCACCTACATAGACCTGCCTGTGATGGCCATACACGTGAGTTACTACCCTCCTCCCCCCTCCTCCCCCTCCTCACCCCTCCTCACCCCTCCTCACCCCTCCTCACCTACATAGACCTGCCTGTGATGGCCATACACGTGAGTTACATAGACCTGCCTGTGATGGCCATACACGTGAGTTACTACCCTCCTCCCCGTGTGTGTGTGTATGTGTGTGTGTGTGTGTGTGTGTGTGTGTGTGTGACAGTAGTGTGTGTGTGTGTGTGTAACAGTAGTGTGTGTGTAACAGTAGTGTGTGTGTGTTCCAGGGCAAGCAGAAGCAGACCAAGCGCACCACCACGTTCTTCCAGTTCTGTAACGCCGACACGGGCGTGCTGCTCTGCACCGATGTGGCGGCCCGCGGGCTGGACATCCCCGAGGTGGACTGGATAGTCCAGTACGACCCCCCCGACGACCCCAAGGTAACACACCAGGGCTGCCTTGTTGGGTCCTTGAATTTGAGGGAGTTGAGTCTTGAAAGTGCTTGAATGTGATGTTTCAGAAGGTGTGGGAACCCTGTTTTGACTGTGTGTGACTCTCTCCCCCTGGTGTGTGTGTGTGTGTGTGTGTGTGTGTCTGTGTGTCTGTGTGTGTGTGTGTCTGTGTCGTGTGTGTGTGTGTGCGTGTGTGTGTCTGTGTGTCTGTGTCTGTGTGTCTGTGTGTGTGTGTGTGTGCGTGTGTGTCTGTGTGTGTGTCTCTGTGTCTCTGTGTGTCTGTGTGTGTGTGTGTGTCTGTGTGTGTGTCTCTGTGTGTGTGTGTTTGTGTGTGTCTGTCTGTGTCTGTGTGTGTGTGTGTGTGTGTCTGTGTGTGTGTGTCTGTGTGTGTGTGTGTGTCTGTGTGTGTGTCTGTGTGTGTGTGTGTGTGCGTGTGTGTGTCTGTGTGTCTGTGTCTGTGTGTCTGTGTGTGTGTGTGTGTGCGTGTGTGTCTGTGTGTGTGTCTCTGTGTCTCTGTGTGTCTGTGTGTGTGTGTGTCTGTGTGTGTGTCTCTGTGTGTGTGTGTTTGTGTGTGTCTGTCTGTGTCTGTGTGTGTGTGTGTCTGTGTGTGTGTGTCTGTGTGTGTGTGTGTGTCTCTGTGTGTGTGTGTCTGTGTGTGTGTGTCTGTGTGTGTGTCTGTGTGTGTGTGTGTGTCTGTGTGTGTGCGTGTGCGTGTGTGTGTCTGTGTCTGTGTGTGTGCGTGTGTGTGTAGGAGTACATCCACAGGGTGGGCAGGACAGCGCGGGGGATAGACGGCCAGGGCCACGCCCTCCTCATCCTCCGGCCCGAGGAGCTGGGCTTCCTACGCTTCCTCAAGCAGGCCAAGGTAACCGTGGCAACCGTGACACTACAACAGCCGTGACCATAGTAGCACTAGAACAGCAGCCGTGCCTTGTTTACCTACTAGAAGAGCCAAATGACCCCCTCTCTTTACAACGCTCAAGCTGCTACTTACACACGTCCAAACGACCACTAGTTGGCACCGCTTGTAAATTAGCCTGCTTCCTACACAGAAAAACAACTGCAAAACATCTTCATACTGGCTTATCCTGATATATGAAAATGTAAGGATACTGGGGTGGTAGAACACCACATATCTAGGATCTAAGTCATGAAAGGAGGGTCCTGAAATGTGATCGGGTGCAAAGATATTTATGAGATATTTATATTACAAATGTACTCAACGACCCCTAACCTTAACTCAACCACCCCTCACCCTGACCATAACTCAACCACAACTCAACCACACCTGACTATACTGGAATGCAGGTGGTAACCACAAGATAAGCGGTGTATAAACGTGTGTGTGTGTCCCCTCTGTCCCCAGGTGCCTCTGAGTGAGTTTGAGTTCTCCTGGAGTAAGATCTCTGACATCCAGACACAGGTAAGACCACACCTCCACCACACCTCCACCACACCGCCACCACACCTTCACCACACCTTCACCACACCAACCACAGCTCAACCACACCTCCACCACACCTTCACCACACCTTCACCACACCTTCACCACACCTTCACCACACCAACTACAGATCAACCACAGCTCGACCACACAACCACACATCGACCAACATCACTTATGATATGCATTCACATGTCTCTCTGCGTGACAATCTAGTGACACAACCTCTTCCCTCTCCTCCTCCTTCCTTTCTTCCCTGCCCTCTCCCTCTCTCCCCCCTCCTCCTCTCCTCCTTCCTTTCTTCCCTGCCCTCTCCCTCTCTCCCCCTCCTCCTATCCTCCTCCTTCCTTTCTTCCCTGCCCTCTCCCTCTCCCCCCCTCCTATCCTCCTTCCTTCCTTTCTTCCCTGCCCTCTCCCTCTCTCCACCCTCATCCTCCTCTCCTCCTCCTTCCTTTCTTCCCTGCCCTCTCCCTCTCTCCACCCTCATCCTCCTATCCTCCTCCTTCCTTTCTTCCCTGCCCTCTCCCTCTCTCCCCTCCTCCTATCCTCCTCCTTCCTTTCTTCCCTGCCCTCTCCCTCTCCCTCTCCCCCCCTCCGCTCCTCCTTCCTTTCTTCCCTGCCCTCTCCCTCTCTCCACCCTCGTCCTCCTCTCTTCCCTCTCCCCCCTCCTCCTATCCTCCTTCCTTCCTTTCTTCCCTGCCCTCTCCCTCTCCCCCCTCCTCCTATCCTCCTTCCTTCCTTTCTTCCCTGCCCTCTCCCTCTCCCCCCCTCCTCCTCTCCTCCTCCTTCCTTTCTTCCCTGCCCTCTCCCTCTCTCCCCCCCTCCTCCTCCTTCCTTTCTTCCCTGCCCTCTCCCTCTCTCCCCCTCCTCCTATCCTCCTTCTTCCTTTCTTCCCTGCCCTCTCCCTCTCTCCCCCCCTCCTCCTATCCTCCTTCTTCCTTTCTTCCCTGCCCTCTCCCTCTCTCCACCCCTCCTCCTCTCCTCCTCCTTCCTTTCTTCCCTGCCCTCTCCCTCTCTCCCCCTCCTCCTATCCTCCTTCTTCCTTTCTTCCCTGCCCTCTCCCTCTCTCCCCCCCTCCTCCTATCCTCCTTCTTCCTTTCTTCCCTGCCCTCTCCCTCTCTCCCCCTCCTCCTCTCCTCCTTCTTCCTTTCTTCCCTGCCCTCTCCCTCTCCCCTCCTCCTATCCTCCTCCTTCCTTTCTTCCCTGCCCTCTCCCTCTCTCCCCCTCCTCCTATCCTCCTCCTTCCTTTCTTCCCTGCCCTCTCCCTCTCTCCCCCCTCCTCCTATCCTCCTTCTTCCTTTCTTCCCTGCCCTCTCCCTCTCTCCCCCTCCTCCTATCCTCCTCCTTCCTTTCTTCCCTGCCCTCTCCCTCTCTCCCCCCTCCTCCTATCCTCCTTCCTTCCTTTCTTCCCTGCCCTCTCCCTCTCTCCACCCCTCCTCCTCTCCTCCTTCTTCCTTTCTTCCCTGCCCTCTCCCCCCTCCTCCTATCCTCCTTCTTCCTTTCTTCCCTGCCCTCTCCCTCTCTCCCCCCTCCTCCTATCCTCCTTCCTTCCTTTCTTCCCTGCCCTCTCCCTCTCTCCCCCCTCCTCCTCTCCTCCTTCTTCCTTTCTTCCCTGCCCTCTCCACCCCTCCTCCTCTCCTCCTCCTTCCTTTCTTCCCTGCCCTCTCCCTCTCTCCACCCCTCCTCCTCTCCTCCTCCTTCCTTTCTTCCCTGCCCTCTCCCTCTCTCCCCCCCTCCTCCTCTCCTCCTCCTTCCTTTCTTCCCTGCCCTCTCCCTCTCTCCTCCTATCCTCCTTCCTTCCTTTCTTCCCTGCCCTCTCCCTCTCTCCCCCTCCTCCTATCCTCCTCCTTCCTTTCTTCCCTGCCCTCTCCCTCTCTCCACCCTCCTCCTATCCTCCTCCTTCCTTTCTTCCCTGCCCTCTCCCTCTCTCCCCCCCTCCTCCTATCCTCCTCCTTCCTTTCTTCCCTGCCCTCTCCCTCTCTCCCCCCCTCCTCCTCTCCTCCTCCTTCCTTTCTTCCCTGCCCTCTCCCTCTCCCTCTCTCCTCCTATCCTCCTTCCTTCCTTTCTTCCCTGCCCTCTCCCTCTCCCCCCCTCCTCCTCTCCTCCTCCTTCCTTTCTTCCCTGCCCTCTCCCTCTCTCCACCCCTCCTCCTCTCCTCCTCCTTCCTTTCTTCCCTGCCCTCTCCCTCTCTCCCCCCTCCTCCTCTCCTCCTCCTTCCTTTCTTCCCTGCCCTCTCCCTCTCTCCCCCCCTCCTCCTCTCCTCCTCCTTCCTTTCTTCCCTGCCCTCTCCCTCTCTCCACCCTCGTCCTCCTCTCTTCCCTCCCCCCCCCCTCCTCCTCTCCTCCCCCCCCTCCTCCTCCTCTCTTCCCTCTCCCCCCCTCCTCCTCCTCTCTTCCCTCTCCCCCCCCTCCTCCTCCTCTCCTCCCCCCCCTCCTCTCCTCCGTGCAGATGGAGAAGCTGATAGAGAAGAACTACTACCTCCACAAGTCAGCCCAGGAGGCCTACAAGTCTTACGTGCGCGCGTACGACTCGCACTCCCTGAAGCAGATCTACAGCGTGGGTACCCTCAACCTCCCCATGGTGGCGCTGTCCTTCGGCTTCAAAGTGCCGCCCTACGTCGACCTCAGTATCCTTTACAACACTGTCCTGTCCTTGTTCCGTTGTCAGAGAAACGGAATAGAATACGTCACTTTGTCATCCCAAAATGGACATTTACTTTTGGCATCACCATGCAAAAATTGTAAAAACAAAACATTGCTTCCTAAACCACATACCATTCATTAGGGATGGGACGAAATATCGTATGGTGATGTATATCGCGATACAAAAACATGACGATACGCATCGTGTTGCAGAAAAATGGATCGCGAAATAAACTGTGTTTTTTTCTTTTTCTTCCATTAGCTACACTTCTTGGGGAGGCGTCCGTAATAAAGAGGAATTATTACGGACGTAGACACCAAACATCTGACAAGTAGGCTAAAATATCCGCGTTAAACGCACACAACCTGAATCTGGCGAGTGGCAAGCCCATGGGCTCGTTTGTAACGTTAGTCCGCCAGTAGTCTCGCATAGCCAGACCTATCTCTCCACACTTCACATAGCCAGACCTATCTCTCCACACTTCACATAGCCAGACCTATCTCTCCACACTTCACATAGCCAGACCTATCTCTCCACACTTCACATAGCCAGACCTATCTCTCTACACTTCGCTTCGCTGTGCCAGCGCTGGAGAATAATACAAGAGTGTGCGCGAGTGTGTGCGCGCGACGCGAGAGAGTTTTTGACGGGTGAGATGTCTGCAGATGAAAGTAAGAAAGTTGAAACGTTATAAAATATAATTGCTGAGTGTTCTGACAGAGCAAGTTGGTTAAAATTGTGTCTGACTATAGTTCCATGGTGTAAATAGTGTCAAAGAACTAGCAAGCTTGCTAGCTCAGAGGTGATGAGATGAGCTAGTCTGCTGCACACTTGCCAGCTAAAGGAGGCACTTTATTATTTTACTTGAAGTAGATATACAATCTTTCTTATTCTGCTAGAATTGGGCTTCATGGTAATACCATAATGGCATATTTACAGTACATGGACAGTGGATTGAAGCATTGGAAATGTCAGTTTTTTATAGTTGGACATACGATTTTTTTTCAGGTGAGAGAGTAAAGTCAAAATGACATTATCTGACTGCATTGCCCACAGCAATCCAATATTCAATTATAATTATGTTATAAATTGATATGGATCAATGTATACCTCTCATTAGATTATAAATACTCTGGTTGTTATGTTTGCCTTTTGGTTGACAGCAAAAGAGGGAGAGAGGAGGATAGAGAGGGAGAGAAGGAGAGAGAGCAGGATGGTGTCGGCACACCAGAGAGAGAGAGCAAGAACCAGGTGAGAAAGTGGACAGGTAGTCAAGACCACATAAGTAAGTAGCCTTGAGAACCGATGGTTCTGGAGCCTAATGGCCCATAGGGCAGGAGCCTATCTCCTACACCCCCTGGACATGATGCTGGCCACCCCCCCAAGGCAGCAAACCTAGGGGAAACACTGATCTTGTTTTATTTATGATATCGTATCGTGAACCCCTGTATCGAGAGGTGCGTCGTATCGTGAGTTAAGTGTATCGTCCCATCCCTACCATTCATATAAACCACATATCCATTCATATAAACCACATATCCATTCAGACACATGATAATAGTATCACATGATAACACGCATTACAACGACACTGGCAAATCAAGCCCAGCTAGTATATGAACTATTCATATACTGTACATAATAATACTACTACTACTATAATAATAACATAATACGGGCGCTTAGGTGGCGTAGCGGGTTAAGCGTTGACCATGTTACCGCAGAGTCCCCGGTTCGATTCCGGCCGGGGACATATCCTGCATGTCATCCCTCCTCTCTCTCACCCATCCTTCCTGTCTAAATCTCTACTGTATCTGTCAATAAAATGAAAAATATGAGTGGGACTGCCCCTGACATAATACTATTGAACCTCTGTTGTGTTGAGGTGTTGAGGTGTGTTAGTGGCCTTAACCCCCCCCCCAGACGTCCACAGCAGCAAGGGAGTGAAGATGACGAAGAGAGGCGGGGGCGGTGGCTTCGGCTACCAGAAGAAAGGCAGCGTGAACAAGTCCAGGATCTTCAAACACATCAACAAGGGCAAGGGAGAGAAGAGGCAGTTCTCCCGCTAGTCTGGCCCAGCGCGCTCTGTCTGTCTGCCTGGCTGGTTGGCTGGTTGGCTGGCTGGCTGTCTCTGTCTCTGTGTGTGTGTGTGTGTGTGTGTGTGTGTGCGCGCGCTGTCCTGTCTCTACACACATCCTACAAGAGGCCCATGTTCTCACCCTGAAGGTGGTTTTGATGTTGAACAGGTGTGACTCACCTGTCCTTCTGCACAGGGGGCCGGGGGGTATTCCATCAATGTCGCTAAAGGAAAACACAGACTCGTTTTTTTATAAATCTCGTGAGACTTATCAACAAATAAGCCTGGCTTTTCCTTTAGCGACGTTGATGGAATACCCCCCAGTATCTGTATCTAGGAACAACATGTTTTGATTTTGTATTTACAACGGCAGAACTGTCAGTGGGCTCCAGTTGTTCCGAGGTGTGTTCTCTCTCCCTGACTCTTTTGATATTATGATATGCATCGATTCTGCTAAATTGTACATTGATAAACGTTGTTTGCGTTGATTTCTTTCTTCTGTGATTCTTGACTGCCCTCTACTGGCTTATTAAAAAACAATATAAACCCCATCACAGCGTGGTTGTGTGTCCGTACAGGCTCTGAGACATAGCCGTACTTTTAACACGTAATCAGCCATGAGGACATTTCTTTTTTTTATCTTTACACTCGATCACATTTCAGGACCCTCCTTTCATGACTTGTCCTAGATATGTGCGTTCTACCACCCAGTGTCCTTACATTTTCAAAATCACATCAGGATGAGATGGTATGAAGATTTTTGCTGTTTTTCTGTGTAGGAAGCAGGCTAATTTACTAGCGGTCGTTGTGTAAATAGCAGCGTAGCATTGTAAAGAGGTGGTTCTTTTAGTAGGTAAAAACGGCACGGCTGTTCTAGTGTTAAACAGCATTCACATGACAAGCACTCTGGCGTTTCAGAAGGTAGTCAGAAAGAAATCCAGAATCATTGAGGTGGAGTTTTTGTAAAACGTTATTATGTATTGTCAATCCATAACATCGTCGTATGTACAAACACAGACAACAAATGTGTCAATAAACGTTCTCAAGGACAGAGTAAAATAGACAATCTTAAGATTTCATTTCAGATTTAAAAACATTGTTTTAAGACAATCATAATAAAAAGTCATACAGATTTATCGTCGTCGTCCAAATCTAAAGAGCAGCAGCATTTTCAAAAAGTCTAAAACATTGTCGGTTGGAAAACACATTTCCTCCTCCCACAGTTTCAGATTTGAACGCGACCTTACAGTAATTCCACATTTCATAATCATCTCATTAAATTGCAGCTGCCATACATGCATAGTCACTGACCAGGACGTGTGTATACAGCCGTGTTAGTGTAGTGATCCTGTGTCAAGTCGTCGATGATCCCTCAAAATCTATCCTTAAAATCAATAACATCGTATCGGATTAAAAAACGACCAAATATTTTCTCTTCACAAGAACAGTCGAGCGTGTGTTCCCGTACGCCGGCCTCTGAACCAACCGATGAGGGATTATAAAGTGCTTTAAGGCCCTGGGACACTTCACATTCAGATGTTTCTTCAAGTGGATCCAGTTGGTCAGAGCAGCAACCTTCAGACGACCTTCTGACGTTTATCACAACGGTGGTTCGGGATCGAGGCTTCAAGCTTTTCACAGCCAACTCGTGAGCTTAGAATGATAAGGTTCGATCTCCGTTTAGGGTAGTTCAGAGATATTGAGCGTCAAAGTTTTTACATTCCATTATGTTCTGTGAGATGGAGCCTTTGTATTTTATGAATTACTAACTCAAAAATGTCAATGTTTAAAAAATAACACAGGCATTAATAAAGACCTAATGGATCAGATTATGTAAAAAATTGATATAGAACCTTATAATTCTAACGTCACGAACTGTCATTCATTCATTCGGACGACCAGTTTAAACATCCAAGTTCCCTTTTTTTTTCTTCTATGTACAGTATCGCAAATGGTAAACGGACTGCACTTATATAGCGCCTTTGTCCAAAGCGCTTGACAGCGAGGGGCAAGGCCGTTGTAAAGCGCTTTGGAGCAGCAGAAAAGGTGCTATATAAGTGCAGTCCATTTACCATTTACAACGGCCTCTCATTCACCCATTCACACACCAATGGCGGCAAGCTACCATGCAAGGCGCCGGCCCGCTCACTGGGAGCAATTTGGGGTTCAGTGTCTTGCCCAAGGACACTTCGACATGTGGCCAGCCAGGGCTCGAACCGCCGATCTTCCAACCTTGCGATCATTAGACGGCGGCTCTAACCTCCTGCGCCACAGCCGCCCCAACGTGTCGATCATAAACAGTGTTAAAACAGGAACCGTGTGCCAAGACAAAACATAAGACAAACATGACCATAAAATAACAAAAATATTAACATTAGTTTCACCTGCTGTCCTGGGTCATCCCCCCCACCCCCCTGAGCAGTAGAGCTCTCCAACCGTCTACAATGGTACCATGGAGGGGAGACTTGGAATGCACATCGTTACATTCCCCCCCCCCCCCTCCAAGGTTCCTAGGCAGCGACGTGTTTGGGTCAGATGTCCTTATGGTGTTCTGTCTGATGGGAGGGGGAGAGAGAGAGGGAGGGAGGGGGAGAGAGAGAGGGAGGGAGGGGAGAGAGGGAGAGGGAGGGAGGGAGGGGGAGAGAGAGAGGGAGGGAGGGGGAGAGAGAGAGGGAGGGAGGGGGAGAGAGAGAGGGAGGGAGGGGGGGGAGAGAGGGAGAGAGGGAGGGAGGGGGGTGAGAGAGGGAGGGAGAGGGGGGTGAGAGAGGGAGGGAGAGGGGGGGAGAGAAGGGGAGGCACACAGTGTTAGATAGAACCAAGCAGGTCAAGCTAACAACATGGTGGATATGATTAATATCTAGTTGGCCGTCAGGAGGGGAGGCTGGTGGAGGTGGAAATCGGAGGACGGGCTCATTGTGACGCATGGAGGCAATGACCAATGGTGTCTCACTCACCCTCCGATCCCTACCTCCAATTAATAAATAACCTTAATATCATCTAATAACAAAGTGTAGTGTAGTGTGTAGTGTATATAGTGTGTAGTATGTAGTGTATATAGTGTGTAGTGTGTAGTGTATATAGTGTGTAGTATGTAGTGTATATAGTGTGTAGTATGTAGTGTATATAGTGTGTAGTATGTAGTGTATATAGTGTGTAGTGTGTAGTGTATATAGTGTGTAGTGTGTATAGTGTGTAGTGTATATAGTGTGTAGTATGTAGTGTATATAGTGTGTAGTATATAGTGTGTAGTATGTAGTGTATATAGTGTGTAGTGTGTAGTGTATATAGTGTGTAGTATATATAGTGTGTAGTATGTAGTGTATATAGTGTGTAGTGTATATAGTGTGTAGTGTATATAGTGTGTAGTATGTAGTGTATATAGTGTGTAGTGTATATAGTGTGTAGTATGCAGTGTATATAGTGTGTAGTATGTAGTGTATATAGTATATAGTGTGTAGTGTATATAGTGTGTAGTATGTAGTGTATATAGTGTGTAGTATATAGTGTGTAGTGTATATAGTGTGTAGTGTATATAGTGTGTAGTATGTAGTGTATATAGTGTGTAGTATGCAGTGTATATAGTGTGTAGTATGTAGTGTATATAGTGTGTAGTATGTAGTGTATATAGTGTGTAGTGTGTGTAGTATGCAGTGTATATAGTGTGTAGTATGTAGTGTATATAGTATATAGTGTGTAGTGTATATAGTGTGTAGTATGTAGTGTATATAGTGTGTAGTATATAGTGTGTAGTATGTAGTGTATATAGTGTGTACTGGCCTCTCCAGGTGAGTGTACGTACCGTTGCCAGTGCAGATGACTGAGGGCTCCAGGGTCTCCCAGTTCATGGCCTTCTGGACCGCCTTCTTCCAGCGGGCGAACCGGAACTCACTCTCTAACACCAGGAAACACACAACCGTCAGTACTGAAGCTCTCTCTCTAACACCAGGAAACACACAACCGTCAGTACTGAAACTCTCTCTCTCTGACACCAGGAAACACACAACCGTCAGTACTGAAACTCTCTCTCTAACACCAGGAAACACACAACCGTCAGTACTGAAGCTCTCTCTCTAACACCAGGAAACACACAACCGTCAGTACTGACACTCTCTCTCTAACACCAGGAAACACACAACCGTCAGTACTGAAACTCTCTCTCTAACACCAGGAAACACACAACCGTCAGTACTGAAGCTCTCTCTCTAACACCAGGAAACACACAACCGTCAGTACTGACACTCTCTCTCTAACACCAGGAAACACACAACCGTCAGTACTGACACTCTCTCTCTAACACCAGGAAACACACAACCGTCAGTACTGACACTCTCTCTCTAACACCAGGAAACACACAACCGTCAGTACTGAAGCTCTCTCTCTGACACCAGGAAACACACAACCGTCAGTACTGAAGCTCTCTCTCTAACACCAGGAAACACACAACCGTCAGTACTGAAACTCTCTCTCTAACACCAGGAAACACACAACCGTCAGTACTGAAACTCTCTCTCTGACACCAGGAAACACACAACCGTCAGTACTGAAGCTCTCTCTCTCTAACACCAGGAAACACACAACCGTCAGTACTGAAGCTCTCTCTCTCTAACACCAGGAAACACACAACCGTCAGTACTGAAGCTCTCTCTCTGACACCAGGAAACACACAACCGTCAGTACTGAAGCTCTCTCTCTAACACCAGGAAACACACAACCGTCAGTACTGAAGCTCTCTCTCTCTGACACCAGGAAACACACAACCGTCAGCACTGAAACTCTCTCTCCCTAACACCAGGAAACACACAACCGTCAGTACTGAAGCTCTCTCTCTCTGACACCAGGAAACACACAACCGTCAGCACTGAAGCTCTCTCTCTAACACCAGGAAACACACAACCGTCAGTACTGAAGCTCTCTCTCTGACACCAGGAAACACACAACCGTCAGTACTGAAGCTCTCTCTCTAACAACAGGAAACACACAACCGTCAGTACTGAAGCTCTCTCTCTCTGACACCAGGAAACACACAACCGTCAGTGCTGAAGCTCTCTCTCTGACACCAGGAAACACACAACCGTCAGTACTGAAGCTCTCTCTCTCTGACACCAGGAAACACACAACCGTCAGTACTGAAGCTCTCTCTCTAACGCCAGGAAACACACAACCGTCAGTACTGAAACTCTCTCTCTAACACCAGGAAACACACAACCGTCAGTACTGAAGCTCTCTCTCTCTGACACCAGGAAACACACAACCGTCAGTACTGAAGCTCTCTCTCTGACACCAGGAAACACACAACCGTCAGTACTGAAGCTCTCTCTCTGACACCAGGAAACACACAACCGTCAGTACTGAAGCTCTCTCTCTGACACCAGGAAACACACAACCGTCAGTACTGAAGCTCTCTCTCTAACACCAGGAAACACACAACCGTCAGTACTGAAGCTCTCTCTCTGACACCAGGAAACACACAACCGTCAGTGCTGAAGCTCTCTCTCTGACACCAGGAAACACACAACCGTCAGTACTGAAGCTCTCTCTCTGACACCAGGAAACACACAACCGTCAGTACTGAAGCTCTCTCTCTGACGCCAGGAAACACACAACCGTCAGTACTGAAGCTCTCTCTCTGACACCAGGAAACACACAACCGTCAGTACTGAAGCTCTCTCTCTGACACCAGGAAACACACAACCGTCAGTACTGAAACTCTCTCTCTCTAACACCAGGAAACACACAACCGTCAGTACTGAAGCTCTCTCTCTGACACCAGGAAACACACAACCGTCAGTACTGAAACTCTCTCTCTCTAACACCAGGAAACACACAACCGTCAGTACTGAAGCTCTCTCTCTAACACCAGGAAACACACAACCGTCAGTACTGAAGCTCTCTCTCTCTGACACCAGGAAACACACAACCGTCAGTACTGAAACTCTCTCTCTGACACCAGGAAACACACAACCGTCAGTACTGAAGCTCTCTCTCTCTGACACCAGGAAACACACAACCGTCAGTACTGAAGCTCTCTCTCTCTAACACCAGGAAACACACAACCGTCAGTACTGAAGCTCTCTCTCTCTGACACCAGGAAACACACAACCGTCAGTACTGAAACTCTCTCTCTCTAACACCAGGAAACACACAACCGTCAGTACCGAAGCTCTCTCTCTAACACCAGGAAACACACAACCGTCAGTACTGAAACTCTCTCTCTCTGACACCAGGAAACACACAACCGTCAGTACTGAAACTCTCTCTCTGACACCAGGAAACACACAACCGTCAGTACTGAAGCTCTCTCTCTAACACCAGGAAACACACAACCGTCAGTACTGAAGCTCTCTCTCTAACACCAGGAAACACACAACCGTCAGTACTGAAACTCTCTCTCTAACAACAGGAAACACACAACCGTCAGTACTGAAGCTCTCTCTCTCTGACACCAGGAAACACACAACCGTCAGTACTGAAACTCTCTCTCTAACAACAGGAAACACACAACCGTCAGTACTGAAGCTCTCTCTCTCTGACACCAGGAAACACACAACCGTCAGTACTGAAGCTCTCTCTCTCTGACACCAGGAAACACACAACCGTCAGTACTGAAGCTCTCTCTCTGACGCCAGGAAACACACAACCGTCAGTACTGAAGCTCTCTCTCTCTAACACCAGGAAACACACAACCGTCAGTACTGAAACTCTCTCTCTAACAACAGGAAACACACAACCGTCAGTACTGAAACTCTCTCTCTGACACCAGGAAACACACAACCGTCAGTACTGAAACTCTCTCTCTAACAACAGGAAACACACAACCGTCAGTACTGAAACTCTCTCTCTGACACCAGGAAACACACAACCGTCAGTACTGAAGCTCTCTCTCTGACACCAGGAAACACACAACCGTCAGTACTGAAACTCTCTCTCTGACACCAGGAAACACACAACCGTCAGTACTGAAGCTCTCTCTCTGACACCAGGAAACACACAACCGTCAGTACTGAAGCTCTCTCTCTAACACCAGGAAACACACAACCGTCAGTACTGAAGCTCTCTCTCTAACACCAGGAAACACACAACCGTCAGTACTGAAGCTCTCTCTCTAACACCAGGAAACACACAACCGTCAGTACTGAAACTCTCTATAGGAGAGACAGACAGACAGACAGACAGACAACTGTTGACCTCTAATACAGCTGGACCTGAGAAAGCTGCGTGGTTTAAACAGTCTAGTAGTGAACACATTCCTCCACAAGAGGGCAGTGTCCGCTAGACTGACGTTGAACTCTTGTGTGTTCACTGTGGAGACTGCAAGACTGCAAGACACTCTCTCCTCCTCTCTGTGTGGTTCTAGGTCTTGTATTTCTATGATAGAGTGTAGTTCTAGTACAGGTGTTTCTATGATAGAGTGGTTCTAGTACAGGTGTTTCTATGATAGAGTGTAGTTCTAGTACAGGTGTTTCTATGATAGAGTGGTTCTAGTACAGGTGTTTCTATGATAGAGTAGTTCTAGTACAGGTGTTTCTATGATAGAGTAGTTCTAGTACAGGTGTTTCTATGATAGAGTGGTTCTAGTACAGGTGTTTCTATGATAGAGTGGTTCTAGTACAGGTGTTTCTATGATAGTGTAGTTCTAGTACAGGTGCTTCTATGATAGAGTGGTTCTAGTACAGGTGTTTCTATGATAGTGTAGTTCTAGTACAGGTGTTTCTATGATAGAGTAGTTCTAGCACAGGTGTTTCTATGATAGAGTAGTTCTAGTACAGGTGCTTC
>NC_137676.1:74018472-74020972 GCF_963989245.1 Nansenia antarctica
GGGGGGTCAGGCGGCCCGACCGGCCCAAAACTAGCGCGGCCCATCTGCCAGCGGGCAGAAAGATTGTATGGCCAGTCCAGCGGTGCTCACACTCACACTCTATCACACACACACACACACACACACACACACACACACACAGAACAGTCTTCCCTGGATGAACACAAACATCCTACAGCTGACGAGAGAGCGAGACACTGCATTAAAAGCAGCCCTCAAGACAAAACTACAACATGCCAAGCACCATTATGCCATGGTGAGGAACAAGGTTGTAAGGGAGATTAAAAAAGCCAAAGCTGAGGCCAGGGGTAATGGTAAATTGATCTGGAGACAGCTTAAGAAGCTGACAGGTACACAGCAGGGCAATAGGAAAGCACTTGAAATCAATATCGGAGGAAACCTCACAACAAACCCACTTGAAATAGCAGAGGCCTTCAACCACTACTTGGTTGAATCTGTAGCTAACATTGCACAGGGCTTTGCAGATCACCAGGAAAACATATGCCCACTCCCAGCTATCACACTGGAACCAGTCAGAAGTTAGGGAGATAATCAGATCCCTCAGACCATCTAAGGCCAAGGATGTGTTTGGGATGGACACAGCCATGCTCAAGGAGCTTAGCCTTAGTAGCCCCATCACTAGTAATATTAACCTCTCTATAATCACAGAAACAGTTCCCAAGTGCTTGGAAATCTGCTATTGTCACTCCCATTTTTAAGGCTGGTGATCCACGCATAATCTCCAACTACAGGCCAATTAGCATCACCCCCACAGAGTCGAAGGTGGCAGAGAAATGGGTAGCCAAGCAGATCATCTCCCACCTCAACAGTAGTTCTTTCCCCTTACATCCCATGCAGTTTGGCTTTAGGGCCAAACACTCTACTGAGACCGCAAACTGTCTCTTTATAGAGAAAATTAAATCTCTCATGGATAAGGGTGGTGTCGTAGGTGCTGTGTTCCTCGACCTTAGAACAGCATTTGACACTGTCGATCACAAAGTCCTCCTCTCCAAGCTAGCCACTTTTAACTTCTCTGAGGGTGCTTTGAAATGGATGAAAACGTATCTCTCTGACTGCTCTCAATCAGTCTGTGTAAACGGTCGCCTATCTGAGCCACTGAATCTATCTACCGGTGTTCCGCAAGGATCCATACTGGGGCCAGTCTTATTCAGCATGTTTATTAACGATCTGCCATCAGTGTGTCCTGAGGTTGATACACTAATGTATGCTGACGACACTGTACTATTTGTACATGGTCAGACCAAGACGGGGGTAGCTGCTGTACTTACCAAATCTATGGCTCAGGTGACTACATGGTTGAACCACTGTCGCCTCCAACTTAATGTTTCCAAGACGGGCAGCATGTTTTTTACCAAAACAAACCGTTCTGCTGAAGAGGCACATGTCATTGTCTCAGGGGAACAACTACAAGTTGTGAACGAGTTCAAATATCTTGGGGTGCTGTTAGATTCCAACCTCACTTTTAAGGCACATATCAAAAAGGTCTGTAAAATTGTCACATTCAATCTGTCCAACTTTCCGCTTTATAAGGGACTACATGTCAACAGAGGCAGCTACCATGTATGTCCACGCCATGATCTTCACACACATCAACTACTGCATAACAAGCTGGTCACAAGCAAATCCCACAACCTGCAAAGCACTCGAGTCACTATACAAACAAACAATCAAAACACTAGACAAGAAGCCAAGACACTTTCAGCACTGCACAATACTGAAGAAACACAACATTCTAAGCTGGACAATCTGAAAACCTACACAAACCTCTGCCTTGTCTATAAAACCATCCACAATTAACCATCCACTTAACACCTTCATCTCACGACCAGGAAGTACAGCACGCACCACAAGGGGTGTCACCAGAGGGGACTGCACCATCCCATTTAGGAGGAGTGCCTTTAGTCAGTCTGCCTGGTCAGTTAGAGGGTCACGTGTATGGAACCTGATTCCAGGGCACCTCAAATAATTAGGCACCTTTAAATCATTTAGAAAGCACCTAAAACAGTGGATGATCAACACACACACCTGCCAACATTGAAATGTCCTGTCCTATACCTGTATGTCATGTGTACCGCCTGTCTGTGTACCGCCTAACATGTCTTACCTGTACAGTCTGTGTGCTTGTTTTTAGTCTGCTTACCGAATATGTACCCTCCTTTTAACCGCCAATGATTAATGTATGCTCTTTTAACCCCCTATGTTATGCCCTTAAGCTAAATGCTTGTCCTGTCTACTTCAACACACTCTCTCACAAACACACACACACACACACATACACACACACACACACACACACACACACACACACACACACACACACACAGTCAGTTCTTACGTGTTCTTGGCCTGTCCGTCCTGGAAGCACATCTGACCAAACAGAGCAGCTGATTGGTCCCCTAGACACTGGGGGGGCGGGACAATGACCTGTCAATCACTCAGCTGACAGGAGATCAACTACACACACACACACCCACACACA
>NC_137676.1:74023472-74025972 GCF_963989245.1 Nansenia antarctica
CCAGGGTGTGGATGTTGAACAGCATGGTCCGGCTGGCGTTGGACACGTCTGTGCAGTGGACCCCCCCGCTCCTCCCCCCCGTCAGGTTCTGAGGATACACACACACACACACACACACACACACACACACGTCAGACCAGGAGTCAACTTTCAATTCCATTTCCTCATTTCAAAGCTGAGAATCTCTCTCTCTCTCCCTCTCCCCCTCTCCCTCTCTCCCTCTCTCCCTCTCTCCCTCTCTCCCTCTCTCCCTCTCTCCCTCTCTCCTCTCTCTCTCTCTCTCTCTCTCTCTCTCTCTCTCTCTCTCTCTCTCAGTTCGGGGTGCAACGGTTCAGTTGGTCCGCGGTTCGGTGGAACCTCGGTTTTTGTGTCACGGTTTCGGTTCGGTTTCGGTACGTGTTTTTGTGCGTAAGGAGAGACAAAATGCTACTATTTATTTACAAAATGTTACTTTCCTCTTGCTCATGTACCTGACCTATGAGAGCTGTACCAGCTGTAGCCCATATATGCATTGTGCGCATTTTATGCGGTTATACGACACGCGTGAAGCATTTCTGCGACACGTGTTTCTGTTCACTGTTTTCATTCCCTCATCGCTGTATTCAATACCAAAACCAGAACTGTTGTCATGTTCTCAACTCTGCTCGCCATGAACAAACATTTGAGCAAGAAGCAGCTGTGTTCCAGACCAACTCCACCTCCGACTTTGAATGAAACAGGATAAACCGACTAGTGTATTGAACCTCCACGGTTCACTAGTGTATTGAACCGTGGAAGGCGAACCGAACCGTCCGAAATAAAACCGAGAACCGTTGCACCCCTACTAATAATATATATTTTTTATATAAACATGTCTTTGACATGGTTCTCCTCCCCCCCCCTCTCCAGTTAAGCCTGGAGTAGTAAGGTTAAAGGTTAAAGAGAACCAGGTGGTTCTGGGGGCCAGGCCCGGGGGGGGGGGGGTCGTACCCAGATCAGCCAGGAGTCCACGGTGCCGAACATGGCCCGCTGGTCCTCCACCGCCCGGCGCACCTCCTCCACGTTGTCCATCAGCCAGCGCAGCTTCACCGCACTGAAGTACGTACTGATGGGCAGGCCCGTCTTATGCTGGGGGGGGAGAGAGGGGAGAGAGACGGGGGAGAGAGAGACAAGGGGGGAGAGAGAGAGAGACAAGGGGGGAGAGAGACAGAGAGACGGGGGGGAGGGAGAAATATAAATTATATTTATTTTATTCTCAAATCAAGCACTCAAGTATTTGAAACTACACCTCCTCCTCCTCCTCCTCTTCCTCCTCCTCCTCCCCCTCCTCCTCCTCCTCCTCCTCCTCCCCCTCCTCCTCCTCCTCCTCCCCCCCCCTCCTCACCTTCAGGTGGTTCTTGTTCTTCCCAGGGGTCTTGTCGATCAGACGCTCCACAGTAGACTGAGTCCTCAGGTCCAGCCACACTACACACACACACACGCACACACGCACACACACACACAGACACACGCAGAGACACACACACACACACACACACACACACACAAGGGGTTAACTGTGTGTGTGTGTGTGTGTGTGTGTGTGTGTGTGTGTGTGTGTGTGTGTGTGTGTGTGTGGGTGGGTGTGTGTGTAGTGTGGCTGGACCATGAAGTGTTTTTCTGTTATTATTTTCCTGGTGTTGTGATACATAAGGTCTTCTTGTTTTGGGGGACTGTCTCTTTAAATAAGCTGTCAAAGCGTTCTGGCGCAGGTGAAGAGACTTGTGTTAATGAAGGTGAACAGGAACAGGTTTTTGTTCTCGACAGTCGCGGTCGACCACATATATAAATGTTTTGCTGTTGGTTTTGAACCAAAGATTAGAGCCTGTAAAACTGTAAAACTTGCGCGTCGCGTTGGAGAAGAGAGCGGCAGTCACGCGGTGGGATATACTTTTCCTGTGGATTATATCGGCGCCCCCCTCCCCTCTCTGGAAGAGCTGTACAACACACGCTGCCTCAGGAAGGCCTCCTAGATCTCCAGGGACCCATCCCACCCTGGGAACGAACACTTTGTTCGGCTGCGCTCAGGCAGGCGGTTCAGGACCATGTTCGCACAGACAAATAGACTGAAGCTCAGCTTCTACCCCAGGGCCATTCAGGCCCTGAACACAGCAAAGACCTCGGTTCTAGGCCCTGGACAATCTAGACAATTTGATGGCAGCTACTAGATTGTAAACATAAATGCAATATTGAAATACAACTGTGAACATTTCAAACCTGCTAACTGCGACACTTTAATGAATGTGCAATAACACTATGTGCAATATGACAACCCTTGTGTACATAAGGTTCAGATAAAGAAAAAAGTTAGGATATTTATAGCATAGAGTACAGCACAGTGTTTTATTGTATAGTAGTATAGTATAGTAGATAGTGTACATAGCCTTTATTTATGTAAACCAGCTCTTTTCCCTTTTTATTTTACCCTTGGTCCTCTTGTTTTTAGTCTTTTTTCCAAGCACCAGGGGAGCCCCCCCTCCTA
>NC_137676.1:74030972-74035972 GCF_963989245.1 Nansenia antarctica
AGGTAGACATGGGAGGCTGGGGGAGGTAGACATGGGAGGCTGGGGGAGGTAGACATGGGAGGCTGGTGGAGGTAGACATGGGAGGCTGGGGGAGGTAGACATGGGAGGCTGGGGGAGGTAGACATGGGAGGCTGGGGGAGGTAGACATGGGAGGCTGGGGGAGGTAGACATGGGAGGCTGGTGGAGGGAGACATGGGAGGCTGGGGGAGGGAGAACACCAGGTGGTGGAGGTAGACATGGGAGGCTGGGGGAGGTAGACATGGGAGGCTGGGGGAGGTAGACATGGGAGGCTGGTGGAGGTAGACATGGGAGGCTGGGGGAGGTAGACATGGGAGGCTGGGGGAGGTAGACATGGGAGGCTGGGGGAGGTAGACATGGGAGGCTGGGGGAGGTAGACATGGGAGGCTGGTGGAGGGAGACATGGGAGGCTGGGGGAGGTAGACATGGGAGGCTGGTGGAGGTAGACATGGGAGGCTGGGGGAGGTAGACATGGGAGGCTGGTGGAGGTAGACATGGGAGGCTGGGGGAGGTAGACATGGGAGGCTGGTGGAGGTAGACATGGGAGGCTGGTGGAGGTAGACATGGGAGGCTGGGGGAGGTAGACATGGGAGGCTGGGGGAGGTAGACATGGGAGGCTGGGGGAGGTAGACATGGGAGGCTGGGGGAGGTAGACATGGGAGGCTGGGGGAGGTAGACATGGGAGGCTGGTGGAGGTAGACATGGGAGGCTGGGGGAGGCAGACATGGGAGGCTGGGGGAGGTAGACATGGGAGGCTGGGGGAGGTAGACATGGGAGGCTGGGGGAGGTAGACATGGGAGGCTGGGGGAGGTAGACATGGGAGGCTGGGGGAGGTAGACATGGGAGGCTGGGGGAGGTAGACATGGGAGGCTGGGGGAGGTAGACATGGGAGGCTGGGGGAGGTAGACATGGGAGGCTGGTGGAGGTAGACATGGGAGGCTGGGGGAGGTAGACATGGGAGGCTGGGGGAGGTAGACATGGGAGGCTGGGGGAGGTAGACATGGGAGGCTGGTGGAGGTAGACATGGGAGGACCAGATGGGGGAGGTAGACATGGGAGGACCAGATGGGAGGTAGACATGGGAGGACCAGATGGGGGGGGGTAGACATGGGAGGACCAGATGGGGGGGGGTACTCACCCCTCTTTAGGGAAGCTCTGGTTGATCTCCACCTGGTGATGGCTGACCAACTCTGCTGTCTCCGCATCGAACACCTGAGGAGGCGAGTAGTAAGTAAGTAAGTAAAGCTTTTACAGCACCTTTCATACAGGAAATGCAGCTCAAAGTGCTTTACAACAGGAATAAGAACATAACAAGTGAATATAAAACATATACAAGCATCCAATGAATATGAAAACAGGGGAAGTAGAGAAACAAATGAAATAAATAGCTAAATAAATAGCTAAAACATTTAATAACACGGTCTTAATCCCCCCACAAGTGAGGTTCTATCGCCTAAACCGACATTTAGGTTCCACTGTCTTAATAAAATGCTTAAGGACTTTGTACCACTGAGTCCCTTGCCTTTAAAATATTTAAGACTTGACTTTATTGTACCAATGTTATCCACCAACACTCTGAGGTTAAAGACCATGTGTATTACTGTGTTACAGTTAAAATGCAGCATGTTATCCACCAACACTCTGAGGTTAAAGACCATGTGTATTACTATGTTACAGTTAAAGTGCAGCAGCTGTCAAATGGGCAGCAGGCAGGTGCAGATGAGCTAGTTAAAGACTAAACTGAAGAAATACGTTTTTAGCTTTCATGAGAGAGAGGGGAGGGGAGAAGGGGGGAGAGAGGAGAGGAGAGGGGAGAGGAGAGAGGAGAGGGGAGAGGAGAAGGGGGGAGAGAGGAGAGGAGAGGGGAGAGGAGAAGGGGGGAGAGAGGAGAGGAGAGGGGAGAGGAGAAGGGGGGGGGAGGGAGAGAGGAATAGGGGAGAGGGAGAGAGAGGGGAGGGGAGAAGGGGGGAGAGAGGAGAGGGGAGAGGAGAAGGGGGGAGAGGGAGAGAGGAATAGGGGAGAGACATTAGAGAACAGAGAATAGTATATTTCAATAATCTACAGATGATAATTAGATTTCTACACGGGGGGGGTGGTTTAAGGTGCTGCACCAGCTAAATTACTAGTCTGCTCTTATTGAAAGCTAAAGTGTTGTTGTTGTTGTTGTTGTTGTTGTTGTTGTTGTTGTCTGATAACTGACTGGTGTACGGTTACGTTGCTGTGCAGATCCAACCTCAGACCACATCTAACTGACGTCACTGCAGTGGGGTCATTCAGGATGGTTAATCAACGCAGAGCGGGACATGGACTTCTGTTACAGAAAGACAACGTAGTGGGTGCTTCTGCTAAGCTTGGCTATGAGTCGCGCACACACACACGCATGCACATGCACACAAACCTGGTCAATGTGAAACACTCATTTACCCTTTGCCCTACTGCTGTTTGCAAATACTACCTTTGGACATACCATAGTTTTGCACATTGCACATACGTCTTTTGATATAGCCTCTATCTGTACATACCATACTGTACATAGCTCATAACTGTACATAGCTACCTTAACTGTACATAGCTCATAACTGTACATAGCTACCTTAACTGTACATAGCTCATAACTGTACATAGCTACCTTAACTGTACATAGCTCATAACTGTACATAGCTACCTTAACTGTACATAGCTCATAACTGTACATAGCTCATAACTGTACATAGCTCATAACTGTACATAGCTACCTTAACTGTACATAGCTCATAACTGTACATATCTACCTTAACTGTACATAGCTACCTTAACTGTACATATCTACCTTTGATTGATTGATTGATTGAAAACTTTATTAGAAGATTTGCAGAAGTAGGTACATGAAAGTACATATTACATACAAGGTCAACTAAAAGGATAAAAACCCAAGAAAGCCACTGGCTTATTTCAATTGGGGTCCTTGACCTTAACTGTACATAGCTACCTTAACTGTACATAGCTACCTTAACTGTACATAGCTACCTTAACTGTACATATCTACCTTAACTGTACATATCTACCTTAACTGTACATAGCTACCTTAACTGTACATATCTACCTTAACTGTACATAGCTCATAACTGTACATAGCTACCTTAACTGTACATAGCTACCTTAACTGTACATAGCTACCTTAACTGTACATAGATACCTTAACTGTACATATCTACCTTAACTGTACATATCTACCTTAACTGTACATAGCTACCTTAACTGTACATAGCTCATAATTGTAGGCCTATATACCTCTAACTACCGTACTTTCCATACAGTAACTATCACTATCATGTTTTTATATCATGTTTTAGGTGCTAAACTGCAGTTCGTTGTCTGGTACTTGTACTCTGCAGTGACAATAAAGTTGAATCTAATCTGATCTCATCTGAATGGTTAACAGAGCCATTCAGTGTCACACTCAGGCCTGGTCTGGCCAGGGCACAGTGAGAGACACAAAGACATCCTGTGTGTGGAGACGCGCATGACTGAACTAGTGAGTGAGTGAGTGTGTGTGTGTGTGTGTGTGTGTGTGTGTGTGTGTGTGTGTGTCTCACAGCTAGACAACGTGACTTAGTATAATAATAGCATCATCAAATACATCAGCTAGGCTAGGTCAGGTAGGCTAGGTCAGGTAGGCTAGGTCAGCTAGGCTAGGTCAGCTAGGCTAGGTCAGCTAGGCTAGGTCAGCTAGGCTAGGTCAGCTAGGCTAGGTCAGGTAGGCTAGGTCAGCTAGGCTAGGTCAGCTAGGCTAGGCTAGGTCAGGTAGGCTAGGTCAGGTAGGCTAGGCTAGGTCAGGTGGGCTAGGCTAGGTCAGGTAGGCTAGGTCAGCTAGGCTAGGTCAGCTAGGCTAGGCTAGGTCAGGTAGGCTAGGTCAGGTAGGCTAGGCTAGGTCAGGTGGGCTAGGTAGGTCAGTCAGTCAGTCAGTCAGTCAGTCAGTCAGTCAGTCAGTCAGTCAGTCAGTCAGTCAGTCAGTCAGTCAGTCAGTCAGTCAGTCAGTCAGTCAGTCAGTCAGTCAGTCAGTCAGTCAGTCAGTCAGTCAGTCAGACAGTCAGTCAGTCAGTCAGTCAGTCAGACAGACAGTCAGTCAGACAGTCAGTCAGTCAGTCAGTCAGCCAGTCAGTCAGTCAGTCAGTCAGTCAGTCAGTCAGTCAGCCAGTCAGTCAGTCAGTCAGTCAGTCAGTCAGTCAGACAGACAGTCAGTCAGTCAGTCAGTCAGCCAGTCAGTCAGTCAGTCAGTCAGTCAGTCAGTCAGTCAGTCAGACAGTCAGTCAGACAGTCAGACAGTCATTCACATCAGTCGAAGAGCCTATCAAGTTCATAGTGTCACTCAATAGTCACCAGCATTAACTCATGTGACCATCTAACCCATGTGACCATCTATCTCCAAGGTCATTGGGTACAGTGGGGGCTGCTCATCTCTGGGTGACGAATGGGTTTCTAAAACAGCCGACCTTCTCAAGTTATACATTAACCCGTCTTAGAACGTTAACACCCAACCGTTCGTCCAACCGACCGACAGACCGACCGACCACCCGCCATCCAGTCGTTCCATGGATCACAATGAGCCCATCCTCCCATTTCTACCTCCACCAGCCTCCCCCGATCAGATAAATCACTCACAAGCAAACAACACCACCATCCACTAGCCTATCCCCACATTTTTGGCATTTAGCAGACGCCTTTGGCATTTAGCAGACGCCTTTATCCAAAGCGAGTTACAACAAACACATTTGACTAAGTAAGTGAATCATCGGTCCACCAGCCATAAGGGAAAGGAAAGGGGTTCAAGCTTTGTCACTGGCACAGAGTACGACGAAATGTATGTATGCTCTAGGCACAGGGGGTCGGAGCCATCGAAGGCGACCCTGGAGCAATTAGGGGGTTCAGTGCCTCGCTCAAGGACACGTCGACACGTGGCCCAGCCGGGATTCGAACCGCTGCGAGCTGCCGACCTTAGCGATC
>NC_137676.1:74040972-74119177 GCF_963989245.1 Nansenia antarctica
AAAAGATGGGTTTTTAGTCTTGACTTGAACATAATGTGCTGAGGTTGCATCCCTAATGTAAACTGGCAGTGCATTCCACAATCTGGGAGCATGAAATGAGAATGTAGCCTCACCAAATCTCTTCTTTTGTACATGTGGTACACAGAGAAATGAATGAATGAATGAATGGACTTTATTGTCATTGCTGTGTCATGCCAAAACCTGCTGCTGCCAAAAGCTGCAGGGCCATCAGCGGCCTAACGCGTCACGACCAGCTGGCACGCGTCACGACCAGCTGGCGACTGTGACGTCAGTCTAGTGTTTTTGAATTCTCCGTTTTGGCCGCCATTAGCGAAAAGCTGTAATTTGGCTCTACAAGTGTTAATATGTCATTTTATGAAGTTTTAATGTTTTCAGGCGAGAAAGTAACCATATATATTCACAAAATGTATCCGGTTTATCAAAATAACCCGTTTATATAAAGAAAGAAACGGAGGTCTGATCAGCAGATCATTTCTCATAAAGTTGCAAACGCAACTTGAGCCCTGGACTAAGCATCCTAAAACAATGCACAGCAATTCAACTTAATTTTAAAAAATGCGCGTTTCGTTCAAGATCCATTAGAGTAGGACATGTACAGTTATGATAAGTACAGTCATATGTAACTTAGTAGTTGATATTGTAATAAAACGTGCCAATGTCAGACGATGAACAAACACACCACGAGTCCACACTGATTCAGAAAACGGAATAAACTTTATACACACAACACTTTTCATCAGGTGGAAAAATCCCCATCAGGGGGATAACGTTTGCAAAATAACTGTACAGGTTACAATCAGGTATATAATAATAGTTAGGGAGTAACATATCATTCACAAATTCAACAATAATAGAACCAGTATACGTATGTTACACAGTCAACTGTTAAGTGGGACAATGACAATCAACGGCCTAATCTCATCTTAAACCTCACCAAAACTCTCAGGGTGGGTGTAGGATGGAGAGAGGAGAAGGCAGGGTGGGTGTAGGATGGAGAGAGGAGAAGGCAGGGTGGGTGTAGGATGGAGAGAGAGAGGAGAAGGCAGGGTGGGTGTAGGATGGAGAGAGAGAGAGGAGAAGGCAGGGTAGGTGTAGGATGGAGAGAGAGAGGAGAAGGCAGGGTAGGTGTAGGATGGAGAGAGGAGAAGGCAGGGTAGGTGTAGGATGGAGAGAGGAGAAGGCAGGGTGGGTGTAGGATGGAGAGAGAGAAGGCAGGGTAGGTGTAGGATGGAGAGAGAGAGAAGGCAGGGTAGGTGTAGGATGGAGAGAGGAGAAGGCAGGGTGGGTGTAGGATGGAGAGAGGAGAAGGCAGGGTGGGTGTAGGATGGAGAGAGAGAGGAGAAGGCAGGGTAGGTGTAGGATGGAGAGAGAGAGGAGAAGGCAGGGTGGGTGTAGGATGGAGAGAGAGAGGAGAAGGCAGGGTAGGTGTAGGATGGAGAGAGAGAGAGGAGAAGGCAGGGTAGGTGTAGGATGGAGAGAGGAGAAGGCAGGGTAGGTGTAGGATGGAGAGAGGAGAAGGCAGGGTAGGTGTAGGATGGAGAGAGAGAGGAGAAGGCAGGGTGGGTGTAGGATGGAGAGAGAGAGAGGAGAAGGCAGGGTGGGTGTAGGATGGAGAGAGAGAGGAGAAGGCAGGGTAGGTGTAGGATGGAGAGAGAGAGGAGAAGGCAGGGTGGGTGTAGGATGGAGAGAGAGAGAGAGAAGGCAGGGTAGGTGTAGGATGGAGAGAGAGAGGAGAAGGCAGGGTAGGTGTAGGATGGAGAGAGAGAGGAGAAGGCAGGGTGGGTGTAGGATGGAGAGAGAGAGAGAGAAGGCAGGGTAGGTGTAGGATGGAGAGAGAGAGGAGAAGGCAGGGTAGGTGTAGGATGGAGAGAGAGAGAGAGAAGGCAGGGTAGGTGTAGGATGGAGAGAGAGAGAGAAGGCAGGGTAGGTGTAGGATGGAGAGAGAGAGGAGAAGGCAGGGTAGGTGTAGGATGGAGAGAGGAGAAGGCAGGGTGGGTGTAGGATGGAGAGAGGAGAAGGCAGGGTGGGTGTAGGATGGAGAGAGAGAGAGAGAAGGCAGGGTGGGTGTAGGATGGAGAGAGAGAGGAGAAGGCAGGGTAAGTGTAGGATGGAGAGAGAGGAGAAGGCAGGGTAGGTGTAGGATGGAAAATAGTAATGCGGCAATACTGCCGCAATTAACAAGGCAAGGGAAACGGTTTGTCAAGGAATTGTGACCCCTGACCTCACCAGACCCTGGGTGTCTCCCCTGGTGACCCCTGACCTGTACTGTAACCATGGTGATGCTCTGCCAGGCCTGTACTGTAACCATGGTGATGCTCTGCCAGGCCTGTACTGTAACCATGGTGATGCTCTGCCAGGCCTGTACTGTAACCATGGTGATGCCCTGCCAGGCCTGTACTGTAACCAGGGTGATGCTCTGCCAGGCCTCCTGTACTGTAACCATGGTGATGCTCTGCCAGGCCTGTACTGTAACCAGGGTGATGCTCTGCCAGGCCTGTACTGTAACCATGGTGATGCCCTGCCAGGCCTGTACTGTAACCATGGTGATGCTCTGCCAGGCCTGTACTGTAACCAGGGTGATGCTCTGCCAGGCCTGTACTGTAACCATGGTGATGCTCTGCCAGGCCTGTACTGTAACCATGGTGATGCTCTGCCAGGCCTCCTGTACTGTAACCATGGTGATGCTCTGCCAGGCCTGTACTGTAACCATGGTGATGCTCTGCCAGGCCTGTACTGTAACCATGGTGATGCTCTGCCAGGCCTCCTGTACTGTAACCATGGTGATGCTCTGCCAGGCCTGTACTGTAACCATGGTGATGCTCTGCCAGGCCTGTACTGTAACCATGGTGATGCTCTGCCAGGCCTCCTGTACTGTAACCATGGTGATGCTCTGCCAGGCCTGTACTGTAACCATGGTGATGCTCTGCCAGGCCTGTATGCGCCCATCTTCAGTTGTTGTTTGTTTTGACGTCTTTTATTTTAAAATCGTATCATCAGGAAATTAAAGGCATGTACAATTCGATTTGAATTTGAAGATTGACTTGGCCAGTCAAGACCGGCGTTCCACTTTTTGGACCTGAAAAACTCACTACTGTAGATGGGGCGGCTGTGGCGCAGGAGGTAGACCCGCTGTTGGCAGATCGGCGGTTCGAGCCCCGGCTGGCCACATGTCGAAATGTCCTTGGGCAAGACACGGAACCCCAAATTGCTCCCAGTGAGCGGGCCGGCGCCTTGCATGGTAGCTTGCCGCCATTGGTGTGTGAATGTGTGTGTGAATGGGTGAATGAGAGGCCGTTGTAAAGCACTTTGGATAAAGGCGCTATATAAGTCAGTCCATCTCCATTTACCATTTTCGCAAACTTTGCAGGGACCGGTACAAACATACTACCAGTGGCGGCTGGCCAATAGAGGGCGCTAGGGCGCCGCCCCCACCTTCCAACGCAGCCCCACTTCCTAGTTGGTACTTGTAAAAGATTTTTTAAATTCAGAATTCATTAAAAATCCTCCAATACAATAAACATTTGATCTGTGTGTGTGTAAAATTCACTGTGAAAATACATAGGGGAGGAGTCGGGGCGCCGGCCGAATGGCAGTCTATGGCACTGCAAATACTTTCGGCTTACACGTGAGCTGTAGCAGCGCTCCAATTGGCTGTCTCCTATTTCCCGGCCGGGGTGCAGAAAAGTGCGCCCCGAGCATGCGCAGATTATAGGCTTACCTAGGCTGCAGCCTAGGGCCACTACCACTAGGGGTAGTAAAAAAAAAAATGCGTGAGACTTGAGAGCCCTGAATATCCGGTTGTTAAGTCTGACGTCAAACGTGACGTTTTGCAATTTCCGGATCCAAACCAGAAATTCCCCGCACCAGAATACCAGTGTACTACAGCGGTAGAATGACAGTTCAATCGTTTTTTAGACTCGGATCTATTCATACAACAAGGGACACAGCACTTTCCAGTTTTCTCCATATTGTCAGGGTATTTGAGCCTCGGAAAAGCGCTATATAAATATAATGAATTATTATTATTATTGCGGCATTTCGAAGACAGCGCCTCAGCCAACTTTGGACCCGGAAACACGTCGCAACTTAACAACCGATATTCGGACAGACAACAGGAGAGGAGAGCAACAGAGAGACAGACAACAGGAGAGGAGAGCAACAGAGAGACAGACAACAGGAGAGGAGAGCAACAGAGAGACAGACAACAGGAGAGGAGAGCAACAGAGACAGACAACAGGAGAGGAGAGCAACAGAGAGACAGACAACAGGAGAGGAGAGCAACAGAGAGACAGACAACAGGAGAGGAGAGCAACAGAGAGACAGACAACAGGAGAGGAGAGCAACAGAGAGACAGACAACAGGAGAGGAGAGCAACAGAGAGACAGACAACAGGAGAGGAGAGCAATAGAGACAGGACTGAGGTGAGGTGAGCAACAGAGAGACAGACAACAGGAGAGGAGAGCAACAGAGAGACAGACAACAGGAGAGGAGAGCAACAGAGAGACAGACAACAGGAGAGGAGAGCAATAGAGACAGAACTGAGGTGAGGTGAGCAACAGAGATAGTTCAGGATGATAACAAACAGTTCAGTATGACAGAGACAACTAATAGAAAGACAACTGTATGATTATAGAGTTTACATGTTCAAGGAAATATTGTATGATAATAGAAAGGTACACTTTAATTTAATTAAAGAAGTAACAAAGAACATGTTTATTATCACAATTGCATTGTGTTCCATGTCTTTCTCCATTGAATAAATAATGCCGAGTTGAATGGCTAAACAAGACAACTGTCTGGACAGTACTGCTAGAATTATTCACCTTACCGCTGCACAGATAGACAAAGGGTATAAGTCCATTCAGTTAACATTAGGTCTACTCTGCTAACAAAGACTATTCCAGTTGATTTGTCAGTTGTTGTGCATTATATTTTTGTTGTGTTTGCAGTTTGCCCTTTAATAAGTTATATATAAAAATAATTCAGTTATATACTGTATATATTCTCATGCAAAAATCGACTGTAAATCCAGATTTTAAAGTTGATATTCTTCCCCGTGGAGCATGCCCCCATAACCTGTGCCCCACCCAAAATTGTTATCACCAGCCGCCACTGCATAGTACCACATACCAATGTTCATGTCAATCGGACTTGCGGTTCATGAGAAGAAGATGCTTAAGTGTTCTTTTATTATATTTAAAAATGGCTGGAAATAGTTATTCAGCTCTATTCCTTTTTCATGAAAAATGACTCCCACGATTGGTAAAGCTTTTTTTGCTTTTTGACAGGCAGGTAGAGGACAAAATACCAGAAGGGGGCGAATTGCTGAACTTTGCAAACAATCTATTGGATAATTTATGTACATAAAAGCACTGCAGTACTAACTGATGAACGCACGAGGGCGCCATCATCACGGCCATATAGCAGGCATTAGTACTCGGCTGAATTAAAACAATGAAAAGTGTTGACACGCACTCAGGGCCGGACTTATGCATGGGCTACCCTGGGCTTGAAAAAAAAAAAACCTGGGCTTGAAAAATAAATAAATAAATCCAAATGTATGAATAAATATTTGCTCTTTGATTTTGAATTCATAAATTACTTTCAAATTGGAAAAAATTGTTTTGTCGCAGCGCAGGGCACGGAAATACAGCAGAGGACAACCGGCGGAAGGAGGCCGCCATGCCCTCATGTTTCCCCCAGTCTGAAGCAGAGCGCGAGGCACCCGCAGCAGCTAGCATAGCAGGAGAAACAGCACTGCTGGCTACAGCCATCGAGGATCCTTACAACACCGATCCTGCTCGCTGGGCTGGGGCAAAGTTGACGACAGAGTCCGAGCATACTGGGGCTAAGAAGGGGCCGGAGTCATGTCAAAATAAGGACGTGGGTAATAAAGCATCTGAACGCCATTACAAACACCAAAAGAGATTTTTCTCCAAATCCTATTTCAAACGCAAACTCTTAAACGGTGAGTGCTTGCCAAGAGAATGGCTTTCATATTCTCCCTCCACCGGTTCTGTCTTTTGCTTTGTGCAGGGTGGAGTGTACTCCCGACCGCTAGGGGGCGATAGTATCGGGTTATGTGTTTAGTACTCTCTGTTAAGAGGTTAGAGTTAGGAGAAGAATTGGCTGCCATTGTGGATGCCAGGTGGTCCGAGGATACACGCTGTTTCTCCTCTCTCGTTAGGACGTGTTTGCCTGTTATACGTAAGTCTGTTATTAGTTATATGTATCTTGTTATCAGATTGTGGTGAACAGTAATCGTTCTTGTTTGTTTATATCTTGTTATGTATGTCTTGTTATGGTAATTGTATTTACTCATACACTGTATTCTCACCCACAGGGTGTTGACATCTTTGTCCAAATAAATATTATAAACAGACATTGAGGAGTCTTCTTCACTTTGCTTGCCGCCTGTTCAGTGAGGGAAACTGTCAGTCTTTTTTTGAAACGGGCTATAGCGACTGGAAACATGCCGCCGAACGATTAGCCGAACACGAGAGCTGTGATAGCCATAGGAAGGCTATGTTAACGTACATGAAACAAGCAACATACCAAATACTTTTCAATTAGCGTTGATTCAACTCCAGATGTTTCACACATCGATCAGCTCACATTCATTTTGCGTTATGTGTCACCCAATGGCCACATTGAAGAACGGTTCTTAAAATGTCTGCCTATCGAGAGCCACACAGGGGAGGCTCTATGCGAGTCTGTGCTCACGGTTTTACGGGAGATGGATATTGACATAGGTAACTGCAGGGGGACAGTGCTATGACAATGCTGCAAACATGTCAGGAGTTTATAAAGGCTTGCAGGCTCGCATCAAAGCAATCAATCCACTAGTTGAGTGGGTGCCGTGTGCAGCACACACGCTAAATCTGGTTGGAGTCAACAGTGTCAACTGTTGCATAGAGAGAGCTGAATTTTTCAACTTTGTGCAAACTTTGTTCAACTTTTGTTCCAAGTCAACAGCTAGATGGAAGGTGGTAACTGCAGGATTGCAGCCTAACCAACGCATTGAAACTTTGAAATCTCTCTCTGATACTAGATGGTCTGCACACGCACAAGCCACACAGGTGTAGGTAGGGGCCCGAACAATAATAATAAAATAAAATAAAGTAGGTTTTAGTGTAGGTAGGGGCCCGAACAATGACTCAAGCCCAGGGGCCCCCACCCCCCTAAGTCCAGCCCTGCACGCACTCCTCAATATGTAAATAATGTGTACATCCCACACAGTTGCTTTTCTAGCTAGCCAGCCAGATAGATATCTCACTGAAGTTAGTCTTGTCCACTTTTAGTTTGGTGGTGGGCAGCAGGAACCATAGCAGTCAGTGTTGGAGCAAGGGGGACGCATTTGCGGGCGTACAAGGCTTGTTGTCAACAGCCGTTGCTAAGGGCGACGTGTTGGACATTGGACAACATCACATATATATATTTTATTCTTTCATACAGCTGCTGAAACAATTCGGAGTGCCATGTGTGTGTAATAGATAGATAGATAGATAGTGCCATGTGTGTGTCATAGATAGATAGATAGATAGATAGTGCCATGTGTGTGTCATAGATTCATCAATTGGATAGGAAATAATAATTCTCATGTGCTTCTGGTTTCAACCGCTCTCAGCTGTGCGACGCATGCGCACTCACACATGGTTTCGGCAAGACGTCACACTCACAGTCTAACTATTTGATTGTAATTAAAGGGGGGGGGGGGGTCAGTGTGGCTGTCTCCGGCGTCTTTAGGCATGAGTTAACATCATTAATGTATTAAATGACTAAATAATTACATGAAGAGTATAAACCAGCCCCTACCTTCCTACCTGACTTCTCTGAGTTCCTATCCATTCGGTTGTTAAGTCGTGACGTGTTTCCGGGTCCAAAGTTGGCTGAGGCGCTCTCTTCGAAATGCCGAAATAATAATAATAATGAATTATATTTATATACACTGGTACTCTGGTGCGGGGAATTTCTGGTTTGGACCCGGAAATGGCTAAACGTCACGTTTGACGTCAGACTTAACAACCGGATTCTCCATCCCAACGGCCAAGCTCCACCATGGCCATCGAGCGTTGCGTCAAATGTGCGTTGCGTCCGGAATTGGGATCAAATGCATTGTAATCAATGAAAGGTGCTCCACCTGCTGCGTTGCGTCCGATGGCTGCTTCCAAAGTAGACATTCGGCGAAGTTTGATTTTTGACGGTGGACGCAGACGTCACAATGAGACCAATTGTATATTTTGATTGATTGATTGATTGAAAACTTTATTAGAAGGTTTGCAGAAGTAGGTACATGAAAGTACATATTACATACAAGGTCAAACTAAAAGGATAAAAACCCAAGAAAGCCACTGGCTTATTTCAATTGGGGTCCTTGATTTTCAATTCATCGTTACATGTAAGACAGACATAAGAAAAGAACTAGTACTATCTACAAGATAATACAGACAAATAACTATTACTATCTACAAGATAAACGTACATCCATCATGGGAAGAACAATACAACAAAACATAAGGTATGTACAGCGAAAATTGTACAATTGTAGTTGTTGGTTATAATTGTATAGCCTATTGGTTGTTTTCTGGTGTTGTTTCTAGGGATGCTCCGATTTATCGGCCACCGATTTAAATCGGCCGATTTCACTCCAAATGACTCGATCGGTGATCGGCACAAATGGCCGATCGCAATTTTTTTTTTTTTTTTTTTTTTTTTTCCTTTTCCTGGGGAAGACAGATAACTGAACAGAAAACATAGGAGGACGTAACAGTATGTAAACCATGAAGGCCACGTTTATGATGTCTTTTATACAGCCATATCGACTGACTTGGGCTTCAGGCCCTAACTGGGTGATAGGCCAGACCTTTACTATGCCATAAAAATGGGTCTGCGTTTGCTTGGTGCCTAATGGATCAGAACTTTTGTCTAAAAAGCAAAAAATATGTAGGCTATCCAGTCAGTAGGCCTACAGTTATGTATTTTTTTAAAAATCGGTATCGGTATCGGTTGATCTTGAGGAAAAAAATCGGTGATCGGTATCGGCCCCAAAAATCCAGATCGGAGCATCCCTAGTTGTTTCATTGTTTTGCTCTGTTTGTAGTGTACTTGATATTATGATATATAGGCCTATAGTGAAAATACCACCGCTCATCCGTGATCAGACTTAGCTGGGGTGCTGCAGCTGAAGAGTATCAAATAGAGTGCAAAAAAGCAGCATCTGCACACTCAAATATGTGCAAAAAACTATGTTTATTGCAAGCTTTCGGTCCCCAGGCTATCGGACAATGTAAACAAAAGCTGTATGACAAGTTTGTATGACGCAGTTTGACGAGGCTGAAAGCGCACAGGGTTGCCAGATGGGATTGACAATTTACAGCCTAAACTTTCTATAACCTCAAAATCAAGTAGCCCATTCGGCGGTAACCCGCCCCATCTGGCAACCCTGGACGCAACTCTGCAACCCTGGACGCGAAATGCATTTTGGGAAACAGTACCCGAGCTAGTGTCCATCGTAACTGACTTAAATTTTCCCGGAAGTAATTGCTCACATACTAAATATCTTGCATACTCAAATCTCGCATACTGTACAGTGTGAACACACTACATACTCAAAATCTACGTCATATCTAGTATGAGTAGTATGCTAGTATGCTATTCCGAACACAGCCTTTGTCATCTCACAGAATGATGTAGCCCAAACATACTAGCCAGCTGTATGTGACCACCTAATGACTGTGTCTAGACTAGTCAACACTCTTTACACAGGTCACAGCAGAGCTGTAAGACAGAAAGACTGTGAGTGTTGAATACACTCCTCTATGAAGGGTCAATTTGTTGGTTTACTGTATGTTTTATTTTTTTACATAAAGATTGGCTTGTGTAATGAAAGTTAACATTTATTCAACCTGTAAGTGAAGATCAAACTTCTATTTTACAATCACCTGCTGATGTGGGTGATACAATCTGGCTTCTTATCTTACAGGGAAATCAAACCACAGGGAGAGAGAGAGTTCTGTTCTATTGTGCTGCTGTATTTCGCTTTTTGGAGACAGAGACAGACAGAGACAGACAGAGACAGACAGAGACAGACAGAGACAGACAGAGACAGACAGGGACAGAGACAGAGACAGAGACAGACAGAGACAGAGAGAGAGAGAGATACTAATATAGCTTAATGGGGCAGAAGCTACTTGCCCTGTTTACCTAAAAGGGGAGAGAAGACAATAGGACATGAGAGGAGGTGGCAGGTGAACAGCCACACCTGGTAGAGATACTCAGCTCTATAAACTCACAGGTACATCACTAGCCTGCCACCTACAGGCCGTCTCTCGTAACAGTGTGCAGAGAAGTGTGCACTAGCTGCCTCTATTGATGTAGGGAGGCCAGAAACACGGCTTTCTGATGCAATTCTCTTCAAGACACCAAGACATAGCAACCTGCAGGTAGATGGTAGGTATTACAGCTCACCTGCAGGTAGATGGTAGGTATTACAGCTCACCTGCAGGTAGATAGTAGGTATTACAGCTCACCTGCAGGTAGATGGTAGGTATTACAGCTCACCTGCAGGTAGAGAGTAGGTATTACAGCTCACCTGCAGGTAGATAGTAGGTATTACAGCTCACCTGCAGGTAGATGGTAGGTATTACAGCTCACCTGCAGGTAGATGGTAGGTATTACAGCTCACCTGCAGGTAGATAGTAGGTATTACAGCTCACCTGCAGGTAGAGAGTAGGTATTACAGCTCACCTGCAGGTAGATAGTAGGTATTACAGCTCACCTGCAGGCAGATAGTAGGTATTACAGCTCACCTGCAGGTAGAGAGTAGGTATTACAGCTCACCTGCAGGTAGAGAGTAGGTATTACAGCTCACCTGCAGGTAGAGAGTAGGTATTACAGCTCACCTGCAGGTAGAGAGTAGGTATTACAGCTCACCTGCAGGTAGATAGTAGGTATTACAGCTCACCTGCAGGTAGATAGTAGGTATTACAGCTCACCTGCAGGTAGATGGTAGGTATTACAGCTCACCTGCAGGCAGATAGTAGGTATTACAGCTCACCTGCAGGTAGAGAGTAGGTATTACAGCTCACCTGCAGGTAGAGAGTAGGTATTACAGCTCACCTGCAGGTAGAGAGTAGGTATTACAGCTCACCTGCAGGTAGAGAGTAGGTATTACAGCTCACCTGCAGGTAGAGAGTAGGTATTACAGCTCACCTGCAGGTAGAGAGTAGGTATTACAGCTCACCTGCAGGTAGATAGTAGGTATTACAGCTCACCTGCAGGTAGATAGTAGGTATTACAGCTCACCTGCAGGTAGATAGTAGGTATTACAGCTCACCTGCAGGTAGATAGTAGGTATTACAGCTTACCTGCAGGTAGAGCGTCAGCATTACAGCTCACCTGCTCTTGTGTTATTCTCGGTGATACAAAATGAGTTTTGACAGCACATAGGTTATAAACCAAGACTGTAAACATTGTAGAGAGCTCGGAGCAACCGCACATTCAGCCATGGAGCACTTGGCCAGTGGGGGGTCAAACCAAACTATCTCCACTCCTACAGCTCATTTGTTCATCTATTCTCAGAGATCCACAATGGCTCCTGTCCCTGACCTGCTGCTGGTCATTCTGTGGGGGCTGTTGGAGAAAGACCTGAAGTTGTTTACCTGGTACCTGACTCAGAACGTACCAGAAGGCTTCCCTCACATCCCAATGAGCCAGCTGGAGGGAGCTGACAGGCAGGACACTGTGGATAAGCTGGTGAAGACCCACAACCATGATGGGGCTGTGAAGATCACACTGGTGATCCTGAAGAAGATGATGCAGAACGAGCTCGCTAAAACATTGAAGACAGAGTATGAGGAACATATCACAAGTGAGTTACATTCATGTTAAAGACTGACACAAACAGGCACACAGGCACACGCTTGCAGGCACAGATCAACACACACACTTGGATATTTTATTTGGGTAAAATTAAAGCATCACATCAAAGATCGCTAAAAAATCAAATGTGTCATGGAAAACACACCATATTCTGCACAACCACAATATTTGATGTATTTGGCACATTAGTATAAATCTTGTCACCATTCTCTCACTAAACCAACTTGCCATCATATGGGAATGCTTGTAAATTGTGATTATTGAAAGCAATGTCTAAAAGCAATAGCAATCAGGTCCACAGTATGTTCATGCCTAGCAGTGTAAAAGCCTTTGAGTGTAACCGAGTTGAGAGGATAGTCACTCCTCACGTTGAAATACACCCATCCATGCCATTCAGCTTTCAGTGGCGTAGTTGGTTAACATTGGGTGTTTCGGTGGGTAGTATAGTGTGTTGGCAATACAGAGGACACAGATGTGAGACTTGTGTTAGCTTGTGTATGAGGAAGCAATACTGTGTGTGGCAGCATGACGCCGGTTATATTGGTGCCATGACTCTGCAGAATCTGCAGCTGTGCTCAGCTCAATGGCTGGGGTCGGTGTGGAGTGAGCTCAGAGGATGACTGTTACTGGGTTGAAAAAGTGATAAACTCAGTTGAAATAACCCCTCATGCACCAATTGGTAGTTTTCTTTCAGTAGCATAGCTGGTTACACTGTTGTTGGCAGCATGACACCTGTTACATGATGTTTAGCCAGTGACTTCGCTTTAACAGTAACGATAAGTGTGTCTTCGCCAGTGGCAGCCATTTTGTACTTTGTGTATGTGACACAGAACTGTCAACCAAATCAAGAGCAGCAGGTTTCCCTTGAGTCCTGAGCAGGCCAGTGTTGTAGTAGCTGAGTCCTGAGCAGGCCAGTGTTGTAGTAGCTGCATCTGAGCAGGCCAGTGTTGTAGTAGCTGAGTCCTGAGCAGGCCAGTGTTGTAGTAGCTGAGTCCTGAGCAGGCCAGTGTTGTAGTAGCTGCTTCTGAGCAGGCCAGTGTTGTAGTAGCTGAGTCCTGAGCAGGCCAGTGTTGTAGTAGCTGAGTCCTGAGCAGGCCAGTGTTGTAGTAGCTGAGTCCTGAGCAGGCCAGTGTTGTAGTAGCTGAGTCCTGAGCAGGCCAGTGTTGTAGTAGCTGCATCTGAGCAGGCCAGTGTTGTAGTAGCTGCATCTGAGCAGGCCAGTGTTGTAGTAGCTGCATCTGAGCAGGCCAGTGTTGTAGTAGCTGCATCTGAGCAGGCCAGTGTTGTAGTAGCTGCTTCTGAGCAGGCCAGTGTTGTAGTAGCTGCATCTGAGCAGGCCAGTGTTGTAGTAGCTGCATCTGAGCAGGCCAGTGTTGTAGTAGCTGAGTCCTGAGCAGGCCAGTGTTGTAGTAGCTGCATCTGAGCAGGCCAGTGTTGTAGTAGCTGCATCTGAGCAGGCCAGTGTTGTAGTAGCTGCTTCTGAGCAGGCCAGTGTTGTAGTAGCTGCATCTGAGCAGGCCAGTGTTGTAGTAGCTGCATCTGAGCAGGCCAGTGTTGTAGTAGCTGCATCTGAGCAGGCCAGTGTTGTAGTAGCTGCATCTGAGCAGGCCAGTGTTGTAGTAGCTGCATCTGAGCAGGCCAGTGTTGTAGTAGCTGCTGGGATGTCTTCTCAAAGCACAAAAAGTTGTTGTGTGTGTGTGGTATGCACACACACACACAAACACATTGGAGCTGTGCCTGTTTCCATGTTCTAGCCGGCTTCTAGTCGTATAGTGTTGATTAGGTTGATTACTAGTGATAATAACAGTGATTAGTGTAACTACAGTGAGATATGATGATAATCATCAGACGAATAACTGGATTGTTGTTTTTTCCAGATACAGAGCAAACAGGCCGAGACCGACTGAAACGTAATAAAGGTCAGTTCCACCTTTGTGTTGCAAAAGCAACTGATTATAAAAATGACAATACCACACACACACACACACACACACACACACTAATATTCTAACCTGCAGCTGAGGTTTAATAAAAGCGATCATCATGAATTAGATTTCAATGATAGTAATCACAATAATATTGATATAAATCACAATATTGAGTGAACTTGTGTTGTTTTTACCAGACCCAGTGCTGTGTGCAGTCCGAGACCAACTGAAATCCTCTTTAAAGGAGAGGTCTAGCCGGACATTTGAGGGGACATTAAATGCAGGCATTCGCATCAATATAAACGACACCTACACCGACCTGCACATGATCAAGGGGGCCTGGGGAGGGGTCAGTAGTGAGCATGAGGTCATTCCATCCATAAGCCCAGCCACAGGAGAGACCATCAAGACCAGTGACATGTTCAAACAGAAAGATAAGAAAAAACAGCTGACCGTAGGCGTCGCTGGTGTGGGAAAGACGTTCTGTGTGGAGAAGACGACTCTGGACTGGGCAGAAGGAAAAGAAAACCAGCACATTGATTTCTTGTTTCCGCTTGCTTTTCGTGACATGAATCATGAGGAAAAAGCCTGTAGTCTGGAGGAAACGCTTAAGAAAGAATTCCCTGACATGGATCCAAACTCATGGATCAAGATTCTGGGAACGGAATCTAATATTCTGTTAATCTTGGATGGCCTGGACGAGAGTCGACTACGTCTGGACTTTAAAAAGGTTTTAAGAGACGTGACAGAGCGAGCCTCCATTGATGTCCTGATCACAAACCTCATCGCAGGAAAGCTCCTCCCCTCTGCTCTCATCTGGATAACCTCCCGACCTCCAGCAGCCAAGCAGATTCCCCGAGAGTACATTGACCGACGGACAGAGATACGAGGGTTTGATGATGAACATAAGAAGGCCTACTTCAGGAAAAGATTCAGTGATGAGAACCACCTGGCTGAAAAAATCATCAACCACGTGAAGTCATCAAGGAGCCTCTACATCATGTGCTCCAATCCAATGTTCTGTTGGATCTCAGCTGATGTTCTCGGGAGACTGTTGCGTGGAGCAGAGAGCGTAGAGATGCCCAAGATTCTTCTGACTGAGATGTACATAAACTTCCTGAAATCTCAGTTTGACAAAATGAATGTAGCAAAGACTGAAGAAGGAAAAATCATTCTTCAGCTTGGACAGTTGGCCTTCCGCCAGCTGCAGAAGGGACAGCTGCTCTTCTATGAGCAAGACCTGAGAGAGAGTGGCATTGATGTCAAAGACCCCTCAGCGTACTCAGCTTTATGCACTCAGATCTTTCGGAGAGAGGGGGAGACCGGTCCTAGACCGATGTTCAGCTTTATGCATCTGAGCATCCAGGAGTGTCTTGCTGCTTTATTTGTGATCCTCAAATTCAACGAGAGCAATGAGAATCCACTGGTCAAACAGAAATTCGCACACTGGAAGCTATGCTCAACACTCAGACGCAAACCTCTGGTTCACTTACACAAGACTGCAGTGGACATGGCCTTAAAGAGTGAGAATGGACACCTGGACCTGTTCCTGCGCTTCCTCCTGGGCCTCTCACAGGAGTCCAATCAGAATCTCCTACCAAGCCTTCTGACACAGACAGGAAGCAGCTCACAGACCAATGAGGAAACAGTCAAGTACATCAAGAAGAAGATCAGGGAGAATCCCTCTCCAGAGAGGTGCATCAATCTGTTCCACTGTCTGAATGAGATGAATGACCATTCTCTAGTGGAGGAGATCCAAAGCTACCTGAGCTCAGGACGTCTCTCAGAAGCCTCACTCTCACCTGCACAGTGCTCAGCTCTGGTCTTTGTGTTGCTGACTTCAGAAGAGGAGCTGGATGTGTTTGACCTGAAGAAATACTCCAGATCAGAGGAGGGTCTTCTGAGGCTGCTGCCAGTGGTCAAAGCCTCTAAGACGGCACTGTAAGTAGATGGACAGAATTACTCTAATTAAACGTAAATTAGGACGATCAGGCTTATGAAAATGCATTGTAGAATAGTAATTAGTGAGTAGGCTGCTTGATGGAAAATACAACAAACAACAACAACGTCATAAGAAAGCCTAACAAACAGTACTTGGTGTGAAAAACAAAATTATCTTTTGGAGATTTTGATCACTGAAAATAATGTAATGATTATCTAAAACATAGACTATTGTGCACTTGGTCAAAAGTAACAACACATTCCTTGATTGGCTCCTTTTCATTTATACTTTATTGACACAAATGTATAATTTATATCATAGTATGCACAACAAACAATACATAATTCATGCAATAAGCAAGTGACTTTATGCTGTTTATGATCACTTATTATGATTTACAGATTAAACGGAAGAGATTTAGTTATTATATATATAAATATATATCTAATATACTGTATATAGATAAATGTAGTTATTATCTTTCGTGTTTTATTGACACACAAGTATGTGACTTGCTCCATCATTTCTCTTTGTGTCTCAACTCCCAATAATGAGCGAGAAAGAGCCAGTTATAGTCGGAGTACTGAACACTTATTTGGAGGAATCGACTATCGCATTCCACTGGCGGTACCCCGGATCGGGCTCAAATGAAGACTTTTTGTCTGACATTAAGTATGGTGGAATGGGGGGGGCTGCTCTGTCTGCACTCTCTGAATATGTTTGCCCCCCTCAAATCCTGACACACCTGGCCTTAGATCAGCTCCTGGGGCTACACAATGCTGCACTGAACCAATAGCTACCAAATACATTATACCAGACGTAGAAATCCAGTGACTTCAAATGTATCCACTGTTTGGAGCAACTACAACTCTCACTCCTGAAGTCTTGCACCACAGTGATCGTTTGGCTGCATGTATTTATTTGTATTCCTCATTCAGGCTGAATGGATGTCACCTCACAGAGAGATGCTGTGAAGCATTGGCCTCAGCTCTCAGCTCAGACTCCTGCCACCTGAGAGAGCTGGACCTCAGTCATAATGATCTACGTGACGGGGGGGTGAAGCTGCTCTCTGCTGGACTGGGGAGTCCACACTGTAAACTACAGACACTGAGGTGAGGTCTTTTGGGGTGTAGAAGCATGAGTATGTTGGGTCATTATGATGCACTAGTTTGAATGTTCTTCACTTAAATATAATGTGTCTAGCCTTTCAACTGCTGAATTAAAAGGATTTAAATATGTACATTAGAGAGGAACAATCAGATTCTTGATATCAGATGGAGTGACACTATTTCCCCAGGTTGTCATTCTGTGGAGTCCCAGAGGAAGGCTGTGCTTCTCTGGCTTCAGCTCTGAGGGCTAACCCCTCCCACCTGAGAGAGCTGGACCTCAGCTACAATCACCCAGGAGACTCAGGACTGGCGCTGCTCTCTGCTGTACAGAATGATCCACTCTGTAAACTACAGACACTCAGGTAAAGGCTGAATATGTGGCTGGACGCATCAATGAGATTAATGCACAGTATCTATTTCCCACATGATTGTGAGTGTGTCATCCAACCACTGTATGTTGTTCTGTGGTTGATACAGTGTGGACCATGGTGGAGAGTGCAGGCTCAAACCTGGGCCTATCAAATGTAAGTCACCAACACTGTAGATAACAGGACTGTGATATTACTATTCAAGAATCAGGGTACAGCAGAGTTCAAACAGAGCACCAGTATTGTATTAATATGTGAATCTACAATATTAGTAAATGTGAATTAGTTGTATCCCTTGTAAAACATAAATTAACAAGTAATATTTTGTGACGCGATCTGCTGGTTTTGCAAAACGGGCGCAAAGTGCAAAGGCTTCAAATTTGCGTTCAAAGTTTTTCTGACCAAAAAATCTGATTTCGTTTTTTTGTCATCAGACACAAGTTAAGGTTTTGAACTACCCACTCGTTATTTTTTCGAGCATTTTTACGATAGTTAAATACGTGTACTTAGTCAACAAAATAAGCTTATTTTTAGCCTGAGAAATCTTCCCTTGTGGGAGGGGAGGAACTGGATCCAGGTTGTTTCTCATTGGTCGATCGATTTGGCTACGAGAGGAGTCAGGAAGCAGCGCGCTGCTTTGTTTACACCAGAATGTGTTCGACCAGACTCTAAGGTAAGATCTTCTATGTATGTAAATAGCGCCTTTGTTAGTTAAGTTAGTTGTTAGTTACTAGTTGAAACCAGTGTGTTCGTGTATTTAGACATTTCTTTATTATTACCCACGAGCAACTAACTGAAAGCACATTGTTCAGTCTGCACTAAGCTTGTTGTTAGCATGCTAGCATTGTTGTAGCTCGGTATTCTGTCTACGTTGTAAGTACGGTTAGTATGTCTACGTTGTAAAAGTTGTAAGACTAATGTTCAGTGTGTAATACTGGAATACTGTAACATGTCAAGTGTAATAGATTACAGAAATGTTAAAAGTTTAAAAACACGTGTTGCTTTCATTGTTATGAACGAGCTAGCCTCTAGCCGCTAACACTACTCTGAGCACTAGGTAATTATCATTGTCATGTATTAGGCTAGCTATTTTATGAACATGGTATGGTAGTATTTTATGAACATGGAGTGCCAGTAACTGTAGGCAATATTTTAATGTACTATCTTCCTTCTGTTGCAGCTTTGATGCCCCCCACCCCACCAGACACAGCAGCTCAGAACAGGACTGTCTAACTCAGAGCCGAGTGCTCATTGAAATACACCACACACTCTGGCAATATTTTGTTGAATAACAAGAACAGTTGGGCATAGATACAGCATTTTGAACTGTGTCATGATGTATTATCTATTGATAGTCAATTCACAGACCTTGCATGCTTACCTGTGTATAGTCTGTTGTATGTTCTATAAGGCTGGACATTGACTACTGAGCACTACACTATTTCCAGCACAAGACATCAGCAAATTACTCTTAATGCCTCCATAATAATAAGCTGGCTAATTAGCTACAGTAATAACATTGCTAGGTGATAATGTTAGCAATATCTAGCTATGTACTGTAAAGTTCTCTTTGAAAAGTCTATCTGACCCAGTGACTAACACTAATGTTTGCACACTGATTGTACTTTGCACAGCTTGTCGCACCATTGTTCTGCTGTAGTGCGACTACCATCACTTATACTTATCACTTTATTACTTATTATTGTGACTATGTACCTTGTTGAAGAACCAAAGCGAAATATTTGTATTCTTGTGTACTGTAAAATAAATTCTGATTCTGATTGAAGACTTTTTTGTATCATTAAAAGACAGTAACAATAACAGTTACAACAACCATAAATAATAATAAGCTGGGTAATTAGCTTAGGTAATACCTTGCTAGGTAATAATGTTATAGCTGTATAACTATAGCTGTCTGACCCAGTGACCAATACTGACAGGTATTGACAGCTGATAGCTGTCAAGCTAGAGGGGGAGTGGTTGGGGGTGGGGTTAACCAGCTATTGTTACCGCCCATTACCTGCCGATGTCTATGTATGACGCATCATTTGAAAGCTTACAATCTGTAGTTTAAGTAGGTAAAAAACAGAAAAATGACTTTGCCCCCTCCTTGATCATTCCACCAGATCGCGTCACAATGATGTTACCATATAAAGCCCAGTTCACATCTATGCGACGCGATACAACGGAACGCGACGGAACTCGCAGTCGCAAGGAATCGCCAGCGATTTGACATGTCAAGTCTCAGCAGAACGTCCAGATGTTATGGAACGTCTGATATTTCTCTTCAGCCAATCAGGAAATAGCACAGACCAGCGTCATCTGTTGCCAAGAAGCGGAGTGGACCTTATTAATACGACCCGTTTCTGAGCCAAACAGGAATTAACATTTCGTGGTAACGATGAGAGTGCAAACTCTTCTAATCGTGGCAGCTATGTTGAGCTATTACATGCTTTTGCTGAGAAAGATGAAAAGTTAGCTAGACATTTGTAGACAGGTAAGGAAGACATCTTTGTGAGTGACATGAAACTGACCCCTCCGTCTCTGTTCAATCTCTACTAGACTTTTCACAATCTAATCAATAATCAATAACTTGGACCACACATGGAACTTGCGGTCTCATGTTGGGCATCACTCTTTATTATAGAATGAACTCGCCTGACGGGCCTGGTGATCCTAGACATGACAGGAGCCAATAGTCCCTTATATGTTACATAGGGAGCTGGCTTTACTCAACCTTTAGGTCTGTCATGACAATGGGGTCTGAATATGAGTGCAGTGGTGTGTTTTTATGTTTTCATCTAGTGTGTGTGTGTGTGTGTGTGTGTGTGTGTGTGTGTGTGCGTGTGCGTGTGCGTGTGCGTGCGTGTGTGCGTGCGCGTGTGTGTGTGTGTGTGTGCGTGCGTGTGTTAGCCTTGACAGCTAATGCATTTGTGTTTTAAATGGAAGGCAAGTTAGCTAGCTAGATAATGTCGCAAGTAATAATAAGTCGCAAGTAGTTTTTTCTAACGACGGTCTAACCGTTCTAAAACTGACCCGTCACGTTGCGTTGCATAGATGTGAACTGGGCTTAACAAGATCTCAATGTGAATATTGTAATTTATCCAATTGTATTGATTTGATGATTATTTTGTCCCTCTAATTCAGATGCCTGTGAGCTCACACTGGACCCAAACACAGCGAACAGAGACCTCTCTCTGTCTGAGGAGAACAGGAAGGCGACATGGGGGAGAGAGGAGCAGCCGTATCCTGATCACCCAGAGAGATTTGAGTACTGGACACAGGTGCTGTGTAGAGAGGGTCTGACTGGGCGCTGCTACTGGGAGGTAGAGTGGAGGGGAGGGGCTGATATAGGAGTGACATATAAAGGAATCAGCAGAAGAGGAGGGGGTGGTGACTGTGGGTTGGGACACCATGACAAGTCCTGGAGTCTGGACTGCTCTGACATCTCTGACCGTTACCTTGCCTGGCACAATAATAAGACAACTGACATACCTGTCCGCTCCTCTGACTCCCACAGAGTAGGAGTGTATCTGGACTGGCCGGCCGGCACTCTGTCCTTCTACAGGGTCTCCTCTGACACACTGACCCTCCTGCACACATATCACTCCACATTCACTGAGCCCCTCTACCCAGGGTTTTGGCTTTGGGACTATGGCTCAGTGACCCTGTGTAAACTAGTCTAAGGGAGATCACACTGAACACCTCAGGCTGAAACATGATGGATCATAACATGATGTCATGATGTAGTTTTACACACATCAAGCTTCATACACTTCATACACCCTGGGTCATCCAGGGGAGAGGTCCCCAGTTTGAGCCCTGCTGGTTACATCAGTCCCACTCTGACCACTAGAGGGCAGCAGTGTATGTACATAAGAGTCAGTCACATTGGATATTTGAGCTATGATGCTGTATTACGTAGCCATGTGTCCTCTGTGTGTAGTGTCAGTCCCACTCTGACCACTAGAGGGCAGCAGTGTATGTACATAAGAGTCAGTCACATTGGGTATTTGAGCTATGATGCTGTATTACGTAGCCATGTGTCCAATGTGTGTAGTGTCAGTCCCACTCTGACCACTAGAGGGCAGCAGCACAGGTCCTGTGAGATGGAGTCTCTGACTGGAAAGTCTTCAGGACTGTGTCAGTGTAGGTTTATACTCCTGCCTCAGATCCTGTCTGCAGCAGTTGATGACAACCAGTTGGTTATTTGCTCATTGTGAAATATGTGAAAAAGTCCAATAGACTGACAAAACAGAAGCGTGAATTTTTTTCTGTATATTATTTTATTACCTTTTTATTTTATTTCTGTAAATGCAACTGGACTCTACATCGACACCGGACTCTACACCACCCTGAAGGCACAAACATCCCCTCATTCTGGACTACCTCTCGCTCACCTGTCATCACCCCACACTGCACCGCTGACCCCTCAAACCTCCGCTCTCTCCCTCCTGCTCCCCCATCCATCTCCCTTGCACTATTGAACACTCGCTCTCTCTCCAACAAATCCCCTGTCATATCTGAACTGATACTGGACAACAACCTGGACATACTTCTCCTCACTGAAACCTGGCAACAACCCTCGGACTACTACTCACTCAACCAGGCCACCCCCCCTAATTACACCTACATCGCTAAACCCCGCCTCTCCAAGCGAGGGGGTGGTCTCGCTGCTCTCCACAAACTCACCCTAACTGTCACTGTACTGGACCTCAACCTCCCACCCATGTCATCCTTCGAATACCTCGCCTTTTCACTCCCCAACTCCATAACTGCACTCCTACTCTACCGCCCACCGAAGCCACACCCCTCTTTTCTGTCTGATCTCTCTGAACTCCTCACCATTGCCTCTTCCCTTTCTACCCGTCTCCTACTCACCGGTGACTTTAATATCCATGTCGACCAACCCAACTCCAACCTCACCTCTGATTTCCTCTCTCTCCTTGATTGTTTCCACCTCACCCAGCACATCAACTTCCCCACCCATGTAAAAGGCCACACACTCGACCTTGTCTGCTCTGCCTCCCTACCCATATCCAACCCCCACCCTTTTCCTTTCCCACTCTCTGACCACCACTGCATCCTCTTCTCTGCCCCCCTGCCCCTACCGCGCCACCCCATCAAACGCACCATCTCCTTCCGTAACATAAAATCTGTCAACCCACTCACTCTATCCCAGTCCATATCTTCTGCCCTCCCCACTGACTCCACTCCCACCAACCCGGAAGACTACGCCACCTTACTCAACTCCATTCTCTCTGACTCCCTTGACTCACTGGCCCCCTTGAAAACCATCACTGTCTCCTTCACCACCTCCTCCCCCTGGTACACCCCTGAACTACGCACCATGAAACAGACCGGCCGCCAACTTGAACGACTACACAATAGAACCCACCTCACTGTCCATGCCGAAGTCTACAAGCAACATATCTCCTCCTACCGTGACGCACTCCAAGCTGCCAAATCTGCCTACTACTCCACCCTCATCAACACCTCCAATCGAAACCCCCGCACCCTCTTCTCCACTGTCAAGACACTACTCCAACCCCCGGACAACAACACAACTTCCTCCCCTGACCTCTGCAACTCCTTTCTCCACGCCTTCAACAGCAAGATCTCCCACATCAATAGCTCACTGACTGCCTCCATCTCCAACTCCACCACCCCCGCCCCCCCTGCTGTCATCTTCCCCCCTCCTGACTACCCTCCCCCTACTCCTCTCACTACTTTCTCCCCTATTGACTCCTCCCTCATCACTACTATCATCACCGCCTCCAAAACAACCACCTGCTCCCTCGACCCCCTCCCTACCACTCTGACCAAGGCCTGCCTCCCTGCCCTCATCCCCCACCTCACTGCCCTCTTCAATCAGTCACTATCCCAAGGCCACGTTCCCTCATGCTACAAACTTGCCGCTGTCACCCCCATTCTCAAAAAGCCTACTCTTGACCCAGCCAATCTCTCCAACTACCGCCCCATCTCCAACCTACCATTCCTTTCCAAAACCCTAGAGCGCGTTGTCGCTGCCCAACTTCACTCCCACCTCCAATCCAACAAACTGTATGAACCCCTTCAATCTGGCTTCCGCCCACATCACAGCACTGAAACAGCCCTGGTCAAAGTAATCAACGATCTCCTCACCTCTGCAGACTCAGGTGCCCTCAACATCCTAGTTCTACTAGACCTGAGCGCAGCCTTCGACACAGTGTCCCACTCCATCCTCCTTCAAAGGCTGCGCCAACTGGGTGTTGAGGGCACCGCCCTGGACTGGCTCACCTCCTACCTCACCAACAGACACCAGTTCATCTCCCTCTCCGGTCACACCTCCTCCTCCTCCTCTGTCACACAGGGGGTCCCACAAGGCTCAGTCCTCGGCCCCCTGCTCTTCCTCTGCTACACACTCCCCCTCGGTCACATCATCCGCCAATTCAACCTGGACTTCCACTGCTACGCTGATGACACACAGATTTACATCACCACAAACTCCACCCAGAACCCACCCCTCACTCACATCGAAACCTGCATCTCCGCAATAAAAACCTGGCTCACACACAACTTCCTCAAACTGAACAGTGAAAAGACCGAAGTCATCCTCATCGGCACCAAATCCACCCTCAATAAAACCGGACCCATCACACTCACCATTGACGACACTACCATCACCCCCTCCCCCCTGGCTCGCAACCTCGGCTTCATTCTGGACCCCACCCTCTCATTCGATCCCCACGTCAGTTCCATTGTCAAGACATCCTACTTCCACCTCCGAAACATTGCAAAAATCAGACACTGCCTCTCCCCCCCCGCTGCTGAATCCCTCATCCACGCCTTCATCTCCTCCCGCCTCGACTACTGCAACTCCCTACTCACCGGCATCACCTCCCGCTCCCTCCATAGACTCCAGATGGTCCAAAACTCTGCTGCACGCCTCCTCTCAAACACCCGCTCCCGTGACCACATCACTCCTGTCCTCCACTCTCTCCACTGGCTCCCCATCAAAGAACGCATACAATTCAAAGTCCTCATCCTCACATACAAAGCCCTCCATAGCCTGGCCCCCCCCTACCTGACTGACCTCCTTCTCCCCCACCGCCCTACCCGTACCCTCCGATCCTCATCCATTGTTCCCCTCACTGTCCCACCCTCAAAACTCAAAGGCTTCGGTCACCGTGCCTTTTCACGAGCCGCACCCCGCCTCTGGAACTCTCTCCCTCAACCACTCAGAGACTCACCCTCACTCCTCACTTTTAAATCCCACCTCAAAACCTACCTGTTCTCCCACGCCTACAGCCTCCCCTACCCCTAGCCATCTCCCCCATCCCTGCCACCCCCGCCCCCCCCCTGGACTTGCATACAACCTCCCCTATCCCTAACCTTCTCCCCTAACCCTCCCACCCCCCTCCCCCCATGGACATGCATACAACCTCCCCTTCCCCGTTCGTTAACTCTGTGTTCTATGTGCTCATGTTATCTGTTGCCTGTTGTTTCTGTGTTTTCCGTTTTTCCCATATTGTCAGCGTCTTTGAGCCTCGGAAAAGCGCTATATAAATCCAATGAATTATTATTATTATTATTAACTGATGGTGAAACAATCCAGATGAATCATTATATTATCAGTCAGACTGGTGATGAACTCTGGGACCCAGAGTCTCTGACCCTGAGGAGAGAGAGTGGATGTGTATAAGAGTTGGTCAAGTTGTGTGTTTGAGTTCAGATGCTGTATTATGTACAAAAACAATACAACATGTACATGTTCTGAAATTCACTTTCCATGTATTTCTGTACCTGCGTATCTTTCCAATGTACATATTTAGCATATATTTCTACATACATGTATTTTCTCGTGTGTGCGTGTGTCAGTGTAGCTCTTGTGAAGCCCTGCAAGTCCAAATGGACAGACAGAGAGATCTGGGGCTGGTGGTCAGAGAGATCTGGGGCTGGTGGTCAGAGAGATCTGGGGCTGGTGGTCAGAGAGATCTGGGGCTGGTGGTCAGAGAGGATGTAGTTATAATTATTACAATAACTGTTTCATCTTCTGCCTCCTCCTTCTCATTCTGACAGAGGCGCCATAGTGGCAGCACTAGTCTACTAGCCTGAACTAGCCCTATAGTCCTTCATTTTAATATTATGATGATGATGATGATGACTGTCAATATCAATAAAGTGTTTATGAAACAAAGAACTGTGTGACCTCATGATGACTCTACACATGTCTTGTTCTATGTGATGTATTTCTATCTGAACGCAGCCCTGTGCAGGACCATGGACAGCTCCTGGGGCCTCATTTATGAAAAAGTACTTGAACGTCATGTTTGACTTTCACGTAAGCACATTGTTCTAAACGGACGTAAGCATTATTTATAAAACGGGCTGTGATGATTTAAAGTTGCGTACGTGCTTCCTTCTATAAATACCAACGCAGGTCAAATGAACGCAGGTGAATGAGGTTTGTATTAACGCCCTGTGATAGCGGCTCAATTATAGCGGCTGAATTAAGCCAAGTGCTATAATATAGGGTAGTCTGGAAGCGGGAGAGGGCAGAGAAGGGTGGCTTCTCGGTAAGTTGCATTTGTAATGTTTGATCATGACAACTAACCAGGCACATGCTTATACTCAGTACTCAAGTTGTAAAAGAAAATCAGGGGAGGTGGTGGATTTTTCTCCAACTGTGCTGCACCTCTGACCGTTACTCTGCCAGGCACAATCATAAGAGAACTGTCATACCTGTGCCCTCCTCTGGCTCCCACAGAGTAGGAGTGTATCTGGACTGGCCGGCCGGCACTCTGTCCTTCTACAGGGTCTCCTCTGACACACTGACCCTCCTGCACACATTCCACTCCACATTCACTGAGCCCCTCTACCCAGGGTTTAGGGTTTGGCACAATGGCTCAGTGACCCATTAAGATAATATTACAAAAAAATAAGCTCAGGCGTTACAAAATAAACGTAAAATACTTTGTGATCAACATTTTGTCTTTATGTATACATTTTGTTGGTAAGTAGCCGTGTAAAGAAGCCCAGCAAGCCCGTGTAAGAAGCCCAGCTGGTCAGTATTGAAAGATCCCTTCAGTGAGTTACAAAACCCCTCAGCTAATGCCTCTGGGTTCAAAACGCACTGTGGTAGTGACCGTTTTGGGTGTACGCCCTTACATATGCACAAAGAATACACACCTTGACGATTCTGTCAGGACACACAACGTCTTTGTACTTGGACTCCCGCTTCGCAGTACTCTTATTTGCGGCATCCAGTAGTCTCCTGACATAGTATGCCTCCAGCCTGGTGAAGATGAAGTCTACCAGTTGAGTGATGTTGTAGGCCTTCAGCCTGTAGGGAAGGGAATTGAGAACTGAATCGTATCAGAATTATACCTCTGAGAATCACGATACTATAAAGGAAAAGATAAGCATTGTAATTCATGGTGCGTGTGTGTGTGTGTGTGTGTGTGTGTGTGTGCGTGTGTGTGTGTGTGTGTGTGTGAGAGAGAGAGAGTCTTTGTGTGTGTGTGAGAAAGTGTCTGTGTGTGTGTGTGTGAGAGAGAGAGTGTGTATGTGTGAATGGCATTGCATCCCTACCTGTAGAAGATCCTGTCCTTCAGAACCCTCATGGCACTCTCCACAAAGTTATTTGTGTTGTTGCCCTGTGTCGGAAGGCCTGAGCGGAGACAGACAGCCCAGTCCATGCGTCGTGTGAACACTGAGGCCAGATGGTCCCTGTAGCGCTGGTGTTTCAGTACCGTCGGGTCCTGGAGAGCCTGGTGGTAGGAGGCCTCCAGGTCCTGTGGTGACACGGCGTACACCAGATGTTTAAAGATCTCTAGGAGACGCTGCCGGTCCCCCTTCGGCACCTGTGATGGAAATGATTGAATGAATGAAATGTTATTTATATAGCGCATTTCATACCCAGAGGCAACACAATGTGCTTCACAAAGGAAAGGAGGGGGTGTATAGGCCCCACCCTTTCAGCACCATTTTCCAGGGGGAAGCAAAAAAACTGTTTACCCATGGGGCCAGATAAATAAGTAAGAAAATATTACTGTATCAAGCTTCTTCATATGTTACACTAGAGCCCACCTAGGCTACGGCTCGATCTATACTAAAGCCTGGTGGAGTGGCGTAACCTAACTTCCTTTGATATACCGTGGAAGTGTGATTTGCCTGACTGACTCTGCCTGACTCTGTGTGTTACCTGGCTAGGGGACCAGAAAACAGCTTTTAGAATAAAATTATATGAATTTCGATGACATACCCCATGGTGAGTGTCCCAGAGCCACCTCCACATGGCCTGCAGCATGTGAAACACGCAGAGGAGGGGAGTGGTCTGAGGGAAGGCATTTTGTAGTGCCTGTCGCAGGGCTTTGCAGTCGTCAGTCATGACGACCTGTGGGCCTAGTTCTCCTCTTCCATAAAAAGCATCCTCTGGAAGGATGGTCATCAGCAACTTGAGTCCTGCTGTGATGGTCCTTTGTGACTCAGAGGTTGTGATGATGACTCCAAGTGGCAGCCCACCTGCAGTCGAATGGGTCAGCAGGAGAAAGATCCTGCTATTCATGCGGTCACAGTTTCCTGACACAAACAAAAACAAACTTTATTTAGCCATGCAAGTCTTTAAATTACCACTTCCCTCATTATCAATCAGCTTTGTGTCCTTCAAACCTGAAGAATCCATGAACATCAGTTCTCCACTGTGTTTCCCAAGCCTGTGGACCCTCTTCATTAATGGAGTGCACACAGCGATGATGGTTTGCCCATCTGTGGTCTCCTCCATCCTCACACAGGTCTCACCCTGCTCCATGGTGTAGGCCTCCAGACGTTGCTGGAGGTTTACTATCATAGCGTTCCCAGATGCTGCTCCATACTCCCTCTGCTGGAGGTTTACTATCATAGCGTTCCCAGATGCTGCTCCATACTCCCTCTGCTGGAGGTTTACTATCATAGCGTTCCCAGATGCTGCTCCATACTCCCTCTCAACAATTGAATAGTATAATCTGTAATGGCAATAAACAACAAATATGTTTCCATCTTTTGTCCCCTGGGAGATGTTACATGCATTAATGCTTACTTGATTATTGTGACTATTTTTGAATATGCTAACGTGAAACTAACCGATAACAAAAGTAGATATCTGGGCAGATGGACCGATCTGCTGAGGCATATAGGTAAACATCACCCTTCTCCTCCTGAAGGTCGTATTTCAGTGTGTTCAGGGCTGAGGAGGGTGAGTGGCCACTCTCAAAGAGCTTCTCCAGTTTCTCCACAGTTTCTTTTGCTACATCGCGCTGCTGTAAGGCCTCGGCACAAGTAAGGCGGTGGTTGTGGGTGTTTTTTATGGTGACATGGAAAAACAACCCCTCTTGGTTGTGGCAATCAACAGATCTACAAAATATGGAACAGAAACATGAGCATGTAACCTCGATTAAACTGTATGTCATGTATATTAATCTCAAAATGATTGTTCCGTTACAGAACAAACCTGGACTTTCGGTTTTGAGAGCAAATGCTTTTTTTAAGCACAAGGTAGAGCCCAGCTGGACAGTTTGTGTTTTTCTTTGTCTGACTTGTGTGCCATGTGTTGTGTTGGCATCTTAAGTCCACCTTTGAACATAGACATTCTTAATTAAAGGTCTTACCACTTTAACAATTATAAAAACAAGAACAATTACTTGAATGATCTTACTCTGTAGCTGTTGCGCTGTGCACAATCCTGAGTAGCAGGATACGTTTTGGCCACGCTCATGGTCATCTGTGATGACCGTTGGAAGTCCTCCAGCCATGTCTCTACCTCCTCCCTGGTGCTGAGTTGGAGTTTTAAAGAGGCCGTGAAACCTCCCCGCTCCAGTGGAGTATATGAGCAGATATTATGGCAGTACCCCTCAGGGACAAGTTGCTGTTTAAACACATTAAATGTAAGGTTAGTAAATCAACCATCACAAACCAACAAAGACAAATATGTAGGTACATAACTGTAAAAGTGCATTTTGCATAATAGGTCCCCTTTAAAATTTGAGTGGGGCATGTAGCACCCTATAATGTAATAATTTCCTGATAATGTAATAACACCTGATAATGTAATAAAATGTCCACTTAACTCCATTGAAAATGTATACAACAGTTAGTTCCGACCAAGTAATTTGATTGGACAAGAGGCATTCCATGAGTTACGATATATAGTATAACAGCACTGGGACTTTTAACTATATGTAGCACTCTGCCGCACAGGTGTTAAATTACTGTTAATTAGACTACATTGTTACTAAGAAGACATTAGCCAATCAGCTCGCAAAGCAAAACTCTCCGTTTTTAAATCCTCAATTTTGGCCGCCATTGGCCAAAAGCTGTAATTTGGCTCTACAAGTGTTAACATGTCATTTTATGAAGTTTTAATATGTTTTCAGGCGAGAAAGTAACCATATATATTCACAAAATTTATCCGGTTTATCAAAATAACCCGTTTATATATCTGATCTGACGTTTTTTTCCCCACTTCTGTGGGAAACTTCGCTAGTTGAACAGTCCCGTTGAGGAACTATTTTTTTTTGATAATCTGTTGTCACTTATTACTGTTAACTAATAAATTGCGCTGTAGAACTGTTGTATAAAAGCAATATCACACTCGAGGTCTTCGTACCTACGACCGAATCACAGCCGTGCTGATATTCAGTATAACACACTCCCTCTCGTGTGATATTGCTTAAGTAATAAAACCCAATAATGTAATAATTGACCAATAATGTAATAAAATAACCTGACTGATATTGTAATAACATTTTTACTGATAATGTAATACCTTCTTACATTATTGGGAATTTATTACACTTTCAGGTGGGTCATTTTTTTTTTTAACTGATAATGTAATACTTGACAGATAATGTAATACTATGTTCATTTTCAATCCAGAGTTCTACATTTTGTTTTTTAAGAATCTAAGACTGTTGTAAGAAATTCCCATTTACATTTTCGATGGAGTTAAGTGGACATTTTATTACATTATCAGGAAATTATTACATTATAGGGTGCTACAGGGCAGGGCCCACATGCTGGCTCATTGAAATGGCTGGAACAGACATACAGTCTACAGTCTTCTGGCTGGAACAGAACAGTCTACCTTAATTGATGCAAAACATTTTGGGCCGGTTTCACAGACAAGGCTTAAGCCTAATCCTAGACTAAAAAACATCTTCAATGGAGATTTTACATTGAAAGTGTGATTTAGTCCAGGACTAGGCTTAAGCCTTGTCTGTGAAACCGGCCCTTAAAATGTTAGACATGTTAGAAGGGTGGGGAACAATGAGCCTGTTACACTTAGAATGTGTTTTTGAGATTAGATTGCAAGTGGACAGCGAGAAACATTGCTGTTTAAACTTGTATTATGCGTCTCCAAAAAAGTGTTCCACTGACCACCTCTGTCCACTTGTGTCCAGATGTCATTGACAGTTCAGCCAAGTTCCTCAGCAAGCATCCAGCGTAAATAATTATATATATAGATATATAGATATATATAGATAGAAAGGATAACGTACACACGACTGCTCGCATCGATTAACATTCCGGAAAGAGGAAGATTTATTTGGCGCTCTAACATTTATAGACATGAACGTAGCGTGAGTATGCAAATGAGATCAACAGTCAACGACGTGAACGTGACATGTTTCTTTATGACTTCTAACACTGTAGCTGATCGGCTTGAATATAATCTAAGAGAGTTCAAGTTTAAACAACTCCTAAAGTTCTGAAATGTTCCTGAAATGTACTGCTCCTTTGATACTGTATTTCCCCTGTGTGGTTGCTTATGCAGTAATATGGTGTGTGGGTAAAGCTGGTTAATATCAGAATAAAACGTGCAGACTGCAGAATGAGTGTTTCTGGTTTATTTTATGAAGCTGTGTATTTTTACACTGTGTTGCCCAGTCAATAAACATGTTTCCTTATGACTTCTAACTTCTCTGGGCGTGAGACACACCACGCCGCATGCTAGCGTTTTACGTTAGCCGTTTACGTTAGCCCAATATTGCTAGCTTATAGCAAGGAGTCTGGCTTTATGAATGTATGAATGGTCTTTATTGTCATTGATTGATTGATTGAATTGATTGAAAACTTTATTAGAAGATTTGCAGAAGTAGGTACATGAAAGTACATATTACATACAAGGTCAACTAACAGGATAAAAACCCAAGAAAGCCACTGGCTTATTTCAATTGGGGTCCTTGATTCTCAATTCATCGTTACATGTAAGACCGACAAAACAAACTAGTACTATCTACAAGAAAATACAGACAAATAACTATTACTATCTACAAGATAAAAATACATCCATCATGGGAAGAACAATACAACAAAACATCAGGTATGTACAGCGGGTAGGACAGGTGGGGACATACACCACAGGTGGGGGCGGGGGACAAAACACAAAGTATGTACAGTGGGTAGTTCGGGTCTTTTAATCTGATTTTTGATTTAGAGGGTCCAGTTACGGATTGCAGCCTCCTGTAAATGTTTTTTGAGAGTGGTTTTGAAGGTGGGCAGTGTTTTGCACTCCTTTAAGATTATAGGAAGGGCGTTCCACATTTTTACTGCATAGTTTGCAAACGAGTTTAACCCCTTGTTTGTGGTGCAACGCGGTTGAACGTGGTTCGTGGAGCTTCCTCTGGTGTTGTATGTGTGGACGTTGTTCACTTTTTGGAAGTATGTTGACAGGTACTTGGGTGTCTTTGTGGTGTAACGTATCTTGAAGACCAGGCCCAGTGCAAGCTGCTGCACTCTGTCAACTACTCGTAGCCAATCAAGGCTCAAAAAATGAGCAGCGGTTAGATGTGTCCTAGGGTTGAGGCCTAGCAGAAGCCTAACCAGTTTATTTTGGGCTGTCTGGAGTCTTGTTTTATGGGCCTTTGTGGTTCTATAGTACCATGATGTTACGGCATAGTCGAAGTGACATTGAATGAGAGCTCCTGATAGGGTCCTCAGTGTGTTTTTACTGACAAGTGAGGATATCCTGTACAAGAATCTAGTTCTATGGTTCACTTTTTTGATTACTTTTGCTGCCATTTTATCTCCGGAAAGATTTGCCTCTAAGATGGAGCCCAGGTATGTAATATCCTCTTTTCTTGTGATATTAATGTTACCCACTTTTATTTTAAAAATTTCAGCCTTTCTGAGTTTAGATGGGGATCCGTATAGGATGGTTTCAGTTTTACCTAGGTGTATTGATAGTTTATTGTCAGCTAGCCAGATGCAGATTCTACTCAGTTCAGTGCTTAGCGCTTTTTCCACCTGCAATATGTCCCTGTCAGAGACCAGCAGAGCCGAGTCATCCGCGAACAGGAACAAATTGCAATCACATGCTGATGACATGTCATTCACATATATTAGGAACAGTAAGGGTCCCAATATGCTTCCTTGTGGAACGCCGCAGGTCACTGGGAGGGGGGGGGACAGTGTTCCGTTCACACTAACCACCTGTTCCCTCCCCTCTAAGTAGGATTGCATCCAGCTCACCGATGTTCTATCGAACCCAATTGCTTTCAGTTTATCTAACAATATGTGGTGATCTACTGTGTCGAAGGCCTTCTGGAGGTCCAGCATGACCATGCCGCAGTACTTGCCCGAGTCCACCTCATGGTTGATGTGGTCGTTCAAATAGAGAAGGCATGTGTCAGTGGAATGGGATGTTCTGAATCCTGATTGAAATTCATACATCAGATTTTTTTCGGTAAGGTACCTATCAACCTGTTCATAAACTATTTTTTCCATAAGTTTCGAGATGGAATTAAGAATAGAAACAGGTCGGTAGTTGCCTGGGTCTAATTTGCTTCCTTTTTTATACAGTGGGGTTACCCTTGCTATTTTAAAGTCAAGGGGGACGTGTTTGATGGAGAGGTTTATTATGTGGGTGATGATTGGGGTAATGGAGGCAGCTGAGTCTTTTAGAAATCTGGCTGGAATATTGTCATGGCCCGTGGCCTTTTCTGAGTGTAGAGCGCCCAGCTTTTTAAACACCTCATCGTTTGACACCATGGAGAGTTTAAAATCATCTTTGCGTACACCCAGTTTATTGTAGAACGCACGGATGTGCTCTACACCATAACGCCCTGAGTGGGGTGGTAGATTGTTAACTAATTTAGTGGCTATGGTTGTAAAGAAAGTGTTTAAGCACTTAGCCACATCCAGCTTGTCTGTAAGGAGAGAATCTCCAGATTTTATGCTGATGTTTGTAGACCTGGTTTTGAGTTTTTGGCTGCAACCTAGTTGGCTATTAAGTAGCTTCCAAAGGTATTGCTATAGTACAGGTACCAAACAACGAAATTTGGGAGGGGGGGGCTCCCCTGGTGCTAGGAAAGAAAAAAAAAAACTTCCGGTAACACCTGCAGAGATCGCTGGAAGAATCGCACGTGTCAATCTTTTAGAAAGTCGATCTGTTCCAGTTCGCCCAGCGGGTTCTCCTCTTCCGCCATCTTTTGACTCCGATGCGATACAACTTCCCGTTGCCACACCAACATCACATCCCGGGTATGGAAGGCCATGATCACATAAACCGGCACGTCTCCACACGTCTCCTCTAGGCGTCAATTCCACACGTCGATTTTTAACGTGTCTACGTAGACACGACGATTTCAACGGGCTGTTCCATTCTACTGATGTCTGGGTGTTTCCATTCTACTGATGTCTGGGTGTTTGGCAAACAGCTTTTAGGTGCATTACCAGTTAACTTTATAATAGTTACCTTTAGAACGATGATGCTGTTTAAACAACAAAAGAAGAAGAAGCAACGAGGACTGGTAACATTAAAAGCAGACATAGATTTCGAAATCTATGTATGTTTGTAATGTTACCAGTCCTACCACTAGGCGTCACTATGCCATATATAATGTATATTCTCATGTATATACACATATAATTTTGCTTTCACTTTAGATTAAAGGAGAGATAGATAATACATAGAGAATTGTATGAGAAAAACAATGGTCCAAACAAATAAAGATTTGAAAAATTATGATAACCATCTTATTGTCTTAGTTTAATGTCATTTCAATACTGCTTCAATACTAACGTTGAAATTACAGTCTTAAAACAATAAGTACATCGAAAACATATACACAGAGCATGTATGTTTACACATGTAAGACAAAGAAAATTTGATTTTTCTATTGTCCCCTATTTCCTGGGGCTCATATAGATTTGACTAATTAGTAGATTAGATTAGATCAGCAAATGTCTGTCCAGCGATTGATATGAAGGGGTGAAAAGTAGGGGAGGATGACATTGAAAGACAACATTATGGCCCATTGGCATATGAACATCTAAGCAATATCACACGAGAGGGAGTGCTGTTATACTTAATATCAGCACGGCTGTGATAGGTACGAGGCCGCAGTTCTACAGCGCCATTTATTACTTAACAGTAATAAGCGAGAACAGATTATGATTTGTTTGTTTATTTAATAATTTATTTTGGCAAGGGGACATCACTTTGCTTGACATTTTGGTATCAACTAAGGTAAACAAACTCATAGTCATGTTACATGGTGGCGGATGTTCAGTGCAAAACAAATTTGGTCTTGCCTGAGTAATACACATTCTGATATCTTATCCCCTTTCTCTTATCTTATCCCCTGACTCTTAGTAACAACAACAAGGTACAAGGTTCATTTATTGGCATTCTATAACACAGGGATGCACAATGAGATGCAAGATATAGTCCTTACAGTCCCAGTAGGTCTCAGGTCCTTACAGTCCCAGTAGGTCTCAGGTGTGTGTGTGTGTGTGTGTGTGTGTGTGTGGGTGGGTGTGTGTGGGTGTGTGGGTGTGTGGGTGTGTGTGTGTGTGTGTGTGTGTGTGTGTCCGTGCTCCGTGCTCCGTTCTACATCAGCACCAGACAACAACATAAAAAGAAATAATATTTTAAATAAAAAAAGAAAATACTAAATGAGATAGTGTGCAATATTAGCAGTGGCTAGCTAGGCTAGTGGCCAGAGTTCAGTAGTCTGATAGCTTGATGGAAGAAGCTGTCTCTGAGCCTACAGCCCCAGCAGGTCTCTCAGGTCCTCTGACCAGGGTTTGCTGGTTGTCTCCCGTGCCAGACTGAAGACCCAGGGTGATAGAGCATTCAGACAGACAGACAGACAGACAGACAGACAGACCCAGGGTGATAGAGCATTACAAACCGTGGCTCCCAAACTCTTTGTGACTTTGTGACCCTTGGTCTGGGAAAGGTGCTGTCCAAATACATTTTACTTACTTACTTACTTACTTCTGTATCTCTTGCCAGATTACTTACTTACTTACTTACTTACTTACTTCTGTATCTCTTGCCAGATTGCAGCAGGGTGAATACCCTGTTGCTGGGGTTGGTATTGTCGATAGCAGTGCACACTGAGGTCATTTAATTTTTCAATAAATATAGGCTATATGGGATGAAAACCTAGAAAATTGAATGTACATTTATTTTGAACATTGTTGTGTGACAGTGCTGTGGTTTTTGTAGGCTTGGGACACTGGGTCTCTACAGATTGTTTCTCTATGATAAAGTGTGGGCTATTCAAAGACATATTACTGAACGGGCCTACCGGGCCCAGGCCCAGGGGCCCCAGAGATCAGGGGGCCCTTTGCATTTCTTGTCGCAGGGATGCCGGTAGAAAATGTCCTACTGTAACTGGGACAAATGAGATTCCTTATATGAACGTAAAAAAACTATTTTGAATATACTTTTGAATATACTATTTTGAACAATTTTATAGGGGCCCACGTCTTGCAAAAAAAAGAGAAGCTTGTGTGGGCTACATAGTTTCTATAGCCTACTCAGATTCTAATGCGAATACAGGCTACATTCCCATTAGATTAATGAGTAGGCTATAGAAACTAGACACTAGAGGGCGCCATTAAAGTTTGTGTACTGGGGACAGGTCACGAGGTCACACTGGTGCAGGTCTTTTACAGATCTTTTATTAAGGCTGAAGATGATAAAAGCCCACAAGGACTACTCCGCGTAATTATCGATTGTGGCCTGCAATCTATGTTTCCAAATGTCTATGTTGCGCTGCGGCTATTTTGCCTGTAACCAATTGCGAAGGGGAGCGGTCATTCTCTGTGCTGTCCAGGATTAAAAACGAATTGCGGACTAAAATGACGCAACACCGTCTCAAGGCTCTTTCTCTCATGGCAATTAAGAGCGAACTGACCAAATCACTGGACTTTAATGATATCGTGGATGATTTTGCACGAAGCAGAGCCAGGAAAAAATGCATTGCATAAGGTAAGACTATTTTATGATTAATTTAGTCTTATAAAGCCATCCTGTGGTTGCTATATATGACACCATAGTGTTGCCAATTGTTTTTGTTTGAAAGCGGTGTATTTTGTTACTGTACATGTACTGTTGTTGGCTTCAATTGAGTGTGACATGCCTGTGTTGTAAATCCTGTGTCGTTGAAATACAGGTGAATTGTTTCTAGTTATTGTGCTGTTGGCTTTGAGTGTTCCTCCGCTGTAAAACCTGTTGAGATGCAGGTAAACGTAGGCTATGTCTTATATGCTGTTGGCATTGTGTTTACTTGCGCTCTAAAAAAAAAAAGTGTTTGCGCTGGGGAGGGGGGGGGGGGCCTTTCTACATGTCCAGGCCCAGGGGCCCATTTTTTCATGATCCGTCTATGGGGCTATTGCACAACAAACATGACACCTTGCCAAAGCCGCTTGGACTACTAAATGTGCGGTTGCAATTCGAAAGAAAAGCCCGCAATGCCATCCTCACGAAGTTGGTCTGCTTGTGAAACTTTACTCCCCCGCGAGAAGTTTTCAAATCGGCAATGCCATCCTCACGAAGTTGGTCTGCTTGTGAAACTTTACTCCCCCGCGAGAAGTTTTCAAATCGGCTCGCCTGCAGGGTGTGGCCTTCCATACGTAGCGAAACGTACCCCCTACGCTGTTGTCGACAGCAATGACGCGACACTCCTCATTAATATGTATGAGTGCCTTGATTCAAGGTTCCTCATTGGCTATGATACGCAAGTCCATTTTAGCGGAGTGGGCTTTCCATATAAACCAGCTCCTTTCCCTTTTTTTTTTTCTTTTTTTTTTTTCTGCAGATGACACCGACTATCAGCATTTGAGCTGTATTCTTGTGTATGAACGGTGCTTTACAGGTTATTATATTATTATTATTAACTATGCAACATGTGTGGCCTGGGGTGGTCCAGTGGTCTAGCACCATGGCCTGGGGTGGTCCAGTGGTCTATCATCATGGCCTGGGGTGGTCCAGTGGTCTAGCACCATGGCCTGGGGTGGTCCAGTGGTCTAGCACCATGGCCTGGGGTGGTCCAGTGGTCTAGCACCATGACCTGGGGTGGTCCAGTGGTCTATCATCATGGCCTGGGGTGGTCCAGTGGTCTATCATCATGGCCTGGGGTGGTCCAGTGGTCTAGAACCATGGCCTGGTGATACCTTCAGTAATGAGGAACGACGTGCTGGCCAGACTACACGAAGGACACCAAGGTGTTGTGAAGTGCAAGGAGCGCGCCCGCCAGTCTGTGTGGTGGCCTGGACTCAGCCAACAGGTAAATGAAATGGTGCTCAATTGCAGGGCATGCATTCAGGAGCGACAGAATCCCAGAGAACCTCTCATGCCGTCAGAGTGCCCTGAAAGACCATGGCAGAAGTTGGGGGCCGACCTGTTCGTCCTGGGAAAAGACACATACCTACTCGTCGTCGATTACTTCTCCAGGTATGTTGAGATTGCCCAATTGTCTCACACCAGGTCCACTGACATTATTGTACATCTGAAGTCCATGTTTGCCCGCCATGGCATCCCGGAGGTCCTGATGTCAGATAATGGGCCTCAGTTTTCTGGTCAAGCCTTCACCTCCTTTGCTGCGTACGGGTTCAGACACATCACCAGCAGCCCAAGGTTTCCACAGAGTAATGGTGAAGCAGAAAGGGCAGTCCAGACTATGAAAAACCTCCTGAAAAAAGCGAGCGACCCCTACCTGGCTCTACTCGCCTACCGAACCACACCCCTTCAGAGTGGGTACAGCCCAGCCCAGCTCCTCATGGGCCGACGTCTGCGCACCACGGTGCCAGTGCTGCCCTCTCGACTGGTCCCTACACTGCCGGACGCGTTCGCGCAGAAAGAGGAGGTGAAAGGGAGGTCGGATGCGGTAAACTACAACCGGCGACACCGTGCAAGACCCCTCTGTGACCTGTCATCGGGAGAGCAGGTATGGGTCACGGATGCTAAGACGTCGGGAACTGTGCTCCGAAACCACTCTACTCCGAGGTCCTACCTGGTGGGCCTGCCCCAGGGGGTGGTGAGACGCAACCGACAGCATCTGATACCCCTACACACACCTACACAAGACAGGGGCTCCCCGCCGCAGCAACAAGCCCCGGAGCCGGCCCCAGACCCGACCCCTGGGCAGGCTCCCATGTCACCTGCAGTCGGAACACAGGCCCCACCTGCAGAGACTCCCACGCTCAGAACAAGGGGGGGGGAGAGCAGTGGTTAAACCTAGGAGGTTTGACATGTAACTGAGAAATGTGGACAAGTGTTTTTATAAGTGTTTACCCTAAAAATACATTTTAAAAAAGGAGTATATGGGTAATGTTACTGTTGTATTTAAAGAAAAATTATTTCATGTTACGTTGGATGGGGTCTAGTTTGAGCACTTTTAGTAGCCCTGTTAGTTTTGAGATTTATGGATCACAAACCGCTATAGTCATAACTTATGTTCAGGATTTACACAGGGACAGACCTTTACAACAAAAGAGGCAGAATAATCCTCTAAGGTCTGACGAGGCAAAGGCAGTCTACCCTTTGTCTCTAGAAAGGGGAGATGTGGTATTATGTTAGTTAGAACATAATGATAATAAATATATGGTGTGACGCTTAGGCTGTAGACCAATGGGAATGAGTTGGGGATAGAGGGGAGAGCATGCGCAGTGGGAAAGCGGGCAGATGGGATTGAATGGTGGAACTGTATGGATAATAAAGTACGAGATATATTTAGTTAACAGTTGTCTCACGCGTTTATATTACGAAACACGACACTTACTATGCTCCTCTTGCTGTATTTTTAAATAATGCATGTGAAGCACTTTGAATTGCCCCTGTTGTGTGAAATGTGCTGTACAAATAAACTTGCCTATTCCACCAGGTGGCGCTGCGGCACCGCGCTGTGTGTTTTCTTTTTCTTCTTCTTCTTCTTCTTCTTCTCAAACCCGGAAGTGCTGCGAGCATGCGCAGTTGGGTCAACGGAGAAGTCAGGAGTGATTGTTTGTATTTCCCTGTTTCAGTTAGTTTATATAAATACACATATTATATATCTCTATATCTATATTCAGTTAGTTTATGATCTATATATCTTTATTCTAAAGCTTTATCATGGCTGGAACTGCGCTGAAGAGGCTGATGGCCGAGTACAAACGTGAGTAGAGAGTGTGTGTGTGTGTGTGTGTGTGTGTGTGTGTGTGTGTGTGTGTGTGTGTGTGTGGTGTGTGTGTGTGTGTGTGTGTGTGTGTGTGTCTGTGTTTGTGTGTGTGTGTTTGTGTGTCTGTCTGTGTGTGTGTGTGTGTCTGTCTGTGTGTGTGTGTGTGTGTGTGTGTGTGTCGTGTGTGTGTGTGTGTGTGTGTGTGTCTGTCTGTCTGTCTGTCTCTCTCTCATATTCACTCATATTGTCTTCCTTCCCTGTCCCAGAGCTCACCCTCAACCCACCAGAGGGGATAGTTGCAGGTGAGATATGACATATTACATACATAGATACATACATACAGTACATACATACATACATATATATTCATAACACCACATGTAGGCCTACAAAAGAAGAGGTTTGGTGAGGCTGCATTCTCATTTCATGCGCCCAGATTGTGTCTCACTGCCAGTTTACATTAGAGATGCAACCTCAGCACATATGTTCAAGTCAAGACTAAAAACCCATCTTTTTAATATTGCCTTTAAATGACTAAATCATTAAATGATGATTATATAATGATTGGAGCACTTTGAGCTGCAACGTTTGCAGGAAAAGCGCTATACAAATAAAAGTTATTATTATTATTATTATTATTATTATTATTATTATTATTATTATTATAACACAAACCGTCTCATAGTAAGATCATATCAGGTCATGCGTTAGCTGCCTTGCTTAGTCAGAGTGGTGTGTGTGCAGTGTTGAGCTGTTGCCAGACGTCCCTCATCATGTCCTTCATGTGCGTTGACCAGGTCCTGCCAACGAGGAGAACTTCTTTGAATGGGAGGCTCTGATCATGTAAGTGTCTCAATGACGTCTGCTGTTTCTACTCTGTCCGGTGATGGTCATCCATCCTGCACCACTACAACCAGCGACCACCAATCACTCCTTTAGTTGTATTCATGTTAAACAAACTGTGTCAGTTGTCACGCAGAAATGGTGACCTAGGTAACACCTGTATGTTAATGCTCAGTGTAGGACTGTACAGATGTAGCCAACACGTTGAGAAGAAGGAAGGTGTCTAGATTTTCTCCGGCAAGCTGATGCAGAAGTGTTAATGCATGCTTATGTTATTACACGTTTGGACTATTGTAACGGTCTCCTTTCTGGTCTTCTCTCAGAAAAGCTATTGGCCAGCTGCAATTAGTCCAAAATGCAGCAGCGAGAGTTTTAACCAAAACAAGCAGACGAGCTCATATAACTCCTATTTTAGCGACTCTACACTGGCTTCCTGTTAAGTTCAGAATAGATTTCAAGATCCTTCTGCTTGTTTATAAAGCTCTCACTGGCACAGCACCAGAATATGTTCAGACCTTTTGCTAGCATATCAGCCCAATAGAGCTCTCAGGTCTTCTGCTAGCATATCAGCCCAATAGAGCTCTCAGGTCTTCTGCTAGCATATCAGCCCAATAGAGCTCTCAGGTCTTCTGCTAGCATATCAGCCCAATAGAGCTCTCAGGTCTTCTGACACTGGTTTTCTCTGTGTACCACATGTACAAAAGAAGAGATTTGGTGAGGCTGCATTCTCATTTTATGCACCCAGATTGTGTCTCATTTAGGGCTGCACGATTAATCGATTTTAAATCGAAATCGCGATTTGAAATGATGCGATTAGCTAATCGCAAAGCCTGCGATTTGCCCGCGATTTTTTTTTTTTTTTTTTTTTTTTTTTTTGCTATTTAGCAGACGCTTTTAATCCAAAGCGATTTACAATTACGAATTACAGGGACATTCCCCCTGGAGTAACTGAGGGCTAAGTGCCTTACTCAAGGGCACACTAGTAGTGGTGTGGTTTCAGGCGGGATTTGAACTCACACAACCTTCCGATCACAAGTCCAACTCACTAGACCACCACTACCCGTATGGGATACGTCATACAGCGCGTCGGATTCAACGTCAATGAACGTCAACGTCAATGAACGTCAACAATGAACGTCAACAATGGACGTGAACGTCAATGAACGTCAACGTCAATGAACGCACACCAACAACATCGCACGTGAAACGCCCACGTTTCGGTAGCTAGCAACATTCATGGTGGATAATGGCTTCAGCAGAACCAGAAGCAACGTTGGACGTTTTAGTCCCGAAGAAAAGCAGCACTTCTGTTGTGTGGAAGTATTTCGGATTTAGGACGACTGATGTGCAACAAAAACAGGTGTTGTGCACGACCTGTCGTGGAACAGTCGCTACATCCAGAGGCAACACCACAAACCTATATCAGCACTTGTGGGGGTGCTAGAGGAGGGAGCCTCTAAGTCCCCTGAAGACGTACAAACAAACTGCACGTTGATACGACCTTCCTAGCCGGAGATATGGCCACACTTTACAAAAACGTCCTTTTTTTTTTTTTTTTTTTTTTTTGCCTATTTAAAAAAAAAAAACGCAAATTAATCGCAATCGCGATATCTGTCCAAATAATCGCAATTCGATTTTTTCCCCAAATCGTGCAGCCCTAGTCTCATTGCCAGTTTACATTAGGGATGCAACCTCAGCACATATGTTCAAGTCAAGACTAAAAACCCATCTTTTTAATATTGCCTTTAAATGACTAAATAATTCAATTATGATTATATAATGATTGGAGCACTTTGAGCTGCAGCGTTTGCAGAAAAAGTGCTATGCAAATAAAACGTAATTTTTATTACATTAGCTTGTAGTAGTAGTAGTAGTAGTAGCTTGTAGTAGTAGTAGTAGCTTGTAGTAGTAGTAGTAGTAGTAGTAGTAGTAGTAGTAGTAGTAGTAGTAGTAGTAGTAGTAGTAGTAGTAGTAGTAGTAGTAGTAGATGATGATGATGATGATGATGATGATGATGATGATGATGATGATGATGATGATGATGATGATGATGATGATGATGATGATGATGATGATGATGATGATGATGATAGTGGGAAGGCTGGGCATTCCACTGAGACTTGCTTCCGCTCCTTGCTGTCACGGAAGCCCTCCACTCTGCCCAAGCTTCCTCCCTCTCCTCTGTTCTCATTCTCCTTGACCTGTCTGCTGCCTTTGACACAGTCAATCACCAGATCCTTCTCTCCATCCTCTCAGACCTGGGCATCTCTGGCACCGCACACTCCTGGTTTTCTTCCTACCTGGCGGGCCGCTCCTACCAGGTGACCTGGAGAGAATCGCTATCTTCTCCACGAACCCTCTCCACTGGAGTTCCCCAGGGTTCCGTCCTAGGGCCCCTACTCTTCTCCCTCTCCACCAAGTCTCTTGGCTCGGTAATCTCTTCACATGGGCTCTCCTACCACAGCTACGCAGACGACACTCAACTCTTCCTGTCCTTCCCCCCGTCTGATGTACACGTGGCAACCCGTATCTCAGCATGTCTCGCTGACATTTCAACTTGGATGGCTGACCACCATCTCAAGCTCAATCTTAACAAGACCGAGCTCCTCTTCATCCCCGGGAAAGCCTGCCCTCTCCAAGACTTCTCCATCACAGTGGAGAACTCTACTGTAACCCCCTCCCTGACAGCCAAGAACCTTGGAGTGATCCTGGATAACCGACTATCCTGTGCGGAGAACATTGCAGCAACGGCTCGCTCCTGCAGATTCCTCCTCTACAACATCAGAAGGATACGACCATTCCTTACCAGAGAGGCAGCGCAACTCTTGACCCAGGCACTGGTCATCTCCCGCCTGGATTACTGCAATGTACTCCTGGCTGGGCTCCCCGCTTCAGCCATTAGACCTCTGCAGCTCATCCAGAATGCTGCTGCCCGGCTGGTATTCAACCTCCCCAAATACTCGCATGTCACCCCTCTCCTTCGCACCCTGCATTGGCTCCCTATAGCAGCTCGCATCAGATTCAAGACCCTGGTGCTTGCATACCAGGCAGCTAAAGGGACAGCCCCTGCCTACCTGAAGGAAATGGTAACCCCCCAAACCCCTGCCCGCTCACTCCGCTCCTCCACCTCGGCTGGCCGACTGGCCCCACCTCCTCTACACAGCAGTCGGGCTGCCCGATCACGTCTCTTCACAACACTGGCTCCCCGCTGGTGGAATGAGCTCCCCATGGCTGTCAGAACGGCAGAGTCACTACCCATCTTCCGTCGTAGACTGAAGACCCATCTCTTCAGGTTACATCTTAACTGCTCCTCCTGAGACATCTTCTGACCCTCACCACTACGTCTCCTAAAGACACCCGCTTTCCCCTCTACTGTGTCCCTAAGAACTTCTACTGCCCCCCCTTGTACTGTTTCTCAGTTTCTCCAGTAATATAAAAAAATAATAAAAAAAGTTTTAGTAGAAGGCGATAATAGGTAAAGGTTTTTCCTTCTATCAGTGGCCCCGGGCCCGAGCTAGAGTACTCTTCCTGCAACGAATAGTGGACTGCTGATTCACATGCTTAGTATTCAAATGTATTGATTGTAAGTCGCTTTGGAATAAGGCGTCTGCTAAATGCCAAAAATGTAAATGTAAATGGAACACCACCACTAGTGTGTCCTTGAGTAAGACCTGGGAACACCACCACTAGTGTGTCCTTGAGTAAGACCTGGGAACACCACCACTAGTGTGTAAGACACTCAGCCCTAAATTACTCCAGGGAGACTTGTCTCTGTTAATCTCTAATTGTGAGTCGCTGCGTTTGGTGGTTGTGTTGTGGGGGAATTCCCCAGGTAACATGTTGAGTGTCTGTTGCTGCGGCCCTGTGAAGTCCCTGCGCTCTGCAGCCTCAGAGAACACTGTCTGACTGAGCCTGGGGAGCCCCCCCCCTCCCCCCTCTCTGACTACCCCCCCCCCCCTCTCTCTCTCTGACTACCCCCCCCCCCCCTCTCTCTCTCTGACTACCCCCCCCCCCTCTCTCTCTGACTACCCCCCCCCCCCCCCTCTGACTACCCCTTCCCCCCCCTCTCTGGCTGTTTGATGGTACATTTATGAGTAGGAGACTCTTAATCCAGTCTTAACGCTCATTAAGGTGGATCGAGGACAACACTGTGTGGCCAGTGTTGTTGGTGTGCTTTGGGACTAGTCACACACAAATAATGTCAATCATATAGTATAGTAAAAATGGCAGACAAATAGTTAATTGAGGTGGATTGAAAACCTTGTGACAGCAGAAAAAAAAGCGAGCTAGTCCAAAATGCTGCCAAGAAGCGTGACCACATCACATGACCACATCACATGACCACATCACATGACCACATCACATGACCACATCACACCCATCCTGGCCTCACTCCACTGGCTCCCCGGCCACTTCCGTATTGATTTTAAATGACTTATGATTGTTTTTAAATCACTTTAACGGACAGGCACCTCCGTACCTAGCCCATCTCCTGCGCCACCATACCCCATCCAGAGCCCTGAGGTCAGCTGACCAGCTGCTGCTGATCTGACATGGAGGGGGAGGCTATTCCAGAGCCTAGGGGCGGCCTTAGAGAAGGCTCTGTCCCCTCTGGTTTTGAGCTAGGGACCAGACTCAGATCCAGAGGGGATAGAGCCTTCTCTAAGGCCGCCCCTAGGACCAGACTCGGAACCAGAGGGGACAGAGCCTTCTCTAAGGCCCCTAGGACCAGGCTCAGAACCAGAGGGGACAGAGCCTTCTCTAAGGCCCCTAGGACCAGACTCAGAACCAGAGGGGACAGAGCCTTCTCTAAGGCCCCTAGGACCAGGCTCAGAACCAGAGGGGACAGAGCCTTCTCTAAGGCCCCTAGGACCAGGCTCAGAACCAGAGGGGACAGAGCCTTCTCTAAGGCCTCCCCTAGGACCAGGCTCAAAACCAGAGGGGGCAGAGCCTTCTCTAAGGCCCCTAGGACCAGGCTCAGAACCAGAGGGGACAGAGCCTTCTCTAAGGCCGCCCCGAGGCTCTGGAACAGCCTCCCCCTCCACGTCAGATCCGCCCAGAGCGTCGAGGCTTTTTAAAACCTTAGCTAAGACGTACCTCTTCTCCCTGACCTTTGACCTGAGGTGAGCCTGCACTGCACTTTTCTGCACTTTTATTTCTGTTCTGTATTGCAGCTTGTTTTAGTTTTTGTGAATTTTTATTTGTTGTTTTCTTTTACTAGGGTTTTATCTGTTTATCTGTCGGCTGTTTTGTCGTTGTAAATGTGCTATATAAATAGACATGACTTGACAGCAGTGTTGGTTTTTGTAATGAAAACGGCAGAAAAACAGCTCAGGCCCCCAGATCCTGCAGTGCTTCCTCCTGAGCTGTAGGTGTCTCTGTCTCCATGGGGCGTCCTGGACATGCTGAGGTGAGGGTAGACTCACTGGCACTCTGACAAGCAATTTTACTGAACTAGTCTTGTTCTCAGAGCTTTATTGATTCATTGATTCATTGATGGTTCTTCATTTAACTGGTAGTTCCAGACTTCCAGTTTTTAAATGCTTTACTACATTACACGTCTGAAAAGGAAGACGCACACACACACGCACACACACACGCACGCACACACACACACACACACACACACACACACACACACACACACACACACGCGCGCACACACACACACACACACACACACCAGTTGAGAAAGTCACACTGTCTCACTGCAGACTGCTACTGTTGACTGTCCTGTCTCACTGCTACTGTTAACTGTCCTGTCTCACTGCTACTGTTGACTGTCCTGTCTCACTGCTACTGTTGACTGTCCTGTCTCACTGCTACTGTTAACTGTCCTGTCTCACTGCTACTGTTAACTGTCCTGTCTCACTGCTACTGTTAACTGTCCTGTCTCACTGCTACTGTTGACTGTCTCACTGCAGACTGCTTCTGTTAACTAGGGCTGGGTATCGCCACTGATTTCCCAAAACGATTCGATTCCGATTCACAGCTCCCGATTCGATTCGATTCCGATTCGATTTAGTTACAATATCAATTTTCCTTGAATATGAAGAGATTCTCAGAACTAATGCTATAAATGGTTCAAGGAACCATTTATAGCATTATGTTAAACATATCAATGTTTACATTAAGAATTGACTCCAAAGCAGTTACATGAATGTACTTCTTATTGGAACATAAATGAACATCATTGACCAACATTTTGCTAAATCAGACACTACAAAAAGTGCTTTTTAACATGCTTTACTGCAGCCAGTGTAAATAAAGGGGCTACAAACATAGCCTATCGGTAAACAAGACATCACATATCCCTCAGGACTGTCTCAAATAGCTTATTTGCATAATATATATATATATATACAAAATAAAAATGCAAAACTCAAACGAAAATAGTGCAATAGATGAGGGTATTTTGGGGAACAAAAAAACACATTGTAAACCATAATGTCCATGAAACTAAAGCCCTTCATTACTGCTTTCTCACTTTTTGGAGATTGGAAGATTTTATTCAGGAATAAACATAATTGGAAAATCAATGATTATTAAAATACTGTAGTATACAGTAACAATAAGTTAGTGGAAACACCACAAATCTACAGAACCACTTATTGAGGCATCACCCTGACGTGAAACATGGAAAAGCGGATCCGAAACAAGCATCGCTGATAAAGTGGCAAGTGATTGTCAGGTACGAGTCCATTGCTCTGGATGTCCAGCTGTCACACGTTATGGCAACTCTCTCTGCTGGCTGAAGTGAAGTTGCGATGTCACGTTTCACCTGCGCGGACATGTCTGGGAGTGGGACTATCACTTCACTCAACTGTTTGCGTGTCGGTAACACGTAGCGTGCTTCTAGTACACTGACGACACTGACGACGCTGTAGTCATTTGTTGGGCACGCGGAGAATTTGATTGTAATTTGCAACCAAACGTCTTTATCAGCGAGGCTTGTTTCGGATCCGCTTTTCCATGTTTCACGTCAGGGTGATGCCTCAATAAGTGGTTCCGTAGATTTGTGGTGTTTCCACTAAATTTAACCTCCACTGCGCACAGCTTGCATATGGCTTTGCTTTTGTCCTGCTCATCTCTATCGTCATAATTTTATATACATAAACGTTGCGTGAGATATGATAAATTCTTGTAGCGCGAAATCTGGCCACGAGATCTCGTTGCGGGTTGAAGCTGCAAGCAGAAAAAAAAAAAAAAACATGAAAGATCGAACTCGGGATTTATGAATCGATAATCGCTCATTCAATGAAGATCGATTCAGAATCGGGAAATCAAATTTTTTAACCCAGCCCTACTGTTAACTGTCTCACTGCTACTGTTGACTGTCTCACTGTAGACTTGTATTAATAACTAGTGATTAAAGTGATGAAGTGATGGTAGTCGTTCTACAGTGGAGTCAACAGTGCAAATACAGGAAAGAGGATGGTACCATTATGTTCTTTTACCAAAATATATATATATATATACAGTATATAGAAAATAAACATTTAACAATATAATAAGACAATGAATAGAAATGAATAGAAAGTAATAAAAGTGTTGTTACTGCAACTGTATTCAAGCGACGCTCTTCCCGATACGGCGTGAGAGACCTCAGGTACTACGTACAGACAGACAGACAGACAGACAAGACAGACACACAGACAGACAGACAGACAGACACACACACAGACACAGACAGACACACAGACAGACACACAGACAGACACACAGACAGACAGACAGACAGACAGACAGACACATAGACAGACACACAGACAGACACACACACAGACAGACACACAGACAGACAGACACACAGACAGACACACACACAGACACACACACAGACAGACACACAGACAGACACACAGACAGACACACAGACAGACACACAGACAGACAGACACACAGACAGACACACAGACAGACACACACACACACACAGACACACAGACAGACACACAGACAGACAGACACACACACAGACAGACACACAGACAGACACACAGATACACAGACAGACACACAGACAGACACACACACAGACACACACACAGACACACACACAGACACACACACAGACAGACAGACACACAGACAGACACACACACAGACACACACACAGACAGACAGACACACAGACAGACAGACACACAGACAGACAAACAGACACACACACACAGACACACACAGACAGACAGACAGACACACACACACACACACACACACACACACACACACACACACACACACAGACACACACACACATTTTAATCATTTATTTATGTCCACATAGAGACAAGTATACAGGGACACAAATACTGAAGGCACAGATGGGATGCATTCACAAACAGACATGGACAATGTCTTTCACATACAACAGGACAAGACTCACGGGTACAAGTAACACCGTCTCCGCCATATATGGCGGCTGCCAATAATCGCAGAGACAGAGCAATACTTGCTGAGCCTTTTTGCTTCTCCCTTGGACATTCCTAGTAGACGTAGTCCTCTGACAACCAATCTGTGCACATGTCCAAGGCTGCCAAATATAAAGACTAATAGCGTACACCTATAGCCTAGCTCTGAGATGGTATCTACAAGCTGCTGGTATTTCATGACCTTAGTCATGAAGGCTTCCTCTAGGCTTATATCAAAGGTGCATGCTACCTCTAATACAGACACCTCTCTGGACTCTTCATTAACAACAATAACATCTGGTGTGTTAGCAGACAACTGTGAAAAGTGACATTGGTCATTACAGAAATTGAACATAGATGCATTGACACAAGCATGTGTATACATTTTCACTGTGACTGGGAAGTGGAGTGATATGTCCTTTACTATAAGGCTCACAATTCTGTTATGACGTGCTATATACATTCCTTTGTAAACATAACAGCCATTCAAGATATGTGATAGTGTTTCTGTAACCTGTTCTGTGGTGTGGTGCAAGCAATGAGGAACCTGAGTGGAAGGAAACCAAATAGAGAGGTTGAGTCTGGTAGGAAGGACTTGTAATCTGGCCTTGGTTGTGAATATGACAATGTCCTCATCGAGTGCAGTGTTTTTTTTTTTAATGATTAATAGTTTTTTATTATTTTCAATTAACAGACAATGAACAAACATCCATTACACGTAACAGTTGACATTGAACAATAAATTAAAAAGACAAAAAATAGACACAACAAAACATAAAGGTGATGTACAGCAATGTAAACCTACAGCATTGTCTAACAATCATACTTATAGCAGTTTACTTTCACTTTTTACATTTGGGATATTATTTATAATTAAATAAAATAAATAAAAATAAATAAAAATATTGCTATTTACATGAGCTGGAGTTGCCATTATTTCTCAATATATGCGTGATACTGCCCCCATTTCAAGCGGTATTCCTCCACCTTATCTAGCAGCCTATATGATAATTGTTCTAGGGCTGCCAGCTGCCCAAGAGAAATGTGCCACAGAGACGGTGCTGGTGCTGTTGAGGCCTTCCACTCTTTAACTAATAGTTTCCGTCCTAGCATTAACGCTGTCTGGATCCAATTGGCGAGTGGTGGAGTCACCTCACTTAATGCTGTGGGGTCACCCAAAATAAAAAGACTGGGGGTGAACGGAATGTCAAGGCCGACAATTTTTTCCAGATAACCATGGATGGCTAGCCAAAACTCCTGGGTTTTTGGACATCCCCAAAGCATATGCACTAGAGTACTATTCCTGTCCCTACACCTCCAGCACTCCGAACTGTCGACCAGACCCACTCTATGTAGCCTTGATGGTGTCCAGTAGATTCTGTTAATAATCTTGAATTGGATCAGTCTCGTTCGGAGTTCCCTTGACATTTTTTTCCCATTCTTGAGAATTCTTCCCCATTCTGCCTCTGTAAATGATACATTTAAGTCTGTTTCCCATGCTAGTTTAAGGGACCATATGTTTGGGTCTGAGGCCACTAGGATCCTTGAATAGTAAGCAGAGGCTTCATGACCTAGTCCAAAGATGTTCAGAAACCATTCAAGTGTATCACCACTAGGTGGGGCAGTTGTGGGGGAGCCAAATGTTTGCACCATTAAGTGTCTTAGCTGTAAATACTTCCAGAATTGATTGTGTGGTAAATCAAATTCCCTTCTAAGAGCCTCAAAAGATTTTAGCGTTCCATCCTGGTATAGGTCTCCTAGAACTTCGATACCTTTTTGAAACCAGGGCTTCCAAAAGAAGGGCGATTTATCTATACACAGCTTGGGATTCAGCCAGATCCCAGCAGACTGGTGAAGATAGGGGTCAAATTTAAAGATGTAAGCAACTCTCTTCCAAACCCATTGTATATGGGATACAATAGGGTGCGATCGATTCTCTTGGGTTAGTCTGGCCGTGATACAGCACCTGAGTGCCAGAGGGGTGCAGATTGCACTTTCAATATGGAACCACGGGGGGGCTCTCTCTGGAGGCAGAGTCCAGTGTGCCATGTGCCTGAGAGTGAAAGCATAATGGTAATATAATAGGTTAGGAACACCAAGACCAAGAGTGCAGTGTTTTTTAGAAAAGAGTGGGAAACAGAGTGATCAGCTGTGGGAAGACATGCCAGTTTTCCCTGGAGTTTCAGACCAGTCCATTGTTGTTGTTGTTGATGTTGATGAAGGTCCATGAGAGTCCGTCTGGCCCCTCTAGATGTTAGCTGGTGGCTCTGTCCAGCAAAGGAGGCTGTTGCCCTGACCTGTGTGAGAGGGTCAGATATACAGTTCTCTGAGACCCGAACAGTCTCAGAGTCAGACCGCACCCACTCCAGGGACACCCCGGCTCGGACACAGAGGTCATTCAGGTCTGGCCAATCAGACCAAACTCCAAAACCAGCGGAATGAGTGTCCAATTTTCCGCTGGGTTTCCTCTTGAACCCAAGGAAGTGGGGCTCCGCCCCCCTGGCAACTGGGACCTTCCTTCTCCTCAGGTCCAGGAACATGTAGGAGCGGGCCAGCTCCCAGACGTCCTTGTCGTCGTTGTTAAGCATCCTGAGAAGATGGGAAATTCTCATGCTGGTGTAGATCCATTCTACATTGGGGACTAGGGATGTCCCGATCCGATACTGAGATCGGATATCGACCCGATATTGGTCCTGAATGCTGGATCGGAGATCGGACCAGAAAAAAAAAAGGCTCCGATCCGCGTGCCCGATCCGCGTCTGTGTTACGTCTGTGTTTACGACAGTTTGGGCTTTACGACATGTGCCGTATTACGTTTTGTGTTACACTCGTGTTTGATTAAATGGAGTTGCCAGCTCCGACTACAAGCTCTGAGTTCGACTCCGTTATTGAACATAACATTGGCGAGATGCGAGAGAAACTCCCCCCAGACAGCAAAATTGCAAAAGCAATAACGGAGAAATTGGTTCGGTTTATTGTGCTCGACGACCAACCACTTTCGGTGGTAGAGAATGTGGGGTTTCGGAGTTTAATTGAACACCTAGAGCCGCGTTATACTTTGCCCAGTCGGCATTATATAACCGAAAATGCCATCCCGAAAATGCACAATGAAGTGTGTGAGTTCCTCGCCAAACTATTGGAGAATGTCGATGCTATTAGCTTCACAACGGACATTTGGAGCTCAGACGTGTGTCCAATGTCGTTGTTGAGTCTCACAGCACACTGGATAGACTCTGATTTTACTTTCAAGAAAGCGGTGCTGCATGCCCGTGAGTTCCGTGGCTCACACACTGGGGATTCCATTAAGGCAGCCATGGAGGAGATGCTGCTCGAATGGAAAATTAACAAAAGCAAAGTCCATGTCGTTTTAAGAGAGGTGGTCACTGAGTACTGCAGAGTACTATTTTTGTTGCTTTAATAAAGGCTGGCAGTCTTTAATTTAACTGTTGTTGGTGTGGACTATATACTGGGGAGGTATTTGAATGAATGAATGAATGAATGGTCTTTATTGTCATTGCTACAGTACAGGTACCAAACAACGAAATTTAGGAGGGGTGGCTCCCCTGGTGTTAGGAAAAAAAAAATAAAAAAAATTCAGGGGTCAAAAAATTTATACAAATATCGGATCGGTATCGGTATCGCCGATACCCGAAGCCCAGGTATCGGTATCGGTATCGGTAGTGAAAAAGTGGGATCGGGACATCCCTATTGGGGACCCCTGGCCCTCCCTCCCACTGGGGATGAAAGATGATGTCACGGGTGCTGTGTGAATTGAGTCCAAGCCACCTGCGCACTACGCTCACAGTCTTGTTGTTCATTTCACACAGCACTTTCTGGGGGATGTGGACATTGGAGAAGAGGTGCTGAACTTTGGACAGGGCCACCTGCCTGATGGCTTCTAACTTCATAGTTAGTGGCAGAGGACAACTGTCTATCAAGTCCAGCCTGGAAGTGAACTCAGTCAGGATGTTATTGACTTGCTCCTTCCACTCTCCTGCGATGTTAATTTTATGTCCAAGATATGGGTATGTCTCATGAAGAGAATTTACACGAATGGGCTGTGTTGCTAAAGAGAACACAGGGAGTGTGTCTGTTTTTGAGTGGTACACACACACACACAGACACACACAGACAGACACACAGACACACACACACACACACACACAGACTCAGCCCCTGGATGGTGAGGTGTAGCTACCTAACCCTGATGTCATGCTAATGCACATTGTCCTCCATACTGTAATTGTCCTCCCCCAGCGCGGCGGACCAACCCTTCAATTTCACCCGCGCGGCGTCTCTCCTGTCTTTATGCAGCACCCTGGGAAGCACTGTCAGAGAAGGGCGGGGGGGGGGGGGGGGGCGGCATTCCTCACGCTTTATAATTCCTGATATTTCCACCTGAACGGGACACCACAGGGACACCGCCGGACGCCAGGGGACGGCTTTGTTGGCCTGTTCTCTGTTCTCGGTTCTCTGTCTCCCCAGACCAGACCAGGTATTAGAGCCTGGGGGGAGGGGGGGGGCCGGAGGGAAGGGGGGAGGGGGTTGGAGTCAGGTGGGGGGGCTGTGAGGTGGAACAGGAGGGAGGGGGGGGGTTGTGGAGTCGGGTGGGGGGGGGGGGGGCTGTGGAGGTGGAAGAGGAGAGGGGGGGGGCTGTGGAGTCGGGTGGGGGGGCTGTGGAGGTGGAAGAGGAGGGGGGGGGGGCTGTGGAGTCGGGTGGGGGGGCTGTGGAGGTGGAAGAGGAGAGGGGGGGGGCTGTGGAGTCGGGTGGGGGGGCTGTGAGGTGGAAGAGGAGGGGGGGGGGGCTGTGGAGTCGGGTGGGGGGCTGTGGAGGTGGAAGAGGAGAGGGGGGGGGCTGTGGAGTCGGGTGGGGGGGGGGGCTGTGGTCCCTGGAACAGTGCAGCGGTCGTGAGAGGAACGAGGGGCGCGGGTGGGGTAGGTAGGTGGGGGGGGGGGTGGGGGGGGTAGATATCATCGGCCCAGCTGTAACTCAGCTGATCACAGCCTGTCTGATTTGTTTAAGTGCTTCTGTTGTTGCCAATCAAAACAAGGAAGCTGTCCCCAGTGTTTCACCTCTCAGGGAAATGAGATGGGGAGATATGATTGGCTCTCACATCACTGACTGAACACCCTCCCAGAATAGACGGGGGGGGGGGGGGGGGGTTGCTTGACTTGACGAGCCAAAAATAAAACACGGACGATTTGCCTGCTACATATGCAAAGGAGAACTCTGTGAAGAGGTTTAGATGGGGTTTTATGTATGTATGGAGGGAGAGAGAGAGAGGGAGGGAGGGAGGGAGAGATGGAGAGAGAGATGGAGAGAGAGGGGGAGAGATGGAGAGATGGAGAGATGGGGAGAGAGGGAGAGAGAGAGAGAGAGGGAGGGAGGGAGGGAGGGAGAGATGGAGAGGGGGAGAGATGGAGAGAGAGATGGAGAGAGAGATGGGGAGAGAGGGAGAGATGGGGAGAGAGAGATGGAGAGAGAGAGAGATGGAGATGGAGAGAGAGAGAGATGGAGATGGAGACAGAGAGAGAGAGAGAGATGGGGTTTCATGTATGTAAATGTCCGTAGCTTTGTGGGCGGTGTGGTTGGAGGATCTGTGCAGATGAGAGCCGTGATAGAGGTGATGTATCACTAATATATATCAAGTTAGCCGTGAGGAAAAACTCAACAGCTTGAAATTCAAAACCTAGCCTAGCGCGCTAGCCCTTTTTTAGGCTCCATTCAAAACCTTTTTAGCACTCTTGTCAATCAAGCCTAGTGGAATCAGTTCGCCTACAGGATATCCGTTTCATATTCGGTGTCATGCGGGTGTCAATGTCATGCGGGTGTCAGTGTCATACGGGTGTCAGTGTCATGCGGGTGTCAGTGTCATGCGGGTGTCAGTGTCATGCGGGTGTCAGTGTCATACGGGTGTCAGTGTCATGCGGGTGTCAGTGTCATGCGGGTGTCAGTGTCATGCGGGTGTCAGTGTCATGCGGGTGTCAGTGTCATACGGGTGTCAGTGTCATACGGGTCTGTTAGCGTAGCAAACGCAACCGTGCATCTCTCTCACACCACGCCAGCCAGCCAGCCAGCCAGGATTCTCCAGGAAAAAAAATCACCTCACAAAAATGTGACTGCTGCTGGTGTTTCTGGACATCTCTCGGAAATGAGAAAGACGTCAAATTCGTCTTTAAAGTATTTTTATTTTATTTTTTATCCATAACCGCCTGGCTACAGTTCCCATCGCCAGTTGACCTTCTAGACTTTCCTCTCCTCCAGACTTGTATCTTCTAGACTTTCCTCTCCTCCAGACTTGTATCTTCTAGACTTTCCTCTCCTCCAGACTTGTATCTTCTAGACTTTCCTCTCCTCCAGACTTGTATCTTCTAGACTTTCCTCTCCTCCAGACTTGTATCTTCTAGACTTTCCCCTCCTCCAGACTTGTATCTTCTAGACTTTCCTCTCCTCCAGACTTGTATCTTCTAGCAAGGGGGAGCAATGCACCAGTAATAAAACACTTTAGCAGATGGAGGGGCATTTAGAGGGAGGGAGGGAGGGAGGGAGAGAGGGAGAGAGGGAGAGAGGGAGAGAGGGAGAGAGGGAGAGAGGGAGGGAGGGAGGGAGGGAGGGAGGGAGGGAGGGAGAGAGAGAGAATGGGTCTCTGAAGAGAGAGAGAGATAGAGATAGAGATAGAGATGGAGGGAGAGAGATATGGAGATTACGGTATATTATTATATATTTTTTATAACTATTGCAAATGTTTTTTTCCCCTCTTGTTGCTGTTGTCAAGGAAACCGAAGCCTAAGAATGTTACTGTCTTATAATAATAACTTTATTTGTGTAGCGCTTTCCCTGCAAACGTTGCAGCTCAAAGTGCTCCAATCATTATATAATCATCATTTAATTATTTAGTCATTTAAAGGCAATATTAAAAAGATGGGTTTTTAGTCTTGACTTGAACATATGTGCTGAGGTTTCATCCCTAATGTAAACTGGCAGTGAGACACAATCTGGAGCATAAAATGAGAATGCAGCCTCACCAAATCTCTTCTTTTGTACATGTGGTACACAGAGAAAACCAGCGTCAGAAGACCTGAGAGCTCTATTGGGCTGATATGCTAGCAGAAGACCTGAGAGCTCTATTGGGCTGATATGCTAGCAGAAGACCTGAGAGCTCTATTGGGCTGATATGCTAGCAGAAGACCTGAGAGCTCTATTGGGCTGATATGCTAGCAGAAGACCTGAGAGCTCTATTGGGATGATATGCTAGCAGAAGACCTGAGAGCTCTATTGGGCTAATATGCTAGCAGAACACCTGAGAGCTCTATTGGGATGATATGCTAGCAGAAGACCTGAGAGCTCTATTGGCAGGGGTGCACATAACTGGTGCGCCAGTGCGCATGCGTCGCCAAAATGCATGCTGCGCAGAAGATCAGCGGCATGAACGCGCTCTTGCGCACCAACAGCTGGGAGCGCTGGGAGAGGAATTTACTTCCTCAAAATCCACCTGCTGACTGCTGACTGCTGCATCACTGCAAGCGCCATCACAACGACCACGGCGACTCCCCTCACGAAAACATTCGGAAAGTATCGTAACTTGTACTTTCATTCCGCGTATCGCATATCGCACGGTTATCACGCCGACACGTGACAATTCAGTCCCGAACGACTCGTCGCTAAAAGGAAAAATAACACCAAGGAACTTCACGTTTCTTTTCTCTGAAGCTTTCAAACGTTCAGACGTTTATTTTACAGCTTCATTATCGCACCTAGACCCCTGACCCAGGGAATATGGTTGGGAATTATATTAGAAAAAGAAAAAAAAGACTTTGTTGCACAATCAAAAATAATGAGCTATTTAAAGTGATAGCCTACAACATCCTCTACCATGGTTGAAATTGAGGACAGTGATAACTTACAGCAGTCAAGAGAGCAGTGATGATGATGATGATTAAGCTTGTAGCATAAATAAATGCTTAGGCTGTAACTTTTTGTTGAAAAGTTGATTTCAGTGTTTACAGAACAGAGCAGTGCTTAAAGAGATGTCAGTTGATTTCATTGTGTTTAAAGAACAGACATTCAGTTAGTACTTAAAGAGATGTTTAAAGAGGGAGTCTGACAGACTTTCATGCTTAAAGAGCAGTCATTTGATTTTGCATTTGTTTCTTTTGTTTTGCACACAATCATTTGTTCGTTCATCTTTATTTATGAATAAATGTCGTTTTGCTAATATAAGTTATCCATGTATCCCTTTTTTATCCATCCTGTGGGACGGGTCGTGACTCGCGAGCTCGGGGAGCACCAAGCAGCATCCCTAGGTGCTCCTCTGAGCACTGGCCCCAAAAAGTTATGTGCACCCCTGTCTATTGGGCTGATATGCTAGCAGAAGACCTGAGAGCTCTATTGGGAACATTTATAAAGGTGTATAATGTTACAGTCTTAAAGGTGTGTAATGTTACAGTCTTAAAGGTGTGTAATGTTACAGTCTTAAAGGTGTATAATGTTACAGTCTTAAAGGTGTATAATGTTACAGTCTTAAAGGTGTATAATGTTACAGTCTTAAAGGTGTATAATGTTACAGTCTTAAAGGTGTATAATGTTACAGTCTTAAAGGTGTGTAATGTTACAGTCTTAAAGGTGTGTAATGTTACAGTCTTAAAGGTGTGTAATGTTACAGTCTTAAAGGTGTGTAATGTTACAGTCTTAAAGGTGTGTAATGTTACAGTCTTAAAGGTGTGTAACGGTGCTGTTCCCTCCCCAGGGGTCCTGAGGACACGTGCTTCGAGGGGGGGGTGTTCCCCGCCATCCTCAGCTTCCCCTCAGACTACCCCCTCAGCCCCCCCAAGATGAGGTTCACCTGTGAAATGTTCCACCCCAACAGTAAGTTACCTTTACACCTGTGAAGTGTTACAGTAAAGCCTGGTACACACATAAAGATAATCTGGCCGATTGTGGTCCGATTTCCCCCCTTCCGACCAAGGATAGCAAACGCCCGATTATCGGACGGCTCTAAAGATGATCCTACAAGATTATCCTGTGGTGTGAGGTGTGTTAGTTAGTGTGGTAGGTAGTTAGATTATCCTGTGGTGTGAGGTGTGTTAGTTAGTGTGGTAGGTAGTTAGATTATCCTGTGGTGTGTTAGAGGTGTGTTAGTTAGTGTGGTAGGTAGTTAGATTATCCTGTGGTGTGAGGTGTGTTAAGAGTCCATTTCTCCCGACAATGTGCTCGGAAAATGGTCGGGGCCGACGATCGTAAATATGAAACGTGTTCAATATTTACGATCAAAAGTCCTCTTGTGTGTGTGGACGAAACTGACAACTCCCGAGTCCGATTGTGACGTCACGTGGGATGGAATGTAGCCAATCAAGAAGCGAGCTGACTGACGAGTCTTCTTCTTTTCTTTCTTCTTCACTTTATTTGCCCTGTCGCACATGGCTGCCTCTACAGGTCAGTCAGGGTACTACTACCCTGATCACGCCAAATTTCTGGCTTGGGGGACGAGACTAGACTGTCGTAGGACAGATCTTTGTCATCAGTCATCATAAGAAATACTAATCTATGCTAGGACCAGGGGCCATTGGCAGTCACCATGCTAGAAGAATGAGGAATTACTTTTAACAAATGTTTTATTTACAGTAGACAAACTGTACAGGGGAGCAGTGGGGATGAGGAGGTCTGTACAGGGGGGTAGAGGGGATGAGGAGGTCTGTACAGGGGGGTAGAGGGGATGAGGAGGTCTGTACAGGGGGGTAGAGGGGATGAGGAGGTCTGTACAGGGGGGTAGAGGGGATGAGGAGGTCTGTACAGGGGGGTAGAGGGGATGAGGAGGTCTGTACAGGGGGGTAGAGGGGATGAGGAGGTCTGTACAGGGGGGTAGAGGGGATGAGGAGGTCTGTACAGGGGGGTAGAGGTGATGAGGAGGTCCACACACACACACACGTGAGGGGGGGGAGGAGACCAAGAGATGTGAGGGGGGGGGGGAGACCAAGAGATGTGAGAGGGGGGGGGGGGGAGACCAAGAGATGAAGGCAGAGAGTTCACTTCAAGGTAGGTAGAGAGAGAGCCCACATCAAGGTAGGTAGAGAGAAAGCCCACATCAAGGTAGGTAGAGAGTTAGATCAAGGCTCTGATGGGTATTGACACACATTAAAGCTACAGGAGATCGGGGCGAGTGCGTTCCAGCTGCAGGTGGGCCTGGAGAAAGCCCCGCCACCACAACATGGAGCCTTTAACACTGGAACAGCCGTGCCCTTTTTACCTACCATAAGAGCCACCTCTTTAAAATGCTAACTTGCTACTTACACACAACGACCACTAGTTGGCCACTTGTAAGTTAGCCTGCCTCCTACACAGAAAAACAGCAACATATCTTCATACTAGCTTATCCTGATGTGATTTAGAGAATGTAAGGATACTGGGTGGTAGAACGCACATATCTAGGACAAGTCATGAAAGGAGGGTCCTGAAATTTGATCGAGTGCAACTAAATGTCAATGTAAGTGTGTGTCTGACTGGCAGCTTCACCCAGCATCAACCTGAGGTGGTCAGCACTATTTAAACCACCAACTGCCAAATAGTTCTGTAAAGGCCAATGCAGACGGCGTGCGATTTTGTCGCACGACAACATTCAATTCTCAATTCACACCACCGAAGTGTGTGTGTGTGTGTGAATGGAGAATCGAATGTTGTCGTGCGACAATGTCGCATCGCACCCCGTGTGCATTGTCTCATTCAAAACAATGGAATCGAATTCGCGGTGCGACAAAATCGCACGCCGTGTGTATTGGGCTTAACACTCACCACCTAGAGTTCCAAGTGTTCTATGTGGTGTTCTACCTAGCAACAACACTCTGATTGGCTGAAAAATTAAGCAATTGAAATGAATGCATCACAATTGATGCAATCTAGGGCTCTCACCTCTCAGTCACTCACACACCAAGGACAGCACCTGAACACACACACACACACACACACACACACACACATACATACATACATACATGCACATATACATACACTCACACACACACTAACCCAGCCCTTCTATTATGTTCTGCTGGCAAAGAGCCAGTGTGTGTGTGTGTGTGTGTGTGTGTGTGTGTGTGTGTGGCCGACATGATACATGGGCGGACAGGGCAGGGTCCCCCCAGGGTAGAGAGACTGGGGGGAACATCGTAACAAAGGGAGACAAGCAGACAGACAGTTAAAACCTCCATATTAGGTGTTAAACGTCCATATTAGGTGTTAAACTTCCATATTAGGTGTTAATCCTCCATATGAATGAATGAATGAATGAATGAATGAATGAATGAATGGACTTTATTGTCATTGCTACAGTACAGGTACCAAACAACGAAATTTAGGAGGGGTGGCTCCCCTGGTGTTAGGAAAGGGGAAAAAAAACACTTTTAGAAAAAGAAAAAATCACAAGAAGGGAAGGAGCTGGTTTACATAAATAAAGGCAATGTACACAATCCACTGTACTATACTGCACAGATAGACAACTAGGGTTGTCATATTGCACAATAGTATTTTTTCACGTTATTTAAAGTGTCACAGTTTGCAGGCTTGAAATGTACATGTTTGTGCCTCAGCACTACTAATATTAGGTGTTAATCCTCCATATTAGGCGTTAAACCTCCATATTAGGTGTTAGACCTCCATATTAGGTGTTAGACCTCCATATTAGGTGTTAAATGTCCATATTAGGTGTTAAACCTCCATATTAGGTGTTACACGTCCATATTAGGTGTTAAACATCCACATTAGGTGTTAAACGTCCATATTAGGTGTTAATATAAAGGTGTTAATCCCTCGTTAAGTTTCTCAAGGCGGGGGTGGACACGAAACATATTCAACAGGTGAGACTCACACACCTGTGTGAACACAGCATCTTACCCACCCCCCCACACCCCCCCCACACCCCCACAGCCCTCATATCATGGTCGGTTTATCTCTGCCACTGTAACATTTCTCCTCATCCACCATGTCAGAGGATGTGGATGTGGAGTGCCCCCCCCCCCTCGTTCAGGGAAGAGGTCCCAGATAAAGTGCCCCCCACCCCCCTCGTTCAGGGAAGAGGTCCCAGATAAAGTGCCCCCCACCCCCCTCGTTCAGGGAAGAGGTCCCAGATAAAGTGCCCCCCCCCCACCCACCAGTCCCAGATAAGCAGCTTCCTGCCAGGCTGTGTTATCAGACCTCCAGGGCTGACAGACACGAGAGCTTTAGGACCATCATCAGATAGCAAGGCCCAGATCACTCTCCGACCACCAGGAGGGAGGGAGGGGGGGAGGCAGGGGAGGGGGGGAAGGAAGGGAGGGAAGGGAGGGCAGAGAGGGAGGGAGGGGAGGGAGGGAAGGGCAGGGGAGGGAAGGGAGGGAGGGCATGGAGGGATGGAGGGGAGGGGGGAGGGGGGAGGGAGGGGAGGGAGGGGAGGGCAGGGAGGGAGGGAGGGAGGGCAGGGAGGGAGGGAATGGAGGGAGGGAGGGCAGGGGAGGGAGGGCAGGGAGGGAGGGCAGGGAGGGGAGGGGAGGGAGGGAATGGAGGGAGGGGAGGGAGGGACGGGGGGTCTTTCTTTCTTCTTCTATCACAGAGACTGCCAATGGCCCCTGGTCTGAGCTAGATTACTCTTCCTGCTACGACTGGTGGATTGATGACTCACTTGCTTAGTCAAATGTATCGATCGTAAGTCGCTTTGGAATAAAAATGTAAATGTAAGTGTGTGTCTGACGGCCTGCAAGGCAGCTTCACCCAGCATCAATCCAGTGTTTCCTCTATATGCATTTATTCGTGGCGGGCCGCCACGAATGAATTTCCTCCGCCACTATTTGATTCAGACAGTCCACTTTGATTCAGGCTGCGCAGAAAGGCAGCGAGTTATTATGACCGGAGAACAGAAAAAAAGCAGATTGAAGCTAGAATTAGGCCGCTTCCAGACCTACATTTCGTTACGATTTAGGGCGATGTTAGTTACAATATGTGTTACAATGTTACAATGAACCTCGTCGTTTGTGTTCGCACTGCAATCGAGACTGAATCGCTCTCAACAGGCGTGCGGCGCGAGGCGACGCGCTTTCAAAACAGTTTTGTGATTGGTCCGAATTTAGCGGAACATTTGGATTTCTCTCTTCGCCCGTCACCGGTCCCTTTAATCCCGTAAACGTATCCTAATCGAAAATGCAACATCATCAGCGACGACTGTGGGTTATTGCATTTTCCGCTGTTCTCTGGTTCATGTTCTTATACCAGAGTATTTTAAATGAACATTCGTAATGTATGTCTCTGATGTTCATGGTCAATTAAATCAGCCTATTTTGTGAAACAAATAATGTTCCCGCTAATGGGTTAACCGAGCATTCTCGCACCTAACGTGCAAGCACCTAGCTTCGAACTATTCATAGCAATATGCGCGGGGCAAAAATAATCTATTGCCTCTAAAATCGAGTTGGTTTTCTTTAACTCATCTGATAGCATTAACTCAACTGATAGCATTAGATGGAATGCTCCATCTGACTGTCACACTGTGATTTTAATGAGTAACGTTAGCCGGTTTTGTGCGTGTACTCTCATGTAGGCCTACTTCGTATTGATCTTTCTGTGTGTGTGTGTGTGTGTGTGTGTGTGTGTGTAATGCGCGTTCCGCATGTTCCGCATGTTCCGCTGCAGCTGTAGGATATATTGGTATTTGATCACCTTCTATACAAAATCTCCTGCTCGGCTTTAATGACTTAACCGCTATTTAAAAAATAATAATTGTTGCCACCCTCTAGTTTTTGGTGAAATTACGTGTGAAAAATCCTGGAGGAAAGAAACACTATTTAAACCACCAACTGCCAAAGAGTTCCGGAACACTCCACCACCTTCCTAGAGTTCCACCAAGTGTTCCAATGTCGTGTTCTACCTAGCAACAACACTCTGATTGGCTGGAAACTGTGTGTGTGTCTGCCCCCCCCCCCCCCCCCTGTGTGTAGTCTACCCAGACGGCCGGGTGTGCATCTCCATCCTGCACGCCCCCGGGGACGACCCCATGGGCTACGAGAGCAGCGCCGAGCGCTGGAGCCCCGTGCAGAGCGTAGAGAAGATCCTCCTGTCTGTGGTCAGCATGCTGGCAGGTGAGGGGGGAGGGAGGGGGGGGGTGAGGGAGGGGGAGGGCTGGAGCCCCGTGCAGAGCGTAGAGAAGATCCTCCTGTCTGTGGTCAGCATGCTGGCAGGTGAGGGGGGAGGGAGGGGGGGAGGGGAGGGAGGGGAGGGAGGGAGGGAGGGAGGGAGGGGAGGGAGGGGGGGAGGGAGGGAGGGAGGGGAGGGAGGGGAGGGAGGGGGGGAGGGAGGGAGGGAGGGAGGGGGGGGGGGCGGGGCGGGAGGGCTGGAGGGCTGGAGGGCTGGAGCCCTGTGCAGAGCGTAGAGAAGATCCTCCTGTCTGTGGTCAGCATGCTGGCAGGTGAGGGGGGAGGGAGGGAGGGGGGTGAGGGTGAGGTAGGGGGAGGGGGGGGTGTCTCAGGAGGGTGGGAGGGGGTGAGGGAGGGGGGGAGGGAGGGGGTAAGGAAGGGGGTAAGGAAGGGGGTGAGGGAGAGGCTAGGAGATGTAGAGAGAGGCTAGGAGGTGTAGAGAGAGGCTAGGAGGTGTAGAGAGAGGCTAGGAGGCCCAGAGAGAGGCTACAGAGAGAGGCTAGGAGGTGTAGGGAGAGGCTAGGAGGCCCAGAGAGAGGCTAGGAGGCCCAGAGAGAGGCTACAGAGAGAGGCTAGGAGGTGTAGGGAGAGGCTAGGAGGCCCAGAGAGAGGCTAGGAGGTGTAGAGAGAGGCTAGGAGGTGTAGAGAGAGGCTAGGAGGTGTAGAGAGAGGCTAGGAGGCCCAGAGAGAGGCTAGGAGGTGTAGAGAGAGGCTAGGAGGCCCAGAGAGAGGCTAGGAGGTGTAGAGAGAGGCTAGGAGGCCCAGAGAGAGGCTAGGATGTGTAGAGAGAGGCTAGGAGGCCCAGAGAGAGGCTAGGAGGCCCAGAGAGAGGCTAGGAGGTGTAGAGAGAGGCTACAGAGAGAGGCTAGGAGGCCCAGAGAGAGGCTAGGAGATGTAGAGAGAGGCTAGGAGGCGTAGAGAGAGGCTAGGAGGTGTAGAGAGAGGCTAGGAGGCGTAGAGAGAGGCTAGGAGGCCCAGAGAGAGGCTAGGAGGTGTAGAGAGAGGCTAGGAGGTGTAGAGAGAGGCTAGGAGGTGTAGAGAGAGGCTAGGAGGTGTAGAGAGAGGCTAGGAGGCGTAGAGAGAGGAGAGGCTTTGTTTGGTATCAGATTTCTGCCACAAAGACTGATGCCACATAATGGAGGTGATGAGAAGAGCGTGGGTGTGTCCTGTTCTACCTGCTGGACCCCGCCCTCCCCAGGAGAGAGCCCCGCCCACCCCCTGTCTCTCTCCTGGAGAGAGGCCTCTCTGTCTGGAACAAGGGATCAGAGAATATGTTCAGACCTTTCGCTAGCATATCAGCCCAATAGAGCTCTCAGGTCTTCTGCTAGCATATCAGCCCAATAGAGCTCTCAGGTCTTCTGCTAGCATATCAGCCCAATAGAGCTCTCAGGTCTTCTGCTAGCATATCAGCCCAATAGAGCTCTCAGGTCTTCTGCTAGCATATCAGCCCAATAGAGCTCTCAGGTCTTCTGCTAGCATATCAGCCCAATAGAGCTCTCAGGTCTTCTGCTAGCATATCAGCCCAATAGAGCTCTCAGGTCTTCTGCTAGCATATCAGCCCAATAGAGCTCTCAGGTCTTCTGCTAGCATATCAGCCCAATAGAGCTCTCAGGTCTTCTGCTAGCATATCAGCCCAATAGAGCTCTCAGGTCTTCTGACGCTGGTTTTCTCTGTGTACCACATGTACAAAAGAAGAGATTTGGTGAGGCTGCATTCTCATTTTATGCTCCTGATTGTGTCTCACTGCCAGTTTACATTAGGGATGCAACCTCAGCACATATGTTCAAGTCAAGACTAAAAACCCATCTTTTTAATATTGCCTTTAAATTACTAAATCATCAAATGATGATTATATAATGATTGGAGCACTTTGAGCTGCAACGTTTGCAGGAAAAGCGCTATACAAATAAAGGTTATTATTATTATTACCCTAAAGAACTAGAAAAATAAATACTAAAATAAAAAACTTTAACCGTAACCCCAAAAAAGTGTAAAGAAAACAGGATGTTGATGTTGTTGACCTCTGACCTCTCCCCCTCCCCCCCAGAGCCCAACGATGAGAGCGGCGCCAACGTGGACGCCTCCAAGATGTGGCGTGAAGACCGCAGCCAGTTCTACTCCCTCGCTCAACAGATCGTGCGCAAGTCCCTGGGTCTCTAATGACGTCGTCATCCACTCCCCCCACCCCCACCCCCTACCCCCTACCCCCTCACCCCCACCCCCTACCCCCTACCCCCTACCCCCTCACCCCCCGGCTGGACCTATTGGTGATGCGCAATGTTTCTGCCCGCTTCCATTTCACCCATGAACTCTTCGAGGTTCTCAGGAGGTTCTGGTAGCAGCAGCAGCGATGGGAGGGACCTGGGAGCCTGCGGTCCTGCAGACCAGAACCTCTCCTCCTCCTCCTGTGTCTGACAGCTTCTGGGTCTGAACCAACAAGAGTCCTGCTGCACCCAAACATCTGGACTCATATTACCAGTTAACACGTTACACACCACGTCAACACCTCTCTCTCTCTCTCTCTCTCTCTCTCTCTCTCTCTCTCTCTCTCTCTCTCTCTCTCTCTCTCTGTCTCTCTCTCTCTCTCTCTCTGTCTCCTCTCTCTCTGTCTCTCTCTCTCTCCTCTCTCTCTGTCTCTCTCTCTCTCTCTCTCTCTCTGTCTCTCTCTCTCTCTCTCTGTCTCCTCTATCTCTGTCTCTCTCTCTCTCTCTCGCTCTGACTCTCTCTGTCTCTCTCTCGCTCTCTCTGTCTCTCTCTGTCTCTCTCTCTCTCTCTCTCTCAACCCCTCTCTCTCAACCCCTCTCTCTCTCTGTCTCTCTCTCTCTGTCTCTCTCTCTCTCACAACCTCTCTCTCTCTCTGTCTCTCTCTCTGTCTCTCAACCCCTCTCTCTCAACCCCTCTCTCTCTCTCTCTGTCTCTCTCTCACAACCTCTCTCTCTCTCTGTCTCTGACTCTGTCTCTCTCTCTCTCTCTCTCTCAACCTCTCTCTGCCTCTCTCTCTCTTCAAAGCACTTTATTTTTCTCCAAAGGAATGATTTTTAGCAGTGTTACACTATTACAAGAATGCCACTCACTTCACTTTGCAACATGTACTTATAAGCAGAGGTGCTGTGTGTCCAATCCATCTCCGTAGTCCACCCTTCTGTGGGAGAGAGGACTTTTGTTTGATAAGAGGAGATCAAATTTACGGCTGTCGTCAACGATGTGTGACAAACCCAAACGACTCTTCTCTGGTGTTTGAGTCAGGGACAACAATGTGATTTTACAGAGTAAAACTATGAATATATTTTTATCCACGTCCACTTTTTTTTTCTTTCTGTTTTGCTGTAGCGACATTCAGTTAAGGGACTCTAGGGTCATTCAGTTAAGGGACTCTAGGGTCATTCTAGGGCCTCTCTTTGTTGAGTGTTTAAATGAAGTGGATATTAAGATCATTATGATTTAGCCTGTTTTATTAGTGTTTTACAGGGTGTCTCTGTAACCATGACGACACTACTGGTAGAAGGAAGGAAGGAAGGAAGGAAGGAAGGAAGGAAGGAAGGAAGGAAGGAAGGAAGGAAGGAAGGAAGGATGGAAGGAAGGAAGGAAGAAATCGCCATCTTGTCCAAGTTCTCGTTTGCACCATATATTTTTGTTAGAATGACTGGCAGAAAAATATGAAAGTAGCTTTGGGACTATGACTAAGATTCTTCTTCTTCAATGATTTGAACGAAAATAAAAACAGAGGAAGGAATTCCTCATAGACTAAATGTGTCTGCTTGTGATGTGATTTATCCCAAAACAACAACAACAACATCACCAGATTATGTTCAACATCATCATTAACACAACTATATATGGACGCATCAATTATGTCGCACCTCACATATTGTTTGACAAGTTGGGGCCATGCATACAGCCATTAGCCACCCTATACAAGCGGACCCTTAAGGTCATGGACCAGAAGCCCAACAGCACACACTACTGTACCATCCTAGACAAATGTAAATACATTAGCTGGGGAGACACCATCAAATACAAAAACATCTGTCTCATCCATAAAATTCTGCATAACAAAGCTCCCCCCGCTTAACTCTTTCATAAACCAGCGTGACCACAGCTTACGGCCCACCAGAAGCACCTCTCGTGGCGACCTTATAGTTCCATTCAGGAAAAGCACCTTCAGTAAGCAATCCTTCTCAGTGATAGCAATAGAAAACTGGAACTCACTACCCAACCAACTCAAAGACATACATACTTACTCCACCTTCACAACACACATGAAAGCCTGGCTGACACAGAACTATACTTGTCCTCACATTAATCCCTCTCTGTGCTGTCTCTCCATAATGCCTTTTTTGTATGTTTTGGTTTGTTTAATGTATTGCTGTTTGTAAGTGCTTAATGTTGTGTGGCCTGTAATTGTCCTGTGGCTTCTATGTGCTTGAAAATGTCGCTGCCCCCATAAGTGTGTATGTGGTGTTTGTTGTAGCCCCTTCAATCACCTCAGCTTGCTTACGTGTTTTTTTGTCAAGTGTGATGTTGGGGTACCTTGTCTCAGCCACGTGTTCTTAGAATATTGAAATGTTTTATTTGAACTAATGACGTTACTTTTCAGGATGCCATGTTGCAACTGGCCGGGGACTTCAGCTGAAAATTAGCCGACTAGGCTAACGCTGCCTTTTTTACTGGATTTTATATGGTTCATGTATTTGGATTGTCCTCGATATAATAAACTAATAAACTAAACTAAACTAAACAATGTTAAGGTCATTAAGGCTGCATTTACACCGCAGGTCGTAATGCCTAGTTCCGATTTTGTCCCCTTAAACTATTTTTTTTAACGCCTGCTTACACCTACTCTTTCATGTTTAGAGGTCGGCAAAATATTGCGCACAGTTTAAGGCGGAGAAGAAAGAGCACTTCACTGTTGAAGTGAGTGAAACTCGCGTCAAACGTCCTCAAAATACGACCGTCGTATTTTCAATGACGTGCAAATCATAATTTTGCCTTATATGACCTGCCTGCTCAGACCGTAGTCTACGGTCATGTTCTCACATGAAGGTCCGAATCATGTCCAGGACCAAGTGGATGAGTTCGCAACATTGTTGCATAAATAATTTCTCTGATTTGCGTTCTCACAGCGCTTCATGTAAATGAAGTAACATACGCAATCGAAGCAACAGACGTGGTAGTTGATTGGTCAGAAAAATTTAGAATTGCCCGTTTGTCCCGCTCTTATCCAGATCAACACGCGTGCGCTGTTGTTTTCCTATGGACTGCCTCGAGCAGCGTTCTCACCAAATGCAAAGCGAAGCAAAGTGATGGATGCGTCGTTTGTAACCGAAGCGAAACCACCCTTTTCAAGCGGAGCATCCGACAGCTATTTGCTCCGGGAGTTACTTCGAATGCGCGTTCTCACAGCTCCAAACGACGCAGAGCAAAGCGAACTTTATCCTAAACTCCGTTTCAAGTGAAGCAAATGTTCTAGTGAGAACACCCCCTAATGTTCTAGTGAGAACACACCCTAATGTTCTAGTGAGAACACCCCCTAATGTTCTAGTGAGAACACCCCCTAATGTTCTAGTGAGAACACCCCCTAATGTTCTAGTGAGAACACCCCCTAAATAACACATCAGATTCGTATCTGATTGAGAATGAGGCCTGAATGGGATCTGAGAACATCAGAGTCAATGTGCTTGTTTACTGCTTACCCCTGCATGTTACATATCCCATCTGTGCCACATGAGAAAAAAACGTGAGCAAAAAAAATCAGAATTGTGTCACTTCAACATGCTGTGTGAATGCAGCGTGTTCGTCAGCAGACCCCGTCCCTAACAAACCCTGTCTGTCGCCCAGGAGCTGCGGAACGGCCTGTGTCCTAGTCAATGTTGCCAGGTGGGATTGTTTTCCAGCCTAACCAAAGACCTAAGTCAAAAAGCCGCACAGTGTGATCATAAGTAGCCCAATCGGGCGGGAATACGCCCAATCTGGCAACACTGGTCCTAGTAACGTGACAGGACTGACCAGAGAGAGAGAGAGAGAGAGAGAGAGAGAGAGCCTTTGGATCAGGGGTCAGAGAGGTCAAGCAGGGCGAGCCGTGATTGGTTGAGCCAGCACTTAATGAGAGGGTGCGCCTGGGTTGGTGGCGGTGCGGGGGGGGGGGCAGTCCCGGGGTAATGACTGGGGCAGACTTCTGCCTCCCTGGGTGATTACAGGGCGTGCTGCCCCCCCCAGCTATTACCTCAGAGTCTTTAGACTCCATTAGAGACGGCATGGCATCGTCACCCCCGGCCGGCCTGCTGAGACTGGCCCTGCTCAGCTGGGACCGCACGACACAGAGCTGGCAGACAGACAGGCAGGCAGACAGACAGACAGGACAGCACGACACAGACCTGGCAGACAGACAGACAGGCAGGCAGACAGACAGACAGACAGACAGACACAGCTGTCATACACACCACAACAACAACCAGCTCAGGGCAGGCAGGCAGACAGACAGACAGACAGACAGACAGACAGACAGGTAGGTAGGTAGGCAGACAGACAGACAGGTAGGCAGACAGACAGGACAGCACGACACAGAGCTGTCATACACACCACAACAACAACCAGCTCAGGGCAGGCAGACAGACAGACAGGCAGACAGGCAGACAGGCAGACAGACAGACAGACAGGCAGACAGACAGACAGACAGGACAGCACGACACAGCGAAGTCAGACAGACCACAACAACAACAACCAGCTCCCACCCTGTACCTCAGTCAGTCATTCATGTTTATTTACTTTGTTTATTTACTTTGATTATACTCATAAACCAAATTAAACTAAATAACGTGTGTATAAGAATATGGATAAGAATCAGTAGTGTGACATGAGTGAATGAGTGTAAAATGTGTGTTGTATGTATGTGTGTTGAATGTGTGAGGGGTGTGTGTATGTGTGTTGTATGTGTGAGGGGTGTGTTGTATGTGTGTTGTATGTGTGTTGTATGTGTGAGGGGTGTGTGTATGTGTGAGGGGTGTGTGTATGTGTGTTGTATGTGTGAGGGGTGTGTGTATGTGTGTTGTATGTGTGAAGGGTGTGTGTATGTGTGAGGGGTGTGTGTATGTGTGTTGTATGTGTGAGGGGTGTGTGTATGTGTGTTGTATGTGTGAGGGGTGTGTTGTATGTGTGTTGTATGTGTGAGGGGTGTGTGTATGTGTGAGGGGTGTGTGTATGTGTGTTGTATGTGTGAGGGGTGTGTGTATGTGTGAGGGGTGTGTGTATGTGTGTTGTATGTGTGTTGTATGTGTAAGGGGTGTGTGTATGTGTGAGGGGTGTGTGTATGTGTGTTGTATGTTGTATGTGTGAGGGGTGTATGGATGTGTGTTGTATGTGTGTTGTATGTGTGAGGGGTGTGTGTATGTGTGTTGTATGTGTGAGGGGTGTGTGTATGTAGTGTAAAAACAGGTGGCCCAAAACCCACGGAGAAAGAGACCTCACAAGAACCCAGGTGGAAGAATGTTGAGTGGAAGAGAGACTGAGCAACAGAAGGATGGGTCCTGGTCCTGGAACAGAAGGATGGGTCCTGCCTCTGGAACAGAAGGATGGGTCCTGCTCTAGAACAGAAGGATGGGTCCTGCCTCTGGAACAGAAGGATGGGTCCTGCTCTAGAACAGAAGGATGGGTCCTGGTCCTGGAACAGAAGGATGGGTCCTGCCTCTGGAACAGAAGGATGGGTCCTGCTCTAGAACAGAAGGATGGGTCCTGCCTCTGGAACAGAAGGATGGGTCCTGCTCTAGAACAGAAGGATGGTTCCTGCTCTAGAACAGAAGGATGGTTCCTGCCTCTGGAACAGAAGGATGGGTCCTGCCTTTAGAACAGAAGGATGGTTCCTGCTCTAGAACAGAAGGATGGGTCCTGCTCTAGAACAGAAGGATGGGTCCTGCCTCTGGAACAGAAGGATGGGTCCTGCTCTAGAACAGAAGGATGGGTCCTGCCTCTGGAACAGAAGGATGGGTCCTGCTCTAGAACAGAAGGATGGTTCCTGCCTCTGGAACAGAAGGATGGGTCCTGCTCTAGAACAGAAGGATGGGTCCTGCTCTAGAACAGAAGGATGGGTCCTGCCTCTGGAACAGAAGGATGGTTCCTGCCTCTGGAACAGAAGGATGGGTCCTGGTCTAGAACAGAAGGATGGTTCCTGCTCTAGAACAGAAGGATGGGTCCTGCTCTAGAACAGAAGGATGGGTCCTGCTCTAGAACAGAAGGATGGGTCCTGCTCTAGAACAGAAGGATGGGTCCTGCCTCTGGAACAGAAGGATGGGTCCTGCTCTAGAACAGAAGGATGGTTCCTGCCTCTGGAACAGAAGGATGGGTCCTGCCTCTGGAACAGAAGGATGGGTCCTGCCTCTGGAACAGAAGGATGGGTCCTGCTCTAGAACAGAAGGATGGTTCCTGCCTCTGGAACAGAAGGATGGTTCCTGCTCTAGAACAGAAGGATGGGTCCTGCTCTAGAACAGAAGGATGGTTCCTGCTCTGGAACAGAAGGATGGGTCCTGGTCTAGAACAGAAGGATGGTTCCTGCTCTAGAACAGAAGGATGGGTCCTGCTCTAGAACAGAAGGATGGTTCCTGCTCTAGAACAGAAGGATGGGTCCTGCCTCTGGAACAGAAGGATGGGTCCTGCTCTAGAACAGAAGGATGGGTCCTGCCTCTGGAACAGAAGGATGGGTCCTGCCTCTGGAACAGAAGGATGGGTCCTGCCTCTGGAACAGAAGGATGGGTCCTGCTCTAGAACAGAAGGATGGGTCCTGCCTCTGGAACAGAAGGATGGGTCCTGCTCTAGAACAGAAGGATGGGTCCTGCCTCTGGAACAGAAGGATGGGTCCTGCTCTAGAACAGAAGGATGGGTCCTGCTCTAGAACAGAAGGATGGGTCCTGCTCTAGAACAGAAGGATGGGTCCTGCTCTAGAACAGAAGGATGGGTCCTGCCTCTGGAACAGAAGGATGGGTCCTGCCTCTGGAACAGAAGGATGGGTCCTGCTCTAGAACAGAAGGATGGGTCCTGCTCTAGAACAGAAGGATGGGTCCTGCTCTAGAACAGAAGGATGGGTCCTGCTCTGGAACAGAAGGATGGGTCCTGCTCTAGAACAGAAGGATGGGTCCTGCTCTGGAACAGAAGGATGGGTCCTGCTCTGGAACAGAAGGATGGGTCCTGCCTCTGGAACAGAAGGATGGGTCCTGCCTCTGGAACAGAAGGATGGTTCCTGCCTCTGGAACAGAAGGATGGGTCCTGCCTCTGGAACAGAAGGATGGGTCCTGCTCTAGAACAGAAGGATGGGTCCTGCCTCTGGAACAGAAGGATGGGTCCTGCCTCTGGAACAGAAGGATGGGTCCTGCTCTAGAACAGAAGGATGGGTCCTGCCTCTGGAACAGAAGGATGGGTCCTGCTCTAGAACAGAAGGATGGGTCCTGCTCTAGAACAGAAGGATGGGTCCTGCTCTAGAACAGAAGGATGGGTCCTGCTCTAGAACAGAAGGATGGGTCCTGCTCTAGAACAGAAGGATGGGTCCTGCTCTAGAACAGAAGGATGGGTCCTGCCTCTGGAACAGAAGGATGGGTCCTGCCTCTGGAACAGAAGGATGGTTCCTGCCTCTGGAACAGAAGGATGGGTCCTGCCTCTGGAACAGAAGGATGGGTCCTGCCTCTGGAACAGAAGGATGGGTCCTGCTCTAGAACAGAAGGATGGGTCCTGCTCTAGAACAGAAGGATGGGTCCTGCTCTGGAACAGAAGGATGGGTCCTGCTCTAGAACAGAAGGATGGTTCCTGCTCTAGAACAGAAGGATGGGTCCTGCCTCTGGAACAGAAGGATGGGTCCTGCCTCTGGAACAGAAGGATGGGTCCTGCCTCTAGAACAGAAGGATGGGTCCTGCTCTAGAACAGAAGGATGGGTCCTGCCTCTGGAACAGAAGGATGGGTCCTGCCTCTGGAACAGAAGGATGGGTCCTGCTCTGGAACAGAAGGATGGGTCCTGCTCTAGAACAGAAGGATGGGTCCTGCTCTACAGTAGAACAGAAGGATGGGTCCTGCTCTAGAACAGAAGGATGGGTCCTGCCTCTGGAACAGAAGGATGGGTCCTGCCTCTGGAACAGAAGGATGGGTCCTGCTCTAGAACAGAAGGATGGGTCCTGCTCTAGAACAGAAGGATGGGTCCTGCTCTAGAACAGAAGGGTGGGTCCTGCCTCTGGAACAGAAGGATGGGTCCTGCTCTAGAACAGAAGGATGGGTCCTGCCTCTGGAACAGAAGGATGGGTCCTGCTCTAGAACAGAAGGATGGGTCCTGCCTCTGGAACAGAAGGATGGGTCCTGCCTCTGGAACAGAAGGATGGGTCCTGCTCTAGAACAGAAGGATGGGTCCTGCCTCTGGAACAGAAGGATGGGTCCTGCCTCTGGAACAGAAGGATGGGTCCTGCCTCTGGAACAGAAGGATGGGTCCTGCTCTAGAACAGAAGGATGGGTCCTGCTCTAGAACAGAAGGATGGGTCCTGCCTCTGGAACAGAAGGATGGGTCCTGCTCTAGAACAGAAGGATGGGTCCTGCTCTAGAACAGAAGGATGGGTCCTGCTCTAGAACAGAAGGATGGGTCCTGCCTCTGGAACAGAAGGATGGGTCCTGCTCTGGAACAGAAGGATGGGTCCTGCTCTAGAACAGAAGGATGGTTCCTGCCTCTGGAACAGAAGGATGGGTCCTGCTCTAGAACAGAAGGATGGGTTCTGTTCTAGAACAGAAGGATGGGTCCTGCCTCTGGAACAGAAGGATGGGTCCTGCTCTAGAACAGAAGGATGGGTCCTGCCTCTGGAACAGAAGGATGGGTCCTGCTCTAGAACAGAAGGATGGGTCCTGCCTCTGGAACAGAAGGATGGGTCCTGCTCTAGAACAGAAGGATGGGTCCTGCTCTGGAACAGAAGGATGGGTCCTGCTCTAGAACAGAAGGATGGGTCCTGCCTCTGGAACAGAAGGATGGGTCCTGCTCTAGAACAGAAGGATGGGTCCTGCTCTGGAACAGAAGGATGGGTCCTGCTCTAGAACAGAAGGATGGTTCCTGCCTCTGGAACAGAAGGATGGGTCCTGCCTCTGGAACAGAAGGATGGGTCCTGCTCTAGAACAGAAGGATGGGTCCTGCCTCTGGAACAGAAGGATGGGTCCTGCCTCTGGAACAGAAGGATGGGTCCTGCCTCTGGAACAGAAGGATGGGTCCTGCTCTAGAACAGAAGGATGGGTCCTGCCTCTAGAACAGAAGGATGGGTCCTGCCTCTGGAACAGAAGGATGGGTCCTGCTCTAGAACAGAAGGATGGGTCCTGCTCTAGAACAGAAGGATGGGTCCTGCCTCTGGAACAGAAGGATGGGTCCTGCTCTAGAACAGAAGGATGGTTCCTGTTCTAGAACAGAAGGATGGGTCCTGCTCTAGAACAGAAGGATGGGTCCTGCTCTAGAACAGAAGGATGGGTCCTGCTCTGGAACAGAAGGATGGGTCCTGCCTCTGGAACAGAAGGATGGGTCCTGCTCTAGAACAGAAGGATGGGTCCTGCCTCTAGAACAGAAGGATGGGTCCTGCTCTAGAACAGAAGGATGGGTCCTGCCTCTGGAACAGAAGGATGGGTCCTGCCTCTGGAACAGAAGGATGGGTCCTGCTCTGGAACAGAAGGATGGGTCCTGCCTCTGGAACAGAAGGATGGGTCCTGCCTCTGGAACAGAAGGATGGGTCCTGCTCTAGAACAGAAGGATGGGTCCTGCCTCTGGAACAGAAGGATGGGTCCTGCTCTAGAACAGAAGGATGGGTCCTGCCTCTGGAACAGAAGGATGGGTCCTGCTCTAGAACAGAAGGATGGGTCCTGCTCTACAGTAGAACAGAAGGATGGGTCCTGCTCTAGAACAGAAGGATGGGTCCTGCTCTAGAACAGAAGGATGGGTCCTGCCTCTGGAACAGAAGGATGGGTCCTGCTCTAGAACAGAAGGATGGTTCCTGCTCTAGAACAGAAGGATGGGTCCTGCCTCTGGAACAGAAGGATGGGTCCTGCCTCTGGAACAGAAGGATGGGTCCTGCTCTGGAACAGAAGGATGGGTCCTGCCTCTGGAACAGAAGGATGGGTCCTGCCTCTGGAACAGAAGGATGGGTCCTGCTCTAGAACAGAAGGATGGGTCCTGCCTCTGGAACAGAAGGATGGGTCCTGCTCTAGAACAGAAGGATGGGTCCTGCATACACAGGTATCTGTCCAGCACATCGTCACACCTGAGCCTCAGGGGCCACGTTCTGTCGGCCTCTGGGAAACACTGATGCCATCCCCCCCCCCCCGGGTGTCCTATCACGTCGTCGTCCCCCCCACCGACCGCTGACATTAAAGCCTCTCTGCCCTCTCTCTCTCTCTCTTTTTTCTTTATCTCTCCGTCGTCAAAAAGAAAACAGAAATGAAAGGGGTTGTTTCAGCCACCACCCCCGCACAGAAGCTTCCAGAGCCTCTGGATGGACAGTTCCTTAACCGCCTCCCACACAGCAGCCAGCTCTTTTATCCTATAATGACTGCCTGATAAGACCCAGGTAATCCCTGTTTGGAGGCGAACAGCGCAGACGATATGAGTCAACAAATGATGGAGCAAAAGAGAGTGAGAAACATTGGGAACCCCCATCACCACGGTAACCCCAGGATGGTTGTGAAAACGTGTTTACCGGTATTTATGTTTAAGATGCTGTGTAACATATCCAGTTATAGCCGGTGTCCCAGACAAGTTCTATTAAGCCTAATCCTAGACTACATAGAGCATCAGTTGAGATTTTAACATTGAAAGTGTGATTTAGTCCTTAAGCCTCGTCTCTGAAACCGACCGCTAGTTTGGATGTTTGTTTCTTTGTTTGTTTGTTGAGAGAGAGAGAGAGAGAGAGAGAGAGAGAGAGAGAGAGAGAGAGAGAGAGAGAGAGAGAGAGAGAGAGAGAGAGAGAGAGAGAGAGAGAGAGAGAGAGAGAGAGAGAGAGAGAGCGCTGCGCGTCTTGTAAATTAGCCTGCTTCCTACACAGAAAAACTGCTAAATATCTTTATGGTAGCTTATCCTGATGTGATTTAGAGAATGTAAGGATACTGGGTGGTAGAACGCACATATCTCGGACAAGTCATGAAAGGAGGGCCCTGAAATTTGATCGAGTGCAAAGATATAACATGGCTGTTCTAGTGTTAATGACCCCACCCATGGCTGTTCTAGTGTTAATGACCCCACCCATGGCTGTTCTAGTGTTAATGACCCAACCCATGGCTGATCTAGTGTTAATGACCCCACCCACGGCTGTTCTAGTGTTAATGACCCCACCCATGGCTGTTCTAGTGTTAATGTCCCCACCCATGGCTGTTCTAGTGTTAATGACCCCACCCACGTCTGTTCTAGTGTTAATGACCCCACCCACGTCTGTTCTAGTGTTAATGACCCCACCCACGGCTGTTCTAGTGTTAATGACCCCACCCACGGCGGGTTACAATTATTTTGGATGATTTGTGTTTAATGTTTTGAGTTATATTCATATTTCATTATTAATGTTTATTTTATATGTTTCGTTTTTTTATGTTTTTTGGTTATAGAATTATTAGTGTTTTATTGGTAATTGATTGTCAGGTGGTGAGGTGACAGCACAGGCCCAGGTGTATTTAGGTAGACAATTAGTTGCACCTGGGTCGATGGAGACAGAGACAGAGACAGTTTGCTGACGACCTGGTGCTGCTGTCCCCAACCAAAGAAGGGCTACAACAGCACCTCGACCTTCTATACCAATTCTCCCAGACCTGGGCCTTGACGGTGAATCTCACTAAGACGAAAATTATGATTTTCCAAAAAAGATCCAGCCTCCAGCACCACAAATTCAAATTCTTCCTAGATACAATTGCCCTAGAACATACAAAGAATTATACCTACCTCGGCCTAAACATCAGCACCACAGGTAGCTTCAACAAAGCTGTGAACGACCTGAGAGATAAGGCAAGGAGGGCTTTTTACCCCATCAAAAGGAACATCAAGTTAGACATCCCTATTCAAATCTGGCTCAAATTATTGGACTCCGTTATAGAACCCATTTCCCTCTATGGTTGCGAGGTCTGGGGTCCACCTGCCAACCAAGATTTTGCAAAATGGGACAAACACCAAATTGAGACTCTGCATGCAGAGTTCTGCAAATCCATTCTTCGTATCCAACGCAAAACACCAAATAACGCATGCAGAGCAGAATTAGGACGATACCCACTAATTATAAAAATTAAAAAGAGAGCGTTTACATTTTACAACCACCTAAAAGAAAGTCACCCTGACACGCTCCACAACAAAGCCCTTACCCACAGAGAGACTCTAGGGAGATGCCCCCCTCAGCCAGCTAGTTCTGGGACTCTCACAGTCACAAGCAGAGCCACCTATTAGACTAAACCAAATTATAAGAAAACAAAAAGAAAATTACCTGACACATTGGCAAGAATCAACCAAAAACCAGAGCAAATTGGAATGCTATTTGGCCCTAAACAGAAAAAACAGTGGCAGAATACCTGAGTACTGTGACAGATCCAAAGCTAAGGAAATCCTTGACTATGTACAGACTCAGTGAACACAACCTGGCCACCGAGAAAGGCCGCCACAGGCAGACCTGGCTCCCCAGACCAGACAGACTGTGCACCCACTGCACACAAAACCAGGTGGAAACAGAGCTGCACTTCTTAACTACCTGCCAGCTGTACAAGGACATCAGGGACACATACATCCCACTGATCACCAACATCCAGGGAGACTTTGAGGACTTGACCAATGTCGAAAGGCTACCATATCTGCTGGGTGAGGTACAGCAATGTGCAAACACAGCAGCAAGATTTGTTAGCTGCTGTGATAGAAAAAGGCAATCAAATGGGCTAAAACCACCATAAGTTTTATTTCATTTATTTATTCTAGTATGTAATCTATTTGTAATCTATTTATTTGATTTTTAATATAGTATGTAATCTATATATTTATTCTAGTATGTACATTACATTCTTTTTGTTTTTGTTTTTTATCTTCACACTTCACATGCTTTGGCAATGTAAATGTATGTTTCCCATGCCAATAAAGCCCTTTGAAATTGAAATTGAATTGAGAGAGAGAGAGAGAGAGACAGAGAGAC